>NC_091172.1:38882511-39140011 GCF_040958095.1 Procambarus clarkii
ACCACCACCTGCTGCCACTCTCCACCACCACCACCTGCTGCCACACTCCACCACCATAATCCCCACCTGCTGCCATACTCCACCACCATGAACCACCACCTACTGCCACACTCGACCACCATAGCCACCACTTGCAGCCACACTCCACTACCATAACCACCACCTGCTGCTAAACTCCACCACCATGACCACCACCTGCTGCCACACTCCACCACCATAAGCACCACATGCTGCCAAACTCCACCACCAAAACCACTACCTGCTGCCACACTCCATCACTACCACCACCACCTCCTGCTGCCACACACCACCACCATAACCACCACCTGCTGCTACACTCCACCACCACCACCTGCTGCCACACACCAACACCACCACCACCGCCTGCTACCACACTCCACCACCATAACCACAACCTGCTGCCTCACTCAACCACCATAACCAACACTTGCTGCCACACTCCACCACCACCACCACCTGCTGCCCCACTCCACCACCATAACCACCACCTGCTGCTAAACTCCACCACCATAACCACCACATGCTGCCACACTCCACCACCATAACCACCACATGCTGCCAAACTCCACCACCAAAACTTCCACCTGCTACCACACTCCACCACCATAACCACCACCTGTTGCCGCACTCCACCACCATAACCACCATCTGCTGCCACACTCAACCACCATAACCACCACCTGCTGCCGCACTCCACCACTATAACCACCATCTGCTGCCACACTCAACCATCATAACCACCACCTGCTGCCAAACTCCACCACCATAACCACCACGTGCTTCCACACTCCACCACCTGCTGCCACTCTCCACCACAATAAAAACACCTGCTTCCACACTCTACCACCTGCTGCCACACTCTACCACAATAACCACCCCCTGCGGCCACACTCCACCACCATAACCACCACCTGCTGCCACACTCCACCACCATAACTACCACCTGCTGCCCCACTCCACCACCATAACCACCACCTGCAGCCATACTCCACCACTATAACCACCACCTGCTGCCACACTCCACCACCTGCTGCCTCACTCCACCACCATAACCACCACCTGCAGCCACACTCCACCACCATAACCACCACCTGCTGCCACACTCCACCACCATAACCACCACCTGCTGCCACACTCCACCACTATACCCACCACCTGCTGCCACACACCACCACCATAACCACCACCTGCTGCCACACTCCACTACTATAAACACCACCTGCTACCACACTCCACCACCAAAACCACCACCTGCTGCCACACTCCACCACCATAACCACCACCTGCTGCCGCACTCCACCATGATAACCACCACCTGCTGCCACACTCCACCACTATAAACACCACCTGCTACCACACTCCACCACCAAAACCACCACCTGCTGCCACATTCCACCACCAAAACCACCACCTGTTTCACAACCCACCACCATAACCACCACTTGCTGCCACACTCCACCACCATAACCACCACCTGCTTCCACACTCCACCACCATAATTACCACTTGCTGCCACACTCCACTACCGTAACCACCTCCTGCTGCCACACTCCACCACCATAACCACCACCTGCTGCCACACTCCACCACCATAACCACCACCTGCTGCTAAACTCCACCACCATAACCACCACCTGCTGCTACACTCCACCACCATAACCACCACCTGCTGCCACACTCCACCACCATAACCACCACCTGCTGCTAAACTCCACCACCATAACCACCACCTGCTGCCACACTCCACCACCATAACCACCACCTGCTGCCACACACCAACACCACCACCACCGCCTGCTACCACACTCCACCACCATAACCACAACCTGCTGCCACACTCAACCACCATAACCAACACTTGCTGCCACACTCCACCACCATAACCACCACCTGCTGCCACACTCCACCACCATAACCACCACCTGCTGCTAAACTCCACCACCATAACCACCACCTGCTGCTACACTCCACCACCATAACCACCACCTGCTGCCGCACTCCACCACCATAACCACCACCTGCTGCTACACTCCACCACCATAACCACCACCTGGTGCCCCACTCCACCACCATAACCACCACCTGCTGCTAAACTCCACCACTATAACCACCACATGCTGCCACACTCCACCACCATAACCACCACATGCTGCCAAACTCCACCACCAAAACTTCCACTTGCTACCACACTCCACCACCATAACCACCACCTGTTGCCGCACTCCACCACCATAACCACCATCTGCTGCCACACTCAACGACCATAACCACCACCTGCTGCCGCACTCCACCACCATAACCACCATCTGCTGCCACACTCAACCATCATAACCACCACCTGCTGCCACACTCCACCACCATAACCACCACGTGCTTTCACACTCCACCACCTGCTGCCACACTCCACCACAATAAAAACCACCTGCTTCCACACTCTATCAACTGCTGGCACACTCCACCACCATAACTACCACCTGCTGCCACACTCCACCACCATAACCACCACCTGCAGCCATACTCCACCACTATAACCACCACCTGCTGCCACACTCCACCACCAAGACCACCACCTGCTGCCTCACTCCACCACCATAACCACCACCTGCTGCCACACTCCACCACCATAATCACCACCTGCTGCCACACTCCACCACCATAACCACCACCTGCTGCCACACTCCACCACCATAACCACCACCTGCTGCCACACTCCACCACCATAACCACCACCTGCTGCCACACTCCACCACCATAACCACCACCTGCTGCCACACTCCACCACTATAAACACCACCTGCTGCCGCACTCCACCATAACCATCATCTGCTGCCACACTCAACCATCATAACCGCCACCTGCTGCCACACTCCACCACTATAACCACCACCTGCTGCCACACTCCACCACCATAACCACCACCTGCTGCCACACTCCCCTTGTATAAACACCACCTGCTGCCACACTCCACCACCAAAACCACCACCTGCTGCCACACTCCACCACCATAACCACCACCTGCTGCCACACTCCACCACTATAACCACCACCTGCTGCAACACTTCACCACCATAACCACCACCTGCTTCCACACTCCACCACCTGCTGCCACACTCCACCACAATAAAAACCACCTGCTTCCACACTCTACCACCTGCTGCTACACTCCACCACCATAACTACCACCTGCTGCCACACTCCACCACCATAACCACCACCTGCAGCCATACTCCACCACTATAACCACCACCTGCTGCCACACTCCACCACCAAAACCACGACCTGCTGCCTCACTCCACCACCATAACCACCACCTGCTGCCACACTCCAGCACCATAACCACCACCTGCTGCCACACTCCACCACCATAACCACCACCTGCTGCCACACTCCACCACCATAACCACCACCTGCTGCCACACTCCACCACCATAACCACCACCTGCTGCCACACTCCACCACCATAACCACCACCTGCTGCCACACTCCACCACTATAAACACCACCTGCTGCCACACTCCACCACCAAAACCACCACCTGCTGCCACACTCCACCACCATAACCACCACCTGATGCTGCACTCCACCATGATAACCACCACCTGCTGCAACATTCCACCACCAAAACCACCACCTGTTTCACACTCCCCCACAATAACCACCACTTGCTGCCACACTCCACCACCATAACCACCACCTGCTTCCACACTCCACCACCATAATTACCACTTGCTGCCACACTCCACCACCGTAACCACCACCTGCTGCCACATTCCACCACCATAACCACCACCTGCTGCCACACTCCACCACCACCACCTGCTGCCACACTCCACCACCATAACCACCACCTGCTGCCACACTCCACCACCATGAACACTACCTACTGCCACTCTCGACCACCATAGCCACCACTTGTAGCAACACTCCACCACCATAACCACCACCTGCTGCTAAACTCCACCACCATAACCACCTCCTGCTGCCACACTCCACCACCATAACCACCACATGCTGCCAAACTCCACCACCAAAACCACTACCTGCTGCCACACTCCATCACTACCACCACCACCTCCTGCTGGCACACTCCACCACCATAACCACCACCTGCTGCCACAGTCCACCACCATAACCACCACCTGCTGCCACACTCCATCACTACCACCACCACCTCCTGCTGCCGCACTCCACCACCATAACCACCATCTGCTGCCACACTCAACCATCATAACCACCACCTGCTGCCACACTCCACCACCATAACCACCACCTGCTGCCACACTCCACCACCATAACCACCACCTGCTGCCACACTCCACCACTATAACCACCACCTGCTGCAAAACTTCACCACCATAACCACCACCTGCTTCCACACTCCACCACCTGCTGCCACACTCCACCACCATAACCACCACCTGCTGCCACACTCCACCACCATAACCACCACCTGCTGCCACACTCCACCACCATAACCACCACCTGCTGCCACACTCCACCACCATAACCACCACCTGCTGCCACACTCCCCTAGTATAAACACCACCTGCTGCCACACTCCACCACCAAAACCACCACCTGCTGCCACACTCCATCACCACCACCTGCTACCACACTCCACCACCATAACCACCACCTGCTGCCACACTCCACCACCACCACCTGCTGCCACACTCCACCACCACCACCTGCTAACACTCACCACCACCATAACCACAACCTGCTGCCACACTCCACCAGCATAACCAACACCTGCTGCCACACTCCACCACCACCTGCTGCCCCACTCCCCCACCATAACCACCACCTGCTGCTAAACTCCACCACTATAACCACCACCTGCTCCTTCACTCCACCACCATAACCACCACCTGCTGCCACACTCCACCACCACCACATGCTGCCACACGCCACCACCACCATTACCACCTGCTACCACACTTCACCACCATAACCAAAACCTGCTGCCACACTCCACCACCATAACCACCACCTGCTGCCACACTCTACCACCACCACCTGCTGCCCCACTCCACCACCATAACCACCACCTGCTGCCATACTCCACCACAATAACCACCACCTGCTGCCACACTCCACCACGTTAACCACCACCTGCTGCGACACTCCACCACCACCACCTGCTGTCACACGCCACCACCACCACCACCACCACCTGCTACCACACTGCACCACCATAACCACAACCTGCTGCCACACTCCACCACCATAACCACCACCTGCTGCCATACTCCACCACAATAACCACCACCTGCTGCCACACTTCACCACTTTAACCACCACCTGATGCCACACTCCACCACCATAACCACCACCTGCTGCCACACTCCACCACTATAACTACCACCTGCTGCCACACTCCACCACCAAAACCACCACCTGCTGCCTCACTCCACCAACATAACCACCACCTGCTGCCACACTCCACCACCATAACCACCACCTGCTGCCACACTCCACCACCATAACCACCACCTGCTGCCACACTCCACCACCATAACCACCACCTGCTGCCATACTCCACCACCATTACCACCACCTGCTGCCACACTCCACCACAATAAACACCACCTGCTGCCACACTCCACCACCTGCCGCCACACTCCACCATCATAACCACCACCTGCTGCCACATTCCACCACAAAAACCACCACCTGTTTCACACTCACCCACCATAACCACCACTTGCTGCCACACTCCACCACCATAACCACCACCTGCTTCCACACTCCACCACCATAATTACCACTTGCTGCCACACTCCACCACCGTAACCACCACCTGCTGCCACACTCCACCACCATAACCACCACCTGCTGCCACACTCCACCACCACCACCTGCTGCCACACTCCACCATCATAACCACCACCTGCTGCCACACTCCACCACCATGTACCACCACCTACTGCCACACTGGACCATCATAGCCACCACTTGCAGCCACACTCCACTACCATAACCACCACCTGCTGCTAAACTCCACCACCATGACCACCACCTGCTGCCACACTCCACCACCATAACCACCACATGCTGCCAAACTCCACCACCATAACCACCACCTGCTGCTACACTCCACCACCACCACCTGCTGCCACACACCAACACCACCACCACCGCCTGCTACCACACTCCACCACTATAACCACAACCTGCTGCCACACTCAACCACCATAACCAACACTTGTTGCCACACTCCACCACCACCACCACCTGCTGCCCCACTCCACCACCATAACCACCACCTGCTGCTAAACTCCACCACCATAACCACCACATGCTGCCACACTCCACCATCATAACCACCACATGCTGCCAAACTCCACCACCAAAACTTCCACCTGCTACCACACTCCACCACCATAACCACCACCTGTTGCCGCACTCCACCACCATAACCACCATCTGCTGCCACACTCAACCACCATAACCACCACCTGCTGCCGCACTCCACCACCATAACCACCATCTGCTGCCACACTCAACCATCATAACCACCACCTGCTGCCACACTCCACCACCATAACCACCACCTGCTGCCACACTCCACCACCATAACCACCACCTGCTGCCACACTCCCCTAGTATAAACACCACCTGCTGCCACACTCCACCACCAAAACCACCACCTGCCTGCCACACTCCACCACCATAACCACCACCTGCTGCCACACTCCACCACTATAACCACCACCTGCTGCAAAACTTCACCACCATAACCACCACCTGCTTCCACACTCCACCACCTGCTGCCACACTCCACCACAATAAAAACCACCTGCTTCCACACTCTACCACCTGTTGCCACACTCCACCACCATAACTACCACCTGCTGCCACACTCCACCACCATAACCACCACCTGCAGCAATACTCCACCACTATAACCACCACCTGCTGCCACACTCCTCCACCATAACCACCACCTGATGCTGCACTCCACCATGATAACCACTACCTGCTGCCACATTCCACCACCAAAACCACCACCTGTTTCACACTCCACCACCATAACCACCACTTGCTGCCACACTCCACCACCTGCTTCCACACTCCACCACCATAATTACCACTTGCTGCCACACTCCACCACCATAACCACCACCTGCTGCCACACTCCACCACCATAACCACCACCTGCTGCCACACTCCACCACCACCACCTGCTGCCACACTCCACCACCATAACCACCACCGGCTGCCACACTCCACCACCATGAACACCACCTACTGCCACACTCGACCACCATAGCCACCACTTGCAGCCACACTCCACAACCATAACCACAACTTGCTGCTAAACTCCGCCACCATAACGACCACCTGCTGCCACACTCCACCACAATAACCACCACATGCTGCCAAACTCCACCACCAAAACCACTTCCTGCTGCCACACTCCATCACTACCACCACCACCTCCTGCTGCCTCACTCCACCACCATAACCACCACCTGCTGCCACAGTCCACCACCATAACCACCACCTGCTGCCACACTCCATCACTACCACCACCACCTCCTGCTGCCGCACTCCACCACCATAACCACCATCTGCTACCACACTCAACCATCATAACCACCACCTGCTGCCACACTCCACCAATATAACCACCACCTGCTGCCACACTCCACCACCATAACCACCACCTGCTGCCACACTCCACCACTATTACCACCACCTGCTGCAACACTTCACCACAATAACCACCACCTGCTTCCACACTCTACCACCTGCTGCCACACTCCACCACAATAACCACCCCCTGCGGCCACACTCACCACCATAACCACCACCTGCTGCCACACTCCACCACCATAACTACCCACCTGCTGCCACACTCCACCACCATAACCACCACCTGCAGCCATACTCCACCACTATAACCACCACCTGCTGCCACACTCCACCACCAAAACCACCACCTGCTGCCTCACTCCACCACCATAACCACCACCTGCTGCCACACTCCACCACCATAACCACCACCTGCTGCCACACTCCACCACCATAACCACAACCTGCTTCCACACTCCACCACCATAACCACCACCTGCTGCCACACTCCACCACTATAAACACCACCTGCTGCCACACTCCACCACCAAAACCACCACCTGCTGCCACACTCCACCACCATAACCACAACCTGCTTCCACACTCCACCACCATAACCACCACCTGCTGCCACACTCCACCACTATAAACCACCACCTGCTGCCACACTCCACCACCATAACCACCACCTGCTGCCACACTCCACCACCATAATTGCCACTTGCTGCCACACTCCACCACCGTAACCACCACCTGCTGCCACACTCCACCACCATAACCACCACCTGCTGCCACACTCCACCACCACTACCTGCTGCTACACTCCACCACCATAACCACCACCTGCTGCCACACTCCACCACCATGAACACCACCTACTGCCACACTCGACCACCATAGCCACCACTTGCAGCCACACTCCACCACCATAACCACCACCTGCTGCTAAACTCCACCACCATAACCACCACCTGCTGCCACACTCCACCACCATAACCACCACATGCTGCCAAACTCCACCACCAAAACCACTACCTGCTGCCACACTCCATCACTACCACCACCACCTCCTGCTGCCACACTCCACCACCATAACCACCACCTGCTGCTACACTCCACCACCACTACCTGCTGCCACACACCAACACCACCACCACCACCTGCTACCACACTCCACCACCATAACCACAACCTGCTGCCACACTCAACCACCATAACCAACACTTGCTGCCAAACTCCACCACCACCACCACCTGATGCCCCACTCCACCACCATAACCACCACCTGCTGCTAAACTCCACCACCATAACCACCACATGCTGCCACACGCCACCACCATAACCACCACATGCTGCCAAACTCCACCACCAAAACTTCCACCTGCTACCACACTCCACCACCATAAAAACCACCTGCTGCCGCACTCCACCACCATAACCACCATCTGCTGCCACACTCAACCATCATAACCACCACCAGCTGCCACACGCCACCACCATAACCACCACCTGCTGCCACACTCCACCACCATAAACACCACCTGCTGCCACACTCCCCTAGTATAAACACCACCTGCTGCCACACTCCACCACCAAAACCACCACCTGCTGCCACACTCCACCACCATAACCACCACCTGCTGCCACACTCCACCACTATAACCACCACCTGCTGCAACACTTCACCACCATAACCACCACCTGCTTCCACACTCCACCACCTGCTGCCACACTCCACCACAATAACCACCCCCTGCGGCCACACTCCACCACTATAACCACCACCTGCTGCCACACTCCACCACCATAACTACCACCTGCTGCCACACTCCACCACCACAACCACCACCTGCAGCCATACTCCACCACTATAACCACCACCTGCTGCCACACTCCACCACCAAAACCACCACCTGCTGCCTCACTCCACCACCATAACCACCACCTGCTGCCACAATCCACCACCATAACCACCACCTGCTGCCACACTCCACCACCATAACCACCACCTGCTGCCACACTCCACCACCATAACCACCACCTGCTGCCACACTCCACCACCATAACCACCACCTGCTGCCACATTCCACCACCATAACCAACACCTGCTGCCACACTCCACCACTATAAACACCACCTGCTGCCACACTCCGCCACCAAAACCACCACCTGCTGCCACACTCCACGACCATAACCACCACCTGATGCTGCACTCCACCATGATAACCACCACCTGCTGCCACATTCCACCACCAAAACCACCACCTGTTTCACACTCCACCACCATAACCACCACTTGCTGCCACACTCCACCACCATAACCACCACCTGCTTCCACACTCCACCACCATAATTACTACTTGCTGCCACACTCCACCACCATAACCACCACCTGCTGCCACACTCCACCACCACCACCTGCTGCCACACTCCACCACCATAACCACCACCTGCTGCCACACTCCACCACCATGAACACCACCTACTGCCACACTCGAACACCATAGACACCACTTGCAGCCACACTCCACCACCATAACCACCACCTGCTGCTAAACTCCACCACCATAACCACCACATGCTGCCAAACTCCACCACCAAAACCAATACCTGCTGCCACACTCCATCACTACCACCACCACCTCCTGCTGCCACTCTCCACCACCATAACCACCACCTGCTGCTACACTCCACCACCACCACCTGCTGCCACACACCAACACCACCACCACCACCTGCTACTACACTCCACCACCACAACCACAACCTGCTGCCACACTCAACCACCATAACCAACACTTGCTGCCACACTCCACCACCACCACCACCTGCTGCCCCACTCCACCACCATAACCACCACCTGCTGCTAAATTCCACCACCATAACCACCACATGCTGCCACACTCCACCACCATAACCACCACATGCTGCCAAACTCCACCACCAAAACTACCACCTGCTACCACACTCCACCACCTGTTGCCGCACTCCACCACAATAACCACCATCTGCTGCCACACTCAACCAACATAACCATCACCTGCTACCGCACTCCACCACCATGACCACCATCTGCTGCCACACTCAACCATCATAACCACCACCTGCTGCCACACTCCACCACTATAACCACCACCTGCTGCTACACTCCACCACCATAACCACCACCTGCTGCCACACTCCCCTTGTATAAACACCACCTGCTGCCACACTCCACCACCAATACCACCACCTGCTGCCACACTCCACCACCATAACCACCACCTGCTGCCACACTCCACCACCTGCTGCAACACTTCACCACCATAACCACCACCTGCTTCCACACTCCACCACCTGCTGCCACACTCCACCACAATAAAAACACCTGCTTCCACACTCTACCACCTGCTGCCACACTCTACCACAATAACCACCCCCTGCGGCCACACTCCACCACCATAACCACCACCTGCTGCCACACTCCACCACCATAACTACCACCTGCTGCCCCACTCCACCACCATAACCACCACCTGCAGCCATACTCCACCACTATAACCACCACCTGCTGCCACACTCCACCACCTGCTGCCTCACTCCACCACCATAACCACCACCTGCAGCCACACTCCACCACCATAACCACCACCTGCTGCCACACTCCACCACCATAACCACCACCTGCTGCCACACTCCACCACTATACCCACCACCTGCTGCCACACACCACCACCATAACCACCACCTGCTGCCACACTCCACCACTATAAACACCACCTGCTACCACACTCCACCACCAAAACCACCACCTGCTGCCACACTCAACCACCATAACCACCACCTGCTGCCGCACTCCACCATGATAACCACCACCTGCTGCCACACTCCACCACTATAAACACCACCTGCTACCACACTCCACCACCAAAACCACCACCTGCTGCCACATTCCACCACCAAAACCACCACCTGTTTCACAACCCACCACCATAACCACCACTTGCTGCCACACTCCACCACCATAACCACCACCTGCTTCCACACTCCACCACCATAATTACCACTTGCTGCCACACTCCACTACCGTAACCACCACCTGCTGCCACACTCCACCACCATAACCACCACCTGCTGCCACACTCCACCACCATAACCACCACCTGCTGCTAAACTCCACCACCATAACCACCACCTGCTGCTACACTCCACAACCATAACCACCACCTGCTGCCACACTCCACCACCATAACCACCACCTGCTGCTAAACTCCACCACCATAACCACCACCTGCTGCCACACTCCACCACCATAACCACCACCTGCTGCCACACTCCACCACCATAACCACCACATGCTGCCAAACTCCACCACCAAAACTTCCACCTGCTACCACACTCCACCACCATAACCACCACCTGTTGCCGCACTCCACCACCATAACCACCATCTGCTGCCACACTCAACCACCATAACCACCACCTGCTGCCGCACTCCACCACCATAACCACCATCTGCTGCCACACTCAACCATCATAACCACCACCTGCTGCCACACTCCACCACTATAACCACCACCTGCTGCCACACTCCACCACCATAACCACCACCTGCTGCCACACTCCCCTTGTATAAACACCACCTGCTGCCACACTCCATCACCATAACTACCACCTGCTGCCACACTCCACCAACATAACCACCACCTGCAGCCATACTCCACCACTATAACCACCACCTGCTGCATACTCCACCACCAATACCACGACCTGCTGCCTCACTCCACCACCATAACCACCACCTGCTGCCACACTCCACCACCTGCTGCCACACTCCACCACCATAACCACCACCTGCTGCCACACTCCACCACCATAACTACCACCTGCTGCCAAACTCCACCACCATAACCACCACCTGCTGCCACACTCCACCACCATAACCACCACCTGCTGCCACACTCCACCACTATAAACACCACCTGCTGCCACACTCCACCACCAAAACCACCACCTGCTGCCACACTCCACCACCATAACCACCACCTGATGCTGCACTCCACCATGATTACCACCACCTGCTGCCACATTCCACCACCAAAACCACCACCTGTTTCACACTCCACCACCATAACCACCACTTGCTGCCACACTCCACCACCATAACCACCACCTGCTTCCACACTCCACCACCATAATTACCACTTGCTGCCTCACTCCACCACCGTAACCACCACCTGCTGCCACACTCCACCACCATAACCACCACCTGCTGCCACACTCCACCACCACCACCTGCTGCCACACTCCACCACCATAACCACCACCTGCTGCCACACTCCACCACCATGAACACTACCTACTGCCACACTCGACCACCATAGCCACCACGTGCAGCCACACTCCACCACCATAACCACCACCTGCTGCTAAACTCCACCACCATAACCACCACCTGCTGCCACACTCCACCACCATAACCACCACATGCTGCCAAACTCCACCACCAAAACCACTACCTGCTGCCACACTCCCTCACTACCACCACCACCTCCTGCTGCCACACTCCACCACCATAACCACCACCTGCTGCCACAGTCCACCACTATAACCACCACCTGCTGCCACACTCCATCACTACCACCACCACCTCCTGCTGCCGCACTCCACCACCATAACCACCATCTGCTGCCACACTCAACCATCATAACCACCACCTGCTGCCACACTCCACCACCGTAACCACCACCTGCTGCCACACTCCACCACCATAACCACCACCTTCTGCCATACTCCACCACCATTACCACCACCTGCTGCCACACCCCACCACTATAAACACCACCTGCTGCCACACTCCACCACCAAAACCACCACCTGCCGCCACACTCCACCACCATAACCACCACCTGCTGCCGCACTCCACAATGATAACCACCACCTGCTGCCACATTCCACGACAAAAACCACCACCTGTTTCACACTCCACCACCATAACCACCACTTGCTGCCACACTCCACCACCATAACCACCACCTGCTTCCACACTCCACCACCATAATTACCACTTGCTGCCACACTCCATCACCGTAACCACCACCTGCTGCCACACTCCACCACCATAACCACCACCTGCTGCCACTCTCCACCACCACCACCTGCTGCCACACTCCACCACCATAATCCCCACCTGCTGCCATACTCCACCACCATGAACCACCACCTACTGCCACACTCGACCACCATAGCCACCACTTGCAGCCACACTCCACTACCATAACCACCACCTGCTGCTAAACTCCACCACCATGACCACCACCTGCTGCCACACTCCACCACCATAAGCACCACATGCTGCCAAACTCCACCACCAAAACCACTACCTGCTGCCACACTCCATCACTACCACCACCACCTCCTGCTGCCACACACCACCACCATAACCACCACCTGCTGCTACACTCCACCACCACCACCTGCTGCCACACACCAACACCACCACCACCGCCTGCTACCACACTCCACCACCATAACCACAACCTGCTGCCTCACTCAACCACCATAACCAACACTTGCTGCCACACTCCACCACCACCACCACCTGCTGCCCCACTCCACCACCATAACCACCACCTGCTGCTAAACTCCACCACCATAACCACCACATGCTGCCACACTCCACCACCATAACCACCACATGCTGCCAAACTCCACCACCAAAACTTCCACCTGCTACCACACTCCACCACCATAACCACCACCTGTTGCCGCACTCCACCACCATAACCACCATCTGCTGCCACACTCAACCACCATAACCACCACCTGCTGCCGCACTCCACCACTATAACCACCATCTGCTGCCACACTCAACCATCATAACCACCACCTGCTGCCAAACTCCACCACCATAACCACCACGTGCTTCCACACTCCACCACCTGCTGCCACACTCCACCACAATAAAAACACCTGCTTCCACACTCTACCACCTGCTGCCACACTCTACCACAATAACCACCCCCTGCGGCCACACTCCACCACCATAACCACCACCTGCTGCCACACTCCACCACCATAACTACCACCTGCAGCCCCACTCCACCACCATAACCACCACCTGCAGCCATACTCCACCACTATAACCACCACCTGCTGCCACACTCCACCACCTGCTGCCTCACTCCACCACCATAAACACCACCTGCAGCCACACTCCACCACCATAACCACCACCTGCTGCCACACTCCACCACCATAACCACCACCTGCTGCCACACTCCACCACTATACCCACCACCTGCTGCCACACACCACCACCATAACCACCACCTGCTGCCACACTCCACTACTATAAACACCACCTGCTACCACACTCCACCACCAAAACCACCACCTGCTGCCACACTCCACCACCATAACCACCACCTGCTGCCGCACTCCACCATGATAACCACCACCTGCTGCCACACTCCACCACTATAAACACCACCTGCTACCACACTCCACCACCAAAACCACCACCTGCTGCCACATTCCACCACCAAAACCACCACCTGTTTCACAACCCACCACCATAACCACCACTTGCTGCCACACTCCACCACCATAACCACCACCTGCTTCCACACTCCACCACCATAATTACCACTTGCTGCCACACTCCACTACCGTAACCACCTCCTGCTGCCACACTCCACCACCATAACCACCACCTGCTGCCACACTCCACCACCATAACCACCACCTGCTGCTAAACTCCACCACCATAACCACCACCTGCTGCTACACTCCACCACCATAACCACCACCTGCTGCCACACTCCACCACCATAACCACCACCTGCTGCTAAACTCCACCACCATAACCACCACCTGCTGCCACACTCCACCACCATAACCACCACCTGCTGCCACACACCAACACCACCACCACCGCCTGCTACCACACTCCACCACCATAACCACAACCTGCTGCCACACTCAACCACCATAACCAACACTTGCTGCCACACTCCACCACCATAACCACCACCTGCTGCCACACTCCACCACCATAACCACCACCTGCTGCTAAACTCCACCACCATAACCACCACCTGCTGCTACACTCCACCACCATAACCACCACCTGCTGCCACACTCCACCACCATAACCACCACCTGCTGCTACACTCCACCACCATAACCACCACCTGGTGCCCCACTCCACCACCATAACCACCACCTGCTGCTAAACTCCACCACTATAACCACCACATGCTGCCACACTCCACCACCATAACCACCACATGCTGCCAAACTCCACCACCAAAACTTCCACTTGCTACCACACTCCACCACCATAACCACCACCTGTTGCCGCACTCCACCACCATAACCACCATCTGCTGCCACACTCAACGACCATAACCACCACCTGCTGCCGCACTCCACCACCATAACCACCATCTGCTGCCACACTCAACCATCATAACCACCACCTGCTGCCACACTCCACCACCATAACCACCACGTGCTTTCACACTCCACCACCTGCTGCCACACTCCACCACAATAAAAACCACCTGCTTCCACACTCTATCAACTGCTGGCACACTCCACCACCATAACTACCACCTGCTGCCACACTCCACCACCATAACCACCACCTGCAGCCATACTCCACCACTATAACCACCACCTGCTGCCACACTCCACCACCAAGACCACCACCTGCTGCCTCACTCCACCACCATAACCACCACCTGCTGCCACACTCCACCACCATAATCACCACCTGCTGCCACACTCCACCACCATAACCACCACCTGCTGCCACACTCCACCACCATAACCACCACCTGCTGCCACACTCCACCACCATAACCACAATCTGCTGCCACACTCCACCACCATAACCACCACCTGCTGCCACACTCCACCACTATAAACACCACCTGCTGCCGCACTCCACCATAACCATCATCTGCTGCCACACTCAACCATCATAACCACCACCTGCTGCCACACTCCACCACTATAACCACCACCTGCTGCCACACTCCACCACCATAACCACCACCTGCTGCCACACTCCCCTTGTATAAACACCACCTGCTGCCACACTCCACCACCAAAACCACCACCTGCTGCCACACTCCACCACCATAACCACCACCTGCTGCCACACTCCACCACTATAACCACCACCTGCTGCAACACTTCACCACCATAACCACCACCTGCTTCCACACTCCACCACCTGCTGCCACACTCCACCACAATAAAAACCACCTGCTTCCACACTCTACCACCTGCTGCTACACTCCACCACCATAACTACCACCTGCTGCCACACTCCACCACCATAACCACCACCTGCAGCCATACTCCACCACTATAACCACCACCTGCTGCCACACTCCACCACCAAAACCACGACCTGCTGCCTCACTCCACCACCATAACCACCACCTGCTGCCACACTCCAGCACCATAACCACCACCTGCTGCCACACTCCACCACCATAACCACCACCTGCTGCCACACTCCACCACCATAACCACCACCTGCTGCCACACTCCACCACCATAACCACCACCTGCTGCCACACTCCACCACCATAACCACCACCTGCTGCCACACTCCACCACTATAAACACCACCTGCTGCCACACTCCACCACCAAAACCACCACCTGCTGCCACACTCCACCACCATAACCACCACCTGATGCTGCACTCCACCATGATAACCACCACCTGCTGCAACATTCCACCACCAAAACCACCACCTGTTTCACACTCCCCCACAATAACCACCACTTGCTGCCACACTCCACCACCATAACCACCACCTGCTTCCACACTCCACCACCATAATTACCACTTGCTGCCACACTCCACCACCGTAACCACCACCTGCTGCCACACTCCACCACCATAACCACCACCTGCTGCCACACTCCACCACCACCACCTGCTGCCACACTCCACCACCATAACCACCACCTGCTGCCACACTCCACCACCATGAACACTACCTACTGCCACTCTCGACCACCATAGCCACCACTTGTAGCAACACTCCACCACCATAACCACCACCTGCTGCTAAACTCCACCACCATAACCACCTCCTGCTGCCACACTCCACCACCATAACCACCACATGCTGCCAAACTCCACCACCAAAACCACTACCTGCTGCCACACTCCATCACTACCACCACCACCTCCTGCTGGCACACTCCACCACCATAACCACCACCTGCTGCCACAGTCCACCACCATAACCACCACCTGCTGCCACACTCCATCACTACCACCACCACCTCCTGCTGCCGCACTCCACCACCATAACCACCATCTGCTGCCACACTCAACCATCATAACCACCACCTGCTGCCACACTCCACCACCATAACCACCACCTGCTGCCACACTCCACCACCATAACCACCACCTGCTGCCATACTCCACCACCATTACCACCACCTGCTGCCACACTCCACCACTATAAACACCACCTGCTGCCAGACTCCACCACCATAACCACCACCTGCTGCTAAACTCCACCACCATAACCACCACCTGCTGCCACACTCCACCACCATAACCACCACCTGCTGCCACACACCAACACCACCACCACCGCCTGCTACCACACTCCACCACCATAACCACAACCTGCTGCCACACTCAACCACCATAACCAACACTTGCTGCCACACTCCACCACCACCACCACCTGGTGCCCCACTCCACCACCACCTGCTGCTAAACTCCACCACTATAACCACCACATGCTGCCACACTCCACCACCATAACAACCACATGCTGCCAAACTCCACCACCAAAACTTCCACCTGCTACCACACTCAACCACCATAACCACCACCTGTTGCCGCACTCCACCACCATAACTACCATCTGCTGCCACACTCAACGACCATAACCACCACCTGCTGCCGCACTCCACCACCATAACCACCATCTGCTGCCACACTCAACCATCATAACCACCACCTGCTGCCACACTCCACCACCATAACCACCACGTGCTTTCACACTCCACCACCTGCTGCCACACTCCACCACAATAAAAACCACCTGCTTCCACACTCTATCAACTGCTGCCACACTCCACCACCATAACTACCACCTGCTGCCACACTCCACCACCATAACCACCACCTGCAGCCATACTCCACCACTATAACCACCACCTGCTGCCACACTCCACCACCAAGACCACCACCTGCTGCCTCACTCCACCACCATAACCACCACCTACTGCCACACTCCACCACCATAATCACCACCTGCTGCCACACTCCACCACCATAACCACCACCTGCTGCCACACTCCACCACCATAACCACCACCTGCTGCCACACTCCACCACCATAACCACAACCTGCTGCCACACTCCACCACCATAACCACCACCTGCTGCCACACTCCACCACTATAAACACCACCTGCTGCCGCACTCCACCATAACCATCATCTGCTGCCACACTCAACCATCATAACCACCACCTGCTGCCACACTCCACCACTATAACCACCACCTGCTGCCACACTCCACCACCATAACCACCACCTGCTGCCACACTCCCCTTGTATAAACACCACGTGCTGCCACACTCCACCACCAAAACCACCACCTACTGCCACACTCCACCACCATAACCACCACCTGCTGCCACACTCCACCACTATAACCACCACCTGCTGCAACACTTCACCACCATAACCACCACCTGCTTCCACACTCCACCACCTGCTGCCACACTCCACCACAATAAAAACCACCTGCTTCCACACTCTACCACCTGCTGCTACACTCCACCACCATAACTACCACCTGCTGCCACACTCCACCACCATAACCACCACCTGCAGCCATACTCCACCACTATAACCACCACCTGCTGCCACACTCCACCACCAAAACCACGACCTGCTGCCTCACTCCACCACCATAACCACCACCTGCTGCCACACTCCAGCACCATAACCACCACCTGCTGCCACACTCCACCACCATAACCACCACCTGCTGCCACACTCCACCACCATAACCACCACCTGCTGCCACACTCCACCACCATAACCACCACCTGCTGCCACACTCCACCACCATAACCACCACCTGCTGCCACACTCCACCACTATAAACACCACCTGCTGCCACACTCCACCACCAAAACCACTACCTGCTGCCACACTCCACCACCATAACCACCACCTGATGCTGCACTCCACCATGATAACCACCACCTGCTGCAACATTCCACCACCAAAACCACCACCTGTTTCACACTCCCCCACAATAACCACCACTTGCTGCCACACTCCACCACCATAACCACCACCTGCTTCCACACTCCACCACCATAATTACCACTTGCTGCCACACTCCACCACCGTAACCACCACCTGCTGCCACACTCCACCACCATAACCACCACCTGCTGCCACACTCCACCACCACCACCTGCTGCCACACTCCACCACCATAACCACCACCTGCTGCCACACTCCACCACCATGAACACTACCTACTGCCACTCTCGACCACCATAGCCACAACTTGCAGCCACACTCCACCACCATAACCACCACCTGCTGCTAAACTCCACCACCATAACCACCTCCTGCTGCCACACTCCACCACCATAACCACCACATGCTGCCAAACTCCACCACCAAAACCACTACCTGCTGCCACACTCCATCACTACCACCACCACCTCCTGCTGGCACACTCCACCACCATAACCACCACCTGCTGCCACAGTCCACCACCATAACCACCACCTGCTGCCACACTCCATCACTACCACCACCACCTCCTGCTGCCGCACTCCACCACCATAACCACCATCTGCTGCCACACTCAACCATCATAACCACCACCTGCTGCCACACTCCACCACCATAACCACCACCTGCTGCCACACTCCACCACCATAACCACCACCTGCTGCCATACTCCACCACCATTACCACCACCTGCTGCCACACTCCACCACTATAAACACCACCTGCTGCCACACTCCACCACCAAAACCACCACCTGCCGCCACACTCCACCACCATAACCACCACCTGCTGCCGCACTCCACAATGATAACCACCACCTGCTGCCACATTCCACCACAAAAACCACCACCTGTTTCACACTCCACCACCATAACCACCACTTGCTGCCACACTCCACCACCATAACCACCACCTGCTTCCACACTCCACCACCATAATTACCACTTGCTGCCACACTCCACCACCGTAACCACCACCTGCTGCCACACTCCACCACCATAACCACCACCTGCTGCCACTCTCCACCACCACCACTTGCAGCCACACTCCACTACCATAACCACCACCTGCTGCTAAACTCCACCACCATGACCACCACCTGCTGCCACACTCCACCACCATAACCACCACATGCTGCCAAACTCCACCACCAAAACCACTACCTGCTGACACACTCCACCACTACCACCACCACCTCCTGCTGCCACACTCCACCACCATAACCACCACCTGCTGCTACACTCCACCACCACCACCTGCTGCCACACACCAACACCACCACCACCGCCTGCTACCACACTCCACCACCATAACCACAACCTGCTGCCTCACTCAACCACCATAACCAACACTTGCTGCCACACTCCACCACCACCACCACCTGCTGCCCCACTCCACCACCATAACCACCACCTGCTGCTAAACTCCACCACCAAAACTTCCACCTGCTACCACACTCCACCACCATAACCACCACCTGTTGCCGCACTCCACCACCATAACCACCATCTGCTGCCACACTCAACCACCATAACCACCACCTGCTGCCGCACTCCACCACCATAACCACCATCTGCTGCCACACTGAACCATCATAACCACCACCTGCTGCCACACTCCACCACCATAACCACCACCTGCTGCAACACTCCACCACCATAACCACCACCTGCAGCCACACTCCCCTAGTATAAACACCACCTGCTGCCACACTCCACCACCAAAACCACCACCTGCTGCCACACTCCACCACCATAACTACCACCTGCTGCCACACTCCACCACTATAACCACCACCTGCTGCAACACTTCACCACCATAACCACCACCTGCTTCCACACTCCACCACCTGCTGCCACACTCCACCACAATAAAAACCACTTGCTTCCACACTCTACCACCTGCTGCCACACTCCACCACCATAACTACCACCTGCTGCCACACTCCACCACCATAACCACCACCTGCAGCCATACTCCACCACTATAACCACCACCTGCTGCCACACTCCACCACCATGACCACCACCTGCTGCCTCACTCCACCACCATAACCACCACCTGCAGCCACACTCCACCACCATAACCACCACCTGCTGCCACACTCCACCACCATAACCACCACCTGCTGCCACACTCCACCACCATAACCACCACCTGCTGCCACACTCCACCACCATAACCACAACCTGCTGCCACACTCCACCACCATAACCACCACCTGCTGCCACACTCCACCACTATAAACACCACCTGCTGCCACACTCCACCACCAAAACCACCACCTGCTGCCACACTCCACCACCATAACCACCACCTGATGCTGCACTCCACTATGATAACCACCACCTGCTGCCACATTCCACCACCAAAACCACCACCTGTTTCACACTCCACCACCATAACCACCACTTGCTGCCACACTCCACCATCATAACCACCACCTGCTTCCACACTCCACCACCATAATTACCACTTGCTGCCACACTCCACCACCGTAACCACCACCTGCTGCCACACTCCACCACCATAACCACCACCTGCTGCCACACTCCACCACCACAACCTGCTGCCACACTCCACCACCATAACCACCACCTGCTGCCACACTCCACCACCATTAACACCACCTACTGCCACACTCGACCACCATAGCCACCACTTGCAGCCACACTCCACCACCATAACCACCACCTGCTGGTAAACTCCACCACCAAAACCACCACCTGCTGCCACACTCCACCGCCATAACCACCACATGCTGCCAAACTCCACCACCAAAACCACTACCTGCTGCCACACTCCATCACTACCACCACCACCTCCTGCTGCCACACTCCACCACCATAACCACCACCTGCTGCTACACTCCACCACCACCACCTGCTGCCACACACCAACACCACCACCACCACCTGCTACCACACTCCACCACCATAACCACAAACTGCTGCCACACTCAACCACCATAACCAACACTTGCTGCCACACTCCACCACCACCACCACCTGCTGCCCCACTCCACCACCATAACCACCACCTGCTGCTAAACTCCACCACCATAACCACCACATGCTGCCACACTCCACCACCATAACCACCACATGCTGCCAAACTCCACCACCAAAACTTCCACCTGCTACCACACTCCACCACCATAACCACCACCTGTTGCCGCACTCCACCACCATAACCACCATATGCTGCCACACTCAACCACCATAACCACCACCTGCTGCCGCACTCCACCACCATAACCACCATCTGCTGCCACACTCATCCATCATAACCACCACCTGCTGCCACACTCCACCACCATAACCACCACCTGCTGCAACACTCCACCACCATAAACACCACCTGCTGCCACACTCCCCTAGTATAAACACCATCTGCTGCCACACTCAACCACCATAACCACCACCTGCTGCCGCACTCCACCACCATAACCACCATCTGCTGCCACACTCATCCATCATAACCACCACCTGCTGCCACACTCCACCACCATAACCACCACCTGCTGCAACACTCCACCACCAAAACCACCACCTGCTGCCACACTCCACCACCATAACCACCACCTGCTGCCACACTCCACCACTATAACCACCACCTGCTGCAACACTTCACCACCATAACCACCACCTGCTTCCACACTCCACCACCTGCTGCCACACTCCACCACAATAAAAACCACCTACTTCCACACTCTACCACCTGCTGCCACACTCCACCACAATAACCACCCCCTGCGGCCACACTCCACCACCATAACCACCACCTGCTGCCTCACTCCACCACCATAACTACCACCTGCTGCCACACTCTACCACCATAACCACCACCTGCAGCCATACTCCACCACTATAACCACCACCTGCTGCCACACTCCACCACCAAAACCAACACCTGCTGCCTCACTCCACCACCATAACCACCACCTGCTGCCACACTCCACCACCATAACCACCACCTCTGCCACACTCCACCACCATAACCACCACCTGCTGCCACACTCCACCACTATAAACACCACCTGCTGCCACACTCCACCACCAAAACCACCACCTGCTGCCACACTCCACCACCATAACCACCACCTGATGCTGCACTCCACCATGATAACCACCCCCTGCTGCCACATTCCACCACCAAAACCACCACCTGTTTCACACTCCACCACCATAACCACCACTTGCTGCCACACTCCACCACCCCTAGAACTAGACCCCTAGACCCCTAAAATCTAGTCCAAGTGCAGTGAAAAGCTCTGTACCTCAGGGTACAGTCCTTGCACCACTGCTTTTCCTTATTCTCATATCAGATATAGACAAAAATACAAGTCACAGCTTCGTATCATCCTTTGCAGATGACACAAAAATCAGTATGAAAATTACCTCGGCTGAGGACATTGAAAAACTTAAAGCTGATATTAATAAAGTTTTCGACTGGGCATCAGAAAATAACATGATGTTTAACAGTGATAAATTCCAGGTACTCAGGTACGGTAAAAATGAGGACCTTAAACATAATACAGAGTACAAAACACAATCAAATGTACCCATAGTAGGAAAACAGCATGTAAAGGATTTGGGAATAATAATGTCTGACGACCTAACGTTTAAGGAGCATAACCAAGCAAATATTGCGACAGCCAGAAAAATGATAGGATGGATTGCGAGAACTTTCAAATCCAGGGATCCCATCACAATGGTTGTACTCTTCAAGGCACTTGTGTTGTCCCGTCTTGAGTACTGCTCAGTACTCACTTCCCCCTTCAAAGCAGGAGAGATTGCTGAAATAGAGGGAATACAGAGAACATATACGGCACGCATAGACGCAATAAAGCACCTAAATTATTGGGATCGTCTCAAAGCCCTCCAAATGTACTCACTAGAAAGAAGACGAGAGAGATATCAAATAATATACACCTGGAAGATACTGGAGGGCCAAGTACCAAATCTACACAGTAAAATAACAACGTACTGGAGTGAACGACATGGAAGAAAATGTAGAATAGAACCAATGAAGAGCAGAGGTGCCATAGGCACAATCAGAGAACACTGTATAAACATCAGAGGTCCGCGGTTGTTCAACGTCCTCCCAGCAAGCATAAGAAATATTGCCGGAACAACCGTGGACATTTTCAAGAGGAAACTAGATTTATTCCTCCAAGGAGTGCCGGACCAACCGGGCTGTGGTGGGTATGTGGGCCTGCGGGCCGCTCCAAGCAACAGCCTGGTGGACCAAACTCTCACAAGTCGAGCCTGGCCTCGGGCCGGGCTTGGAGAGTAGACGAACTCCCAGAATCCCATCAACCAGGTATCAACCAGGTAACTCCACCACCATAACCACCACCTGCTTCCATACTCCACCACCATAATTACCACCTGCTGCCACACTCCACCACCGTAACCACCACCTGCTGCCACATTCCACCACCATAACCACCACCTGCTGCCACATTCCACCACCACCACCTGCTGCCACACTCCACCACCATAATTACCACCTGCTGCCACACTCTACCACCATAACCACCACCTGCAGCCATACTCCACCACTATAACCACCACCTGCTGCCACACTCCACCACCAAAACCACCACCTGCTGCCACACTCCACCACCAAAACCACCACCTGCTGCCTCACTCCACCACCATAACCACCACCTGCTGCCACACTCCACCACCATAACCACCACCTGCTGCCACACTCCACCACCATAACCACCACCTGCTGCCACACTCCACCCCCATAACCACCACCTGCTGCCACACACCACCACCATAACCACCACCTGCTGCCACACTCCACCACTATAAACACCACCTGCTACCACACTCCACCACCAAAACCACCACCTGCTGCCACACTCCACCACCATAACCACCACCTGCTGCCGCACTCCACCATGATAACCACCACCTGCTGCCACACTCCACCACTATAAACACCACCTGCTACCACACTCCACCAACCAAAACCACCACCTTCTGCCACATTCCACCACCAAAACCACCACCTGTTTCACAACCCACCACCATAACCCCCACTTGCTGCCACACTCCACCACCATAACCACCACCTGCTTCCACACTCCACCACCATAATTACCACTTGCTGCCACACTTCACCACCGTAACCACCACCTGCTGCCACACTCCACCACCATAACCACCACCTGCTGCCACACTCCACCACCACCACCTGCTGCCACACTCCACCACCACCACCTGCTGCTACACTCCACCACCATAACCACCACCTGCTGCCACACTCCACCACCATAACCACCACCTGCTGCTAAACTCCACCACCATAACCACCACCTGCTGCCACAGTCCACCACCATAACCACCACCTGCTGCCACACACCAACACCACCACCACCGCCTGCTACCACACTCCACCATAACCACAACCTGCTGCCACACTCAACCACCATAACCAACACTTGCTGCCACACTCCACCACCACCACCACCTGCTGCCCCACTCCACCACCATAACCACCACCTGATGCTAAACTCCACCACCATAACCACCACATGCTGCCAAACTCCACCACCATAACCACCACATGCTGCCAAACTCCACCACCAAAACTTCCACCTGCTACCACACTCCACCACCATAACCACCACCTGTTGCCGCACTCCACCACCATAACCACCATCTGCTGCCACACTCAACCTCCATAACCACCACCTGCTGCTGCACTCCACCACCATAACCACCATCTGCTGCCACACTCAACCATCATAACCACCACCTGCTGCCACACTCCACCACCATAACCACCACCTGCTGCCACACTCCACCACCATAACCACCACCTGCTGCCACACTCCACCACCATAACCACCACCTGCTGCCACACTCCCCTAGTATAAACACCACCTGCTGCCACACTCCACCACCATAACCACCACCTGCTGCCACACTCCACCACTATAACCACCACCTGCTGCATCACTTCACCACCAAAACCACTACCTGCTGCCACACTCCATCACTACCACCACCACCTCCTGCTGCCACACTCCACCACCATAACCACCACCTGCTGCTACACTCCACCACCACCACCTGCTGCCACACACCAACACCACCACCACCACCTGCTACCACACTCCACCACCATAACCACAACCTGCTGCCACACTCAACCACCATAACCAACACTTGCTGCCAAACTCCACCACCACCACCACCTGATGCCCCACTCCACCACCATAACCACCACCTGCTGCTAAACTCCACCACCATAACCACCACATGCTGCCACACTCCACTACCATAACCACCACATGCTGCCAAACTCCACCACCAAAACTTCCACCTGCTACCACACTCCACCACCATAACCACCACCTGTTGCCGCACTCCACCACCATAACCACCATCTGCTACCACACTCAACCACCATAAAAACCACCTGCTGCCGCACTCCACCACCATAACCACCATCTGCTGCCACACTCAACCATCATAACCACCACCAGCTGCCACACGCCACCACCATAACCACCACCTGCTGCCACACTCCACCACCATAAACACCACCTGCTGCCACACTCCCCTAGTATAAACACCACCTGCTGCCACACTCCACCACCAAAACCACCACCTGCTGCCACACTCCACCACCATAACCACCACCTGCTGCCACACTCCACCACTATAACCACCACCTGCTGCAACACTTCACCACCATAACCACCACCTGCTTCCACACTCCACCACCTGCTGCCACACTCCACCACAATAAAAACCACCTGCTTCCACACTCTACCACCTGCTGCCACACTCCACCACAATAACCACCCCCTGCGGCCACACTCCACCACCATAACCACCACCTGCTGCCACACTCCACCACCATAACTACCACCTGCTGCCACACTCCACCACCACAACAACCACCTGCAGCCATACTCCACCACTATAACCACCACCTGCTGCCACACTCCACCACCAAAACCACCACCTGCTGCCTCACTCCACCACCATAACCACCACCTGCTGCCTCACTCCACCACCATAACCACCACCTGCTGCCACACTCCACCACCATAACCACCACCTGCTGCCACACTCCACCACCATAACCACCACCTGCTGCCACACTCCACCCCCATAACCACCACCTGCTGCCACACACCACCACCATAACCACCACCTGCTGCCACACTCCACCACTATAAACACCACCTGCTACCACACTCCACCACCAAAACCACCACCTGCTGCCACACTCCACCACCATAACCACCACCTGCTGCCGCACTCCACCATGATAACCACCACCTGCTGCCACACTCCACCACTATAAACACCACCTGCTACCACACTCCACCAACCAAAACCACCACCTTCTGCCACATTCCACCACCAAAACCACCACCTGTTTCACAACCCACCACCATAACCCCCACTTGCTGCCACACTCCACCACCATAACCACCACCTGCTTCCACACTCCACCACCATAATTACCACTTGCTGCCACACTTCACCACCGTAACCACCACCTGCTGCCACACTCCACCACCATAACCACCACCTGCTGCCACACTCCACCACCACCACCTGCTGCCACACTCCCCCACCACCACCTGCTGCTACACTCCACCACCATAACCACCACCTGCTGCCACACTCCACCACCATAACCACCACCTGCTGCTAAACTCCACCACCATAACCACCACCTGCTGCCACAGTCCACCACCATAACCACCACCTGCTGCCACACACCAACACCACCACCACCGCCTGCTACCACACTCCACCATAACCACAACCTGCTGCCACACTCAACCACCATAACCAACACTTGCTGCCACACTCCACCACCACCACCACCTGCTGCCCCACTCCACCACCATAACCACCACCTGATGCTAAACTCCACCACCATAACCACCACATGCTGCCAAACTCCACCACCATAACCACCACATGCTGCCAAACTCCACCACCAAAACTTCCACCTGCTACCACACTCCACCACCATAACCACCACCTGTTGCCGCACTCCACCACCATAACCACCATCTGCTGCCACACTCAACCTCCATAACCACCACCTGCTGCTGCACTCCACCACCATAACCACCATCTGCTGCCACACTCAACCATCATAACCACCACCTGCTGCCACACTCCACAACCATAACCACCACCTGCTGCCACACTCCACCACCATAACCACCACCTGCTGCCACACTCCACCACCATAACCACCACCTGCTGCCACACTCCCCTAGTATAAACACCACCTGCTGCCACACTCCACCACCATAACCACCACCTGCTGCCACACTCCACCACTATAACCACCACCTGCTGCATCACTTCACCACCAAAACCACTACCTGCTGCCACACTCCATCACTACCACCACCACCTCCTGCTGCCACACTCCACCACCATAACCACCACCTGCTGCTACACTCCACCACCACCACCTGCTGCCACACACCAACACCACCACCACCACCTGCTACCACACTCCACCACCATAACCACAACCTGCTGCCACACTCAACCACCATAACCAACACTTGCTGCCAAACTCCACCACCACCACCACCTGATGCCCCACTCCACCACCATAACCACCACCTGCTGCTAAACTCCACCACCATAACCACCACATGCTGCCACACTCCACTACCATAACCACCACATGCTGCCAAACTCCACCACCAAAACTTCCACCTGCTACCACACTCCACCACCATAACCACCACCTGTTGCCGCACTCCACCACCATAACCACCATCTGCTACCACACTCAACCACCATAAAAACCACCTGCTGCCGCACTCCACCACCATAACCACCATCTGCTGCCACACTCAACCATCATAACCACCACCAGCTGCCACACGCCACCACCATAACCACCACCTGCTGCCACACTCCACCACCATAAACACCACCTGCTGCCACACTCCCCTAGTATAAACACCACCTGCTGCCACACTCCACCACCAAAACCACCACCTGCTGCCACACTCCACCACCATAACCACCACCTGCTGCCACACTCCACCACTATAACCACCACCTGCTGCAACACTTCACCACCATAACCACCACCTGCTTCCACACTCCACCACCTGCTGCCACACTCCACCACAATAAAAACCACCTGCTTCCACACTCTACCACCTGCTGCCACACTCCACCACAATAACCACCCCCTGCGGCCACACTCCACCACCATAACCACCACCTGCTGCCACACTCCACCACCATAACTACCACCTGCTGCCACACTCCACCACCACAACAACCACCTGCAGCCATACTCCACCACTATAACCACCACCTGCTGCCACACTCCACCACCAAAACCACCACCTGCTGCCTCACTCCACCACCATAACCACCACCTGCTGCCACAATCCACCACCATAACCACCACCTGCTGCCACACTCCACCACCATAACCACCACCTGCTGCCACACTCCACCACCATAACCACCACCTGCTGCCACACTCCACCACCATAACCACCACCTGCTGCCACATTCCACCACCATAACCACCACCTGCTGCCACACTCCACCACTATAAACACCACCTGCTGCCACACTCCACCACCAAAACCACCACCTGCTGCCACACTCCACGACCATAACCACCACCTGATGCTGCACTCCACCATGATAACCACCACCTGCTGCCACATTCCACCACCAAAACCACCACCTGTTTCACACTCCACCACCATAACCACCACTTGCTGCCACACTCCACCACCATAACCACCACCTGCTTCCACACTCCACCACCATAATTACTACTTGCTGCCACACTCCACCACCATAACCACCACCTGCTGCCACACTCCACCACCACCACCTGCTGCCACACTCCACCACCATAACCACCACCTGCTGCCACACTCCACCACCATGAACACCACCTACTGCCACACTCGACCACCATAGACACCACTTGTAGCCACACTCCACCACCATAACCACCACCTGCTGCTAAACTCCACCACCATAACCACCACATGCTGCCAAACTCCACCACCAAAACCAATACCTGCTGCCACACTCCATCACTACCACCACCACCTCCTGCTGCCACTCTCCACCACCATAACCACCACCTGCTGCTACACTCCACCACCACCACCTGCTGCCACACACCAACACCACCACCACCACCTGCTACTACACTCCACCACCATAACCACAACCTGCTGCCACACTCAAACACCATAACCAACACTTGCTGCCACACTCCACCACCACCACCACCTGCTGCCCCACTCCACCACCATAACCACCACCTGCTGCTAAATTCCACCACCATAACCACCACATGCTGCCACACTCCACCACCATAACCACCACATGCTGCCAAACTCCACCACCAAAACTACCACCTGCTACCACACTCCACCACCTGTTGCCGCACTCCACCACAATAACCACCATCTGCTGCCACACTCAACCAACATAACCATCACCTGCTACCGCACTCCACCACCATAACCACCATCTGCTGCCACACTCAACCATCATAACCACCACCTGCTGCCACACTCCACCACTATAACCACCACCTGCTGCTACACTCCACCACCATAACCACCACCTGCTGCCACACTCCCCTAGTATAAACACCACCTGCTGCCACACTCCACCACCAATACCACCACCTGCTGCTACACTCCACCACCATAACCACCACCTGCTGCCACACTCCACCACCTGCTGCAACACTTCACCACCATAACCACCACCTGCTTCCACACTCCACCACCTGCTGCCACACTCCACCACAATAAAAACACCTGCTTCCACACTCTACCACCTGCTGCCACACTCTACCACAATAACCACCCCCTGCGGCCACACTCCACCACCATAACCACCACCTGCTGCCACACTCCACCACCATAACTACCACCTGCTGCCCCACTCCACCACCATAACCACCACCTGCAGCCATACTCCACCACTATAACCACCACCTGCTGCCACACTTCACCACCTGCTGCCTCACTCCACCACCATAACCACCACCTGCAGCCACACTCCACCACCATAACCACCACCTGCTGCCACACTCCACCACCATAACCACCACCTGCTGCCACACTCCACCACTATACCCACCACCTGCTGCCACACACCACCACCATAACCACCACCTGCTGCCACACTCCACCACTATAAACACCACCTGCTACCACACTCCACCACCAAAACCACCACCTGCTGCCACACTCAACCACCATAACCACCACCTGCTGCCGCACTCCACCATGATAACCACCACCTGCTGCCACACTCCACCACTATAAACACCACCTGCTACCACACTCCACCACCAAAACCACCACCTGCTGCCACATTCCACCACCAAAACCACCACCTGTTTCACAACCCACCACCATAACCACCACTTGCTGCCACACTCCACCACCATAACCACCACCTGCTTCCACACTCCACCACCATAATTACCACATGCTGCCACACTCCACTACCGTAACCACCACCTGCTGCCACACTCCACCACCATAACCACCACCTGCTGCCACACTCCACCACCATAACCACCACCTGCTGCTAAACTCCACCACCATAACCACCACCTGCTGCTACACTCCACAACCATAGCCACCACCTGCTGCCACACTCCACCACCATAACCACCACCTGCTGCTAAACTCCACCACCATAACCACCACCTGCTGCCACACTCCACCACCATAACCACCACCTGCTGCCACACTCCACCACCATAACCACCACATGCTGCCAAACTCCACCACCAAAACTTCCACCTGCTACCACACTCCACCACCATAACCACCACCTGTTGCCGCACTCCACCACCATAACCACCATCTGCTGCCACACTCAACCACCATAACCACCACCTGCTGCCGCACTCCACCACCATAACCACCATCTGCTGCCACACTCAACCATCATAACCACCACCTGCTGCCACACTCCACCACTATAACCACCACCTGCTGCCACACTCCACCACCATAACCACCACCTGCTGCCACACTCCTTTTGTATAAACACCACCTGCTGCCACACTCCATCACCATAACTACCACCTGCTGCCACACTCCACCAACATAACCACCACCTGCAGCCATACTCCACCACTATAACCACCACCTGCTGCATACTCCACCACCAAAACCACGACCTGCTGCCTCACTCCACCACCATAACCACCACCTGCTGCCACACTCCACCACCTGCTGCCACACTCCACCACCATAACCACCACCTGCTGCCACACTCCACCACCATAACCACCACCTGCTGCCAAACTCCACCACCATAACCACCACCTGCTGCCACACTCCACCACCATAACCACCACCTGCTGCCACACTCCACCACTATAAACACCACCTGCTGCCACACTCCTCCACCAAAACCACCACCTGCTGCCACACTCCACCACCATAACCACCACCTGATGCTGCACTCCACCATGATTACCACCACCTGCTGCCACATTCCACCACCAAAACCACCACCTGTTTCACACTCCACCACCATAACCACCACTTGCTGCCACACTCCACCACCATAACCACCACCTGCTTCCACACTCCACCACCATAATTACCACTTGCTGCCACACTCCACCACCGTAACCACCACCTGCTGCCACACTCCACCACCATAACCACCACCTGCTGCCACACTCCACCACCACCACCTGCTGCCACACTCCACCACCATAACCACCACCTGCTGCCACACTCCACCACCATGAACACTACCTACTGCCACACTCGACCACCATAGCTACCACTTGCAGCCACACTCCACCACCATACCCACCACCTGCTGCTAAACTCCACTACCATAACCACCACCTGCTGCCACACTCCACCACCATAACCACCACATGCTGCCAAACTCCACCACCAAAACCACTACCTGCTGCCACACTCCCTCACTACCACCACCACCTCCTGCTGCCACACTCCACCACCATAACCACCACCTGCTGCCACAGTCCACCACCATAACCACCACCTGCTGCCACACTCCATCACTACCACCACCACCTCCTGCTGCCGCACTCCACCACCATAACCACCATCTGCTGCCACACTCAACCATCATAACCACCACCTGCTGCCACACTCCACCACCATAACCACCACCTGCTGCCACACTCCACCACCATAACCACCACCTTCTGCCATACTCCACCACCATTGCCACCACCTGCTGCCACACCCCACCACTATAAACACCACCTGCTGCCACACTCCACCACCAAAACCACCACCTGCCGCCACACTCCACCACCATAACCACCACCTGCTGCCGCACTCCACAATGATATCCACCACCTGCTGCCACATTCCACCACAAAAACCACCACCTGTTTCACACTCCACCACCATAACCACCACTTGCTGCCACACTCCACCACCATAACCACCACCTGCTTCCACACTCCACCACCATAATTACCACTTGCTGCCACACTCCATCACCGTAACCACCACCTGCTGCCACACTCCACCACCATAACCACCACCTGCTGGCACTCTCCACCACCACCACCTGCTGCCACACTCCACCACCATAATCCCCACCTGCTGCCATACTCCACCACCATGAACCACCACCTACTGCCACACTCGACCACCATAGCCACCACTTGCAGCCACACTCCACTACCATAACCACCACCTGCTGCTAAACTCCACCACCATGACCACCACCTGCTGCCACACTCCATCACTACCACCACCACCTCCTGCTGCTACACTCCACCACCACCACCTGCTGCCACACACCAACACCACCACCACCGCCTGCTACCACACTCCACCACCATAACCACAACCTGCTGCCTCACTCAACCACCATAACCAACACTTGCTGCCACACTCCACCACCACCACCACCTGCTGCCCCACTCCACCACCATAACCACCACCTGCTGCTAAACTCCACCACCATAACCACCACATGCTGCCACACTCCACCACCATAACCACCACATGCTGCCAAACTCCACCACCAAAACTTCCACCTGCTACCACACTCCACCACCATAACCACCACCTGTTGCCGCACTCCACCACCATAACCACCATCTGCTGCCACATTCAACCACCATAACCACCACCTGTTGCCGCACTCCACCACTATAACCACCATCTGCTGCCACACTCAACCATCATAACCACCACCTGCTGCCACACTCCACCACCATAACCACCACGTGCTTCCACACTCCACCACCTGCTGCCACACTCCACCACAATAAAAACACCTGCTTCCACACTCTACCACCTGCTGCCACACTCTACCACAATAACCACCCCCTGCGGCCACACTCCACCACCATAACCACCACCTGCTGCCACACTCCACCACCATAACTACCACCTGCTGCCCCACTCCACCACCATAACCACCACCTGCAGCCATACTCCACAACTATAACCACCACCTGCTGCCACACTCCACCACCTGCTGCCTCACTCCACCACCATAACCACCACCTGCAGCCACACTCCACCACCATAACCACCACCTGCTGCCACACTCCACCACCATAACCACCACCTGCTGCCACACTCCACCACTATACCCACCACCTGCTGCCACACACCACCACCATAACCACCACCTGCTGCCACACTCCACTACTATAAACACCACCTGCTACCACACTCCACCACCAAAACCACCACCTGCTGCCACACTCCACCACCATAACCACCACCTGCTGCCGCACTCCACCATGATAACCACCACCTGCTGCCACACTCCACCACTATAAACACCACCTGCTACCACACTCCACCACCAAAACCACCACCTGCTGCCACATTCCACCACCAAAACCACCACCTGTTTCACAACCCACCACCATAACCACCACTTGCTGCCACACTCCACCACCATAACCACCACCTGCTTCCACACTCCACTACCATAATTACCACTTGCTGCCACACTCCACTACCGTAACCACCACCTGCTGCCACACTCCACCACCATAACCACCTCCTGCTGCCACACTCCACCACCATAACCACCACCTGCTGCTAAACTCCACCACCATAACCACCACCTGCTGCTACACTCCACCACCATAACCACCACCTGCTGCCACACTCCACCACCATAACCACCACCTGCTGCTAAACTCCACCACCATAACCACCACCTGCTGCCACACTCCACCACCATAACCACCACCTGCTGCCACACACCAACACCACCACCACCGCCTGCTACCACACTCCACCACCATAACCACAACCTGCTGCCACACTCAACCACCATAACCAACACTTGCTGCCACACTCCACCACCACCACCACCTGCTGCCCCACTCCACCACCATAACCACCACCTGCTGCTAAACTCCACCACTATAACCACCACATGCTGCCACACTCCACCACCATAACCACCACATGCTGCCAAACTCCACCACCAAAACTTCCACCTGCTACCACACTCCACCACCATAACCACCACCTGTTGCCGCACTCCACCACCATAACCAACATCTGCTGCCACACTCAACCACCATAACCACCACCTGCTGCCGCACTCCACCACCATAACCACCACCTGCTGCCACACTCCACCACCATGAACACTACCTAATGCCACTCTCGACCACCATAGCCACCACTTGCAGCCACACTCCACCACCATAACCACCACATGCTGCCAAACTCCACCACCAAAACCACTACCTGCTGCCACACTCCATCACTACCACCACCACCTCCTGCTGGCACACTCCACCACCATAACCACCACCTGCTGCCACAGTCCACCACCATAACCACCACCTGCTGCCACACTCCATCACTACCACCACCACCTCCTGCTGCCGCACTCCACCACCATAACCACCATCTGCTGCCACACTCAACCATCATAACCACCACCTGCTGCCACACTCCACCACCATAACCACCACCTGCTGCCACACTCCACCACCATAACCACCACCTGCTGCCATACTCCACCACCATTACCACCACCTGCTGCCACACTCCACCACTATAAACACCACCTGCTGCCACACTCCACCACCAAAACCACCACCTGCCGCCAAACTCCACCACCATAACCACCACCTGCTGCCGCACTCCACAATGATAACCACCACCTGCTGCCACATTCCACCACAAAAACCACCACCTGTTTCACACTCCACCACCATAACCACCACTTGCTGCCACACTCCACCACCATAACCACCACCTGCTTCCACACTCCACCACCATAATTACCACTTGCTGCCACACTCCACCACCGTAACCACCACCTGCTGCCACACTCCACCACCATAACCACCACCTGCTTCCACTCTCCACCACCACCACTTGCAGCCACACTCCACTACCATAACCACCACCTGCTGCTAAACTCCACCACTATGACCACCACCTGCTGCCACACTCCACCACCATAACCACCACATGCTGCCAAACTCCACCACCAAAACCACTACCTGCTGCCACACTCCACCACTACCACCACCACCTCCTGCTGCCACACTCCACCACCATAACCACCACCTGCTGCTACACTCCACCACCACCACCTGCTGCCACACACCAACACCACCACCACCGCCTGCTACCACACTCCACCACCATAACCACAACCTGCTGCCTCACTCAACCACCATAACCAACACTTGCTGCCACACTCCACCACCACCACCACCTGCTGCCCCACTCCACCACCATAACCACCACCTGCTGCTAAACTCCATCACCAAAACTTCCACCTGCTACCACACTCCACCACCATAACCACCACCTGTTGCCGCACTCCACCACCATAACCACCATCTGCTGCCACACTCAACCACCATAACCACCACCTGCTGCCGCACTCCACCACCATAACCACCATCTGCTGCCACACTGAACCATCATAACCACCACCTGCTGCCACACTCCACCACCATAACCACCACCTGCTGCCACACTCCACCACCATAACCACCACCTGCAGCCACACTCCCCTAGTATAAACACCACCTGCTGCCACACTCCACCACCAAAACCACCACCTGCTGCCACACTCCACCACCATAACCACCACCTGCTGCCACACTCCACCACTATAACCACCACCTGCTGCAACACTTCACCACCATAACCACCACCTGCTTCCACACTCCACCACCTGCTGCCACACTCCACCACAATAAAAACCACTTGCTTCCACACTCTACCACCTGCTGCCACACTCCACCACCATAACTACCACCTGCTGCCACACTCCACCACCATAACCACCACCTGCAGCCATACTCCAACACTATAACCACCACCTGCTGCCACACTCCACCACCAAGACCACCACCTGCTGCCTCACTCCACCACCATAACCACCACCTGCTGCCACACTCCACCACCATAACCACCACCTGCTGCCACACTCCACCACCATAACCACCACCTGCTGCCACACTCCACCACCATAACCACCACCTGCTGCCACACTCCACCACCATAACCACAACCTGCTGCCACACTCCACCACCATAACCACCACCTGCTGCCACACTCCACCACTATAAACACCACCTGCTGCCACACTCCACCACCAAAACCACCACCTGCTGCCACACTCCACCACCATAACCACCACCTGATGCTGCACTCCACCATGATAACCACCACCTGCTGCCACATTCCACCACCAAAACCACCACCTGTTTCACACTCCACCACCATAACCACCACTTGCTGCCACACTCCACCATCATAACCACCACCTGCTTCCACACTCCACCACCATAATTACCACTTGCTGCCACACTCCACCACCGTAACCACCACCTGCTGCCACACTCCACCACCATAACCACCACCTGCTGCCACACTCCACCACCACAACCTGCTGCCACACTCCACCACCATAACCACCACCTGCTGCCACACTCCACCACCATGAACACCACCTACTGCCACACTCGACCACCATAGCCACCACTTGCAGCCACACTCCACCACCATAACCACCACCTGCTGGTAAACTCCACCACCATAACCACCACCTGCTGCCACACTCCACCGCCATAACCACCACATGCTGCCAATCTCCACCACCAAAACCACTACCTGCTGCCACACTCCATCACTACCACCACCACCTCCTGCTGCCACACTCCACCACCATAACCACCACCTGCTGCTACACTCCACCACCACCACCTGCTGCCACACACCAACACCACCACCACCACCTGCTACCACACTCCACCACCATAACCACAAACTGCTGCCACACTCAACCACCATAACCAACACTTGCTGCCACACTCCACCACCACCACCACCTGCTGCCCCACTCCACCACCATAACCACCACCTGCTGCTAAACTCCACCACCATAACCACCACATGCTGCCACACTCCACCACCATAACCACCACATGCTGCCAAACTCCACCACCAAAACTTCCACCTGCTACCACACTCCACCACCATAACCACCACCTGTTGCCGCACTCCACCACCATAACCACCATCTGCTGCCACACTCAACCACCATAACCACCACCTGCTGCCGCACTCCACCACCATAACCACCATCTGCTGCCACACTCATCCATCATAACCACCACCTGCTGCCACACTCCACCACCATAACCACCACCTGCTGCAACACTCCACCACCATAAACACCACCTGCTGCCACACTCCCCTAGTATAAACACCACCTGCTGCCACACTCCACCACCAAAACCACCACCTGCTGCCACACTCCACCACCATAACCACCACCTGCTGCCACACTCCACCACTATAACCACCACCTGCTGCAACACTTCACCACCATAACCACCATCTGCTTCCACACTCCACTACCTGCTGCCACACTCCACCACAATAAAAACCACCTACTTCCACACTCTACCACCTGCTGCCACACTCCACCACAATAACCACCCCCTGCGGCCACACTCCACCACCATAACCACCACCTGCTGCCTCACTCCACCACCATAACTACCACCTGCTGCCACACTCTACCACCATAACCACCACCTGCAGCCATACTCCACCACTATAACCACCACCTGCTGCCACACTCCACCACCAAAACCAACACCTGCTGCCTCACTCCACCACCATAACCACCACCTGCTGCCACACTCCACCACCATAACCACCACCTGCTGCCACACTCCACCACCATAACCACCACCTGCTGCCACACTCCACCACCATAACCACCACCTGCTGCCACACTCCACCACCATAACCACCACCTGCTGCCACACTCCACCACCATAACCACCACCTGCTGCCACACTCCACCACTATAAACACCACCTGCTGCCACACTCCACCACCAAAACCACCACCTGCTGCCACACTCCACCACCATAACCACCACCTGATGCTGCACTCCACCATGATAACCACCCCCTGCTGCCACATTCCACCACCAAAACCACCACCTGTTTCACACTCCACCACCATAACCACCACTTGCTGCCACACTCCACCACCCCTAGAACTAGACCCCTAGACCCCTAAAATCTAGTCCAAGTGCAGTGAAAAGCTCTGTACCTCAGGGTACAGTCCTTGCACCACTGCTTTTCCTTATTCTCATATCAGATATAGACAAAAATACAAGTCACAGCTTCGTATCATCCTTTGCAGATGACACAAAAATCAGTATGAAAATTACCTCGGCTAAGGACATTGAAAAACTTAAAGCTGATATTAATAAAGTTTTCGACTGGGCATCAGAAAATAACATGATGTTTAACAGTGATAAATTCCAGGTACTCAGGTACGGTAAAAATGAGGACCTTAAACATAATACAGAGTACAAAACACAATCAAATGTACCCATAGTAGGAAAACAGCATGTAAAGGATTTGGGAATAATAATGTCTGACGACCTAACGTTTAAGGAGCATAACCAAGCAAATATTGCGACAGCCAGAAAAATGATAGGATGGATTGCGAGAACTTTCAAATCCAGGGATCCCATCACAATGGTTGTACTCTTCAAGGCACTTGTGTTGTCCCGTCTTGAGTTCTGCTCAGTACTCACTTCCCCCTTCAAAGCAGGAGAGATTGCTGAAATAGAGGGAATACAGAGAACATATACGGCACGCATAGACGCAATAAAGCACCTAAATTATTGGGATCGTCTCAAAGCCCTCCAAATGTACTCACTAGAAAGAAGACGAGAGAGATATCAAATAATATACACCTGGAAGATACTGGAGGGCCAAGTACCAAATCTACACAGTAAAATAACAACGTACTGGAGTGAACGACATGGAAGAAAATGTAGAATAGAACCAATGAAGAGCAGAGGTGCCATAGGCACAATCAGAGAACACTGTATAAACATCAGAGGTCCGCGGTTGTTCAACGTCCTCCCAGCAAGCATAAGAAATATTGCCGGAACAACCGTGGACATTTTCAAGAGGAAACTAGATTTATTCCTCCAAGGAGTGCCGGACCAACCGGGCTGTGGTGGGTATGTGGGCCTGCGGGCCGCTCCAAGCAACAGCCTGGTGGACCAAACTCTCACAAGTCGAGCCTGGCCTCGGGCCGGGCTTGGGGAGTAGACGAACTCCCAGAATCCCATCAACCAGGTATCAACCAGGTAACTCCACCACCATAACCACCACCTGCTTCCATACTCCACCACCATAATTACCACCTGCTGCCACACTCCACCACCGTAACCACCACCTGCTGCCACATTCCACCACCATAACCACCACCTGCTGCCACATTCCACCACCACCACCTGCTGCCACACTACACCACCATAACTACCACCTGCTGCCACACTCTACCACCATAACCACCACCTGCAGCCATACTCCACCACTATAACCACCACCTGCTGCCACACTCCACCACCAAAACCACCACCTGCTGCCACACTCCACCACCAAAACCACCACCTGCTGCCTCACTCCACCACCATAACCACCACCTGCTGCCACCCTCCACCACCATAACCACCACCTGCTGCCACACTCCACCACCATAACCACCACCTGCTGCCACACTCCACCCCCATAACCACAACCTGCTGCCACACACCACCACCATAACCACCACCTGCTGCCACACTCCACCACTATAAACACCACCTGCTACCACACTCCACCACCAAAACCACCACCTGCTGCCACACTCCACCACCATAACCACCACCTGCTGCCGCACTCCACCATGATAACCACCACCTGCTGCCACACTCCACCACTATAAACACCACCTGCTACCACACTCCACCAACCAAAACCACCACCTTCTGCCACATTCAAACACCAAAACCACCACCTGTTTCACAACCCACCACCATAACCCCCACTTGCTGCCACACTTCACCACCATAACCACCACCTGCTTCCACACTCCACCACCATAATTACCACTTGCTGCCACACTTCACCACCGTAACCACCACCTGCTGCCACACTCCACCACCATAACCACCACCTGCTGCCACACTCCACCACCACCACCTGCTGCCACACTCCACCACCACCACGTGCTGCTACACTCCACCACCATAACCACCACCTGCTGCTAAACTAAACCACCATAACCAGCACCTGCTGCTACACTCCACCACCATAACCACCACCTGCGGCCACACTCCACCACCATAACCACCACCTGCTGCCACACTCCACCACCATAACCACCACCTGCTGCCACACTCCACCACCATAACCACCACCTGCTGCCTCACTCCCCTAGTATAAACACCACCTGCTGCCACACTCCACCACCATTACCACCACCTGCTGCCACACTCCACCACTATAACCACCACCTGCTGCAACACTTCACCACCATAACCACCACCTGCTTCCACACTCCACCACCTGCTGCCACACTCCACCACAATAAAAACCACCTGCTTCCACACTCTACCACCTGCTGCCACACTCCACCACCATAACTACCACCTGCTGCCACACTTCACCACCATAACCACCACCTGCAGCCATACTCCACCACTATAACCACCACCTGCTGCCACACTCCACCACCAAAACCACCACCTGCTGCCTCACTCCACCACCATAACCACCACCTGCTGCCACACTCCACCACCATAACCACCACCTGCTGCCACACTCCACCACCATAACCACCACCTGCTGCCACACTCCACCACCATAACCACCACATGCTGCCACACTCCACCACCATAACCACCACCTGCTGCCACACTCCACCACCATAACCACCACCTGCTGCCACACTCCACCACTATAAACACCACCTGGTGCCACACTCCACCACCAAAATCACCACCTGCTGCCATACTCCACCACCATTAACCACCACCTGATGCTGCACTCCACCATGATAACCACCACCTGCTGCCACATTCCACCACCAAAACCACCACCTGTTTCACACTCCACCACCATAACCACCACTTGCTGCCACACTCCAACACCATAACCACCACCTGCTTCCACACTCCACCACCATAATTACCACTTGATGCCACACTCCACCACCGTAACCACCACCTGCTGCCACACTCCACCACCATAACCACCACCTGCTGCCACACTCCACCACCACCACCTGCTGCCACACTCCACCACCATAACCACCACCTGCTGCCACACTCCACCACCATGAACACCACCTACTGCCACACTCGACCACCATAGCCACCACTTGCAGCCACACTCCACCACGATAACCACCACCTGCTGCTAAACTCCACCACTATAACCACCACCTGCTGCCACACTCTACCACCGTAACCACCACATGCTGCCAAACTCCACCACCAAAACCACTACCTGCTGCCACACTCCATCACTACCACCACCACCTCCTGCTGCCACATTCCACCACCATAACCACCACCTGCTGCCACAGTCCACCACCATAACCACCACCTGCTGCCACACTCCATCACTACCACCACCACCTCCTGCTGCCGAACTCCACCACCATAACCACCATCTGCTGCCACACTCAACCATCATAACCACCACCTGCTGCCACACTCCACCACAATAACCACCACCTGCTGCCACACTCCACCACCAAAACCACCACCTGCTGCCACACTCCACCACCATAACCACCACCTGCTGCCACACTCCACCACTATAACCACCACCTGCTGCAACACTTCACCACCATAACCACCACCTGCTTCCACACTCCACCACCTGCTGCCACACTCCACCACAATAAAAACCACCTGCTTCCACACTCTACCACCTGCTGCCACACTCCACCACAATAACCACCCCCTGCGGCCACACTCCACCATCATAACCACCACCTGCTGCCACACTCCACCACCATAACTACCACCTGCTGCCACACTCCACCACCATAACCACCACCTGCAGCCATACTCCACCACTATAACCACCACCTGCTGCCACACTCCACCACCAAAACCACCACCTGCTGCCTCACTTCACCACCATAACCACCACCTGCTGCCACACTCCACCACCATAACCACCACCTGCTGCCACACTCCACCACCATAACCACCACCTGCTGCCACACTCCACCACCATAACCACCACCTGCTGCCACGCTCCACCACCATAACCACAACCTGCTGCCACACTCCACCACCATAACCACCACCTGCTGCCACACTCCACCACTATAAACACTACCTGTTGCCACACTCCACCACCAAAACCACCACCTGCTGCCGCACTCCACCACCATAACCACCACCTGATGCTGCACTCCACCATGATAACCACCACCTGCTGCCACATTCCACCACCAAAACCACCACCTGTTTCACACTCCACCACCATAACCACCACTTGCTGCCACACTCCACCACCATAACCACCACCTGCTTCCACCCTCCACCACCATAATTACCACTTGCTGCCACACTCCACCACCGTAACCACCACCTGCTGCCACACTCCACCACCATAACCACCACCTGCTGCCACACTCCACCACCATAACCACCACCTGCTGCCACACTCCACCACCACCACCTGCTGCCACACTCCACCACCATAACCACCACCTGCTGCCACACTCCACCACCATGAACACCACCTACTGCCACACTCGACCACCATAGCCACCACTTGCAGCCACACTCCACCACCATAACCACCACCTGCTGCTAAACTCCACCACCATAACCACCACCTGCTGCCACACTCCACCACCATAACCACCACCTGCTGCTACACTTCACCACCACCACCTGCTGCCACACACCAACACCACCACCACCACCTGCTACCACACTCCTCCACCATAACCACAACCTGCTGCCACACTCATCCACCATAACCAACACTTGCTGCCACACTCCACCACTACCACCACCTGCTGCCCCACCCCACCACCATAACCACCACCTGCTGCTAAACTCCACCACCATAACCACCACATGCTGCCACACTCCACCACCATAACCACCACATGCTGCCAAACTCCACCACCAAAACTTCCACCTGCTACCACACTCCACCACCATAACCACCACCTGTTGCCGCACTCCACCACCATAACCACCATCTGCTGCCACACTCAACCACCATAACCACCACCTGCTGCCGCACTCCACCACCATAACCACCATCTGCTGCCACACTCAACCATCATAACCACCACCTGCTGCCACACTCCACCACCATAACCACCACCTGCTGCCACACTCCACCACCATAAACACCACCTGCTGCCACACTCCCCTAGTATAAACACCACCTGCTGCCACACTCCACCACCAAAACCACCACCTGCTGCCACACTCCACCACCAACACCACCACCTGCTGCCACACTCCACCACTATAACCACCACCTGCTGCAACACTTCACCACCATAACCACCACCTGCTTCCACACTCCACCACCTGCTGCCACACTCCACCACAATAAAAACCACCTGCTTCCACACTCTACCACCTGCTGCCACACTCCACCACAATAACCACCCCCTGCGGCCACACTCCACCACCATAACCACCACCTGCTGCCACACTCCACCACCATAACTACCACCTGCTGCCACACTCCACCACCATAACCACCACCTGCAGCAATACCCCACCACTATAACCACCACCTGCTGCCACACTCCACCACCAAAACCACCACCTGCTGCCTCACTCCACCACCATAACCACCACCTGCTGCCACACTCCACCACCATAACCACCACCTGCTGCCACACTCCACCACCATAACCACCACCTGCTGCCAAACTCCACCACCATAACCACCACCTGCTGCCACACTCCACCACCATAACCACCACCTGCTGCCACACTCCACCACCATAACCACCACCTGCTGCCACACTCCACCACTATAAACACCACCTGCTGCCGCACTCCACCACCAAAACCACCACCTGCTGCCACACTCCACCACCATAACCACCACCTGATGCTGCACTCCACCATGATAACCACCACCTGCTGCCACATTCCACCACCAAAACCACCACCTGTTTCACACTCCACCACCATAACCACCACTTGCTGCCACACTCCACCACCATAACCACCACCAGCTGCCACACTCCACCACCACCACCTGCTGCCACACTCCACCACCATAACCACCACCTGCTGCCACACTCCACCACCATGAACACCACCTACTGCCACACTCGACCACCATAGCCACCACTTGCAGCCACACTCCACCACCATAACCACCACCTGCTGCTAAACTCCACCACCATAACCACCACATGCTGCCAAACTCCACCACTAAAACCACTACCTGCTGCCACACTTTTCACTACCACCACCACCTCCTGCTGCCACACTCCACCACCATAACCACCACCTGCTGTTACACTCCACCACCACCACCTGCTGCCACACACCAACACCACCACCACCACCTGCTACCACACTCCACCACCATAACCACAACCTGCTGCCACACTCAACCACCATAACCAACACTTGCTGCCACACTCCACCACCACCACCACCTGCTGCCCCACTCCACCACCATAACCACCACCTGCTGCTAAACTCCACCACCATAACCACCACATGCTGCCACACTCCACCACCATAACCACCACATGCTGCCAAATCCACCACCAAAACTACCACCTGCTACCACACTCCACCACCTGTTGCCGCACTCCACCACAATAACCACCATCTGCTGCCACACTCAACCACCATAACCATCACCTGCTGCCGCACTCCACCACCATAACCACCATCTGCTGCCACACTCAACCATCATAACCACCACCTGCTGCCACACTCCACCACCAAAACCACCACCTGCTGCCACACTCCACCACCATAACCACCACCTGCTGCCACACTCCTCTAGTATAAACACCACCTGCTGCCACAATCCACCACCAAAACCACCACCTGCTGCCACACTCCACCACCATAACCACCACCTGCTGCCACACTCCACCACCATAACCACCACCTGCTGCAACACTTCACCACCATAACCACCACCTGCTTCCACACTCCACCACCTGCTGCCACACTCCACCACAATAAAAACACCTGCTTCCACACTCTACCACCTGCTGCCACACTCCACCACAATAACGACCCCCTGCGGCCACACTCCACCACCATAACCACCACCTGCTGCCACACTCCACCACCATAACTACCACCTGCTGCCCCACTCCACCACCATAACCACCACCTGCTGCCACACTCCACCACCATAACCACCACCTGCTGCCACACTCCACCACCATAACCACCACCTGCTGCCACACACCACCACCATAACCACCACCTGCTGCCACACTCCACCACTATAAACACCACCTGCTACCACACTCCACCACCAAAACCACCACCTGCTGCCACACTCCACCACCATAACCACCACCTGCTGCCGCTCTCCACCATGATAACCACCACCTGCTGCCACACTCCACCACTATAAACACCACCTGCTACCACACTCCACCACCAAAACCACCACCTGCTGCCACATTCTACCACCAAAACCACCACCTGTTTCACAACCCACCACCATAACCACCACTTGCTGCCACACTCCACCACCATAACCACCACCTGCTTCCACACTCCACCACCATAATTACCACTTGCTGCCACACTCCACCACCGTAACCACCACCTGCTGCCACACTCCACCACCATAACCACCACCTGCTGCCACACTCCACCACCATAACCACCACTTGCTGCCACACTCCACCACCATAACCACCACCTGCTTCCACACTCCACCACCATAATTACCACTTGCTGCCACACTCCACCACCGTAACCACCACCTGCTGCCACACTCCACCACCATAACCACCACCTGCTGCCACACTCCACCACCATAACCACCACCTGCTGCCACACTCCACCACCACCACCTGCTGCCACACTCCACCACCATAACCACCACCTGCTGCCACACTCCACCACCATGAACACCACCTACTGCCACACTCGACCACCATAGCCACCACTTGCAGCCACACTCCACCACCATAACCACCACCTGCTGCTAAACTCCACCACCATAACCACCACCTGCTGCCACACTCCACCACCAAAACCACCACCTGCTGCTACACTTCACCACCACCACCTGCTGCCACACACCAACACCACCACCACCACCTGCTACCACACTCCACCACCATAACCACAACCTGCTGCCACACTCATCCACCATAACCAACACTTGCTGCCACACTCCACCACCACCACCACCTGCTGCCCCACTCCACCACCATAACCACCACCTGCTGCTAAACTCCACCACCATAACCACCACATGCTGCCACACTCCACCACCATAACCACCACATGCTGCCAAACTCCACCACCAAAACTTCCACCTGCTACCACACTCCACCACCATAACCACCACCTGTTGCCGCACTCCACCACCATAACCACCATCTGCTGCCACACTCAACCACCATAACCATCACCTGCTGCCGCACTCCACCACCATAACCACCATCTGCTGCCACACTCAACCATCATAACCACCACCTGCTGCCACACTCCACCACCATAACCACCACCTGCTGCCACACTCCACCACCATAAACACCACCTGCTGCCACACTCCCCTAGTATAAACACCACCTGCTGCCACACTCCACCACCAAAACCACCACCTGCTGCCACACTCCACCACCAACACCACCACCTGCTGCCACACTCCACCACTATAACCACCACCTGCTGCAACACTTCACCACCATAACCACCACCTGCTTCCACACTCCACCACCTGCTGCCACACTCCACCACAATAAAAACCACCTGCTTCCACACTCTACCACCTGCTGCCACACTCCACCACAATAACCACCCCCTGCGGCCACACTCCACCACCATAACCACCACCTGCTGCCACACTCCACCACCATAACTACCACCTGCTGCCACACTCCACCACCATAACCACCACCTGCAGCAATACCCCACCACTATAACCACCACCTGCTGCCACACTCCACCACCAAAACCACCACCTGCTGCCTCACTCCACCACCATAACCACCACCTGCTGCCACACTCCACCACCATAACCACCACCTGCTGCCACACTCCACCACCATAACCACCACCTGCTGCCACACTCCACCACCATAACCACCACCTGCTGCCACACTCCACCACCATAACCACCACCTGCTGCCACACTCCACCACCATAACCACCACCTGCTGCCACACTCCACCACTATAAACACCACCTGCTGCCACACTCCACCACCAAAACCACCACCTGCTGCCACACTCCACCACCATAACCACCACCTGATGCTGCACTCCACCATGATAACCACCACCTGCTGCCACATTCCACCACCAAAACCACCACCTGTTTCACACTCCACCACCATAACCACCACTTGCTGCCACACTCCACCACCATATCCACCACATGCTGCCACACTCCACCACCACCACCTGCTGCCACACTCCACCACCATAACCACCACCTGCTGCCACACTCCACCACCATGAACACCACCTACTGCCACACTCGACCACCATAGCCACCACTTGCAGCCACACTCCACCACCATAACCACCACCTGCTGCTAAACTCCACCACCATAACCACCACATGCTGCCAAACTCCACCACCAAAACCACTACCTGCTGCCACACTCCATCACTACCACCACCACCTCCTGCTGCCACACTCCACCACCATAACCACCACCTGCTGCTACACTCCACCACCACCACCTGCTGCCACACACCAACACCACCACCACCACCTGCTACCACACTCCACCACCATAACCACAACCTGCTGCCACACTCAACCACCATAACCAACACTTGCTGCCACACTCCACCACCACCACCACCTGCTGCCCCACTCCACCACCATAACCACCACCTGCTGCTAAACTCCACCACCATAACCACCACATGCTGCCACACTCCACCACCATAACCACCACATGCTGCCAAATCCACCACCAAAACTACCACCTGCTACCACACTCCACCACCTGTTGCCGCACTCCACCACAATAACCACCATCTGCTGCCACACTCAACCACCATAACCATCACCTGCTGCCGCACTCCACCACCATAACCACCATCTGCTGCCACACTCAACCATCATAACCACCACCTGCTGCCACACTCCACCACCAAAACCACCACCTGCTGCCACACTCCACCACCATAACCACCACCTGCTGCCACACTCCTCTAGTATAAACACCACCTGCTGCCACAATCCACCACCAAAACCACCACCTGCTGCCACACTCCACCACCATAACCACCACCTGCTGCCACACTCCACCACCATAACCACCACCTGCTGCCACACTCCACCACCATAACCACCACCTGCTGCCACACACCACCACCATAACCACCACCTGCTGCCACACTCCACCACTATAAACACCACCTGCTACCACACTCCACCACCAAAACCACCACCTGCTGCCACACTCCACCACCATAACCACCACCTGCTGCCGCTCTCCACCATGATAACCACCACCTGCTGCCACACTCCACCACTATAAACACCACCTGCTACCACACTCCACCACCAAAACCACCACCTGCTGCCACATTCTACCACCAAAACCACCACCTGTTTCACAACCCACCACCATAACCACCACTTGCTGCCACACTCCACCACCATAACCACCACCTGCTTCCACACTCCACCACCATAATTACCACTTGCTGCCACACTCCACCACCGTAACCACCACCTGCTGCCACACTCCACCACCATAACCACCACCTGCTGCCACATTCCACCACCATAACCACCACTTGCTGCCACACTCCACCACCATAACCACCACCTGCTTCCACACTCCACCACCATAATTACCACTTGCTGCCACACTCCACCACCGTAACCACCACCTGCTGCCACACTCCACCACCATAACCACCACCTGCTGCCACACTCCACCACCATAACCACCACCAGCTGCCACACTCCACCACCACCACCTGCTGCCACACTCCACCACCATAACCACCACCTGCTGCCACACTCCACCACCATGAACACCACCTACTGCCACACTCGACCACCATAGCCACCACTTGCAGCCACACTCCACCACCATAACCACCACCTGCTGCTAAACTCCACCACCATAACCACCACCTGCTGCCACACTCCACCACCATAACCACCACCTGCTGCTACACTTCACCACCACCACCTGCTGCCACACACCAACACCACCACCACCACCTGCTACCACACTCCACCACCATAACCACAACCTGCTGCCACACTCATCCACCATAACCAACACTTGCTGCCACACTCCACCACCACCACCACCTGCTGCCCCACTCCACCACCATAACCACCACCTGCTGCTAAACCCAGCAAACACAAATCATCTACACAACGTTCGCCTATCTCTTGCCATAGGTGTGGGAATGATTTGCATTGAGAATGGTGCAGGAAAGCCTTTGAGAAACTTTTACTCAAAAAATCCAAACACAAAGGTTTAATTATAAATTGTTTTTCTACAATTATTTTCTTCCAAATGTAAAACAAATAGTTTTTACATGTTTAAATATAAAATTTATGGTGTTTTTTTGTAAAATTCATTAATAAATTGTGAATGATATATATTGGCTGAGTGAAACCTTTATAATCCATTTAGTTATAATTTGAACAGAAAAAAGTATTTTTCCAAATTTTCTAAAAATTGCTCTTTTTAACACAATTTGACTCCTTATACATTCCACTAAACACTATATCATGTTTAAATATATAATTTATGTATTATTCTCTAAAATAATTTATATAAATTATATAAGTTGTTGGAAAGTGGTGTTAAGGATTCTGAAAACATTTTGTTGTGTTAATATGTTCTTATTAACTATGTCTCAAGTTCACAGTTTATCAAACAAGAATATTAACATTCGTCAACTCTTAAAATCTTATATGTTATCTTGCTGGTGCAAAAAAGGGTGAATCTTTAGGAACAGCTATAGTATCTATATATCACAAATGGTGTTTTCCCTAACTCAAACAATGTAGGGTTTATTATTCTACACATATTTCTAATGACTCTTAGATGTTTACATTCTCTGAAGTATAATTGTGAAGGCTGTGTCCATCACTCTCAACACAGATTCTTAAACTCGTCTCTGCAGGTTCAACTATATAATTAGTTTCCATTTTGAATTTCCATGGACATTTGTATCCAAAATGAAACCAATGTGGTTTCCTTCAGCGCCTTCAGCCAGCACATTTGCTCATTCATTTCCACAGATTCCAACAAGGTAGGGGATTTACAGAAATTTGTATATTCATATTGTTATATATTACAAATATGAATGCAGTTCAATATGATAAGACAAATACATGAGTTTATGATAAATTCGTTTTCTGTGATATACCATTGATATGCTCTTTTTTTCTTTAAACGGCAGACTAAACTAAAGTGCTCACATCAACAGATTTGATGTATAAATGGTCAACGCTCAACAGAGTTAGTATAAATGTATTAGTATAAATCTTACTTGTCTCATTGTTAATTCACATTCAATGTCAACTTGTGGTTTTGATGTGGCACGTTTGGCCAAGACACCCCACCCCATTATGCACCCCATACCCATCTTGTGGGCGGTTGTGGAAAGGGTTACAGAGGCACATAATGGGCTCAGGGACTGAACCCCACAATTCATTTAGCTAAGCAAGTTACAATCTTGATGAGCTAGTTACAAAATTCAATATAAGTCATCACATCAACAATGGGTTCGAGATCGACCTCAAGTACAGGTTCTAAATTAAGCAACTGACATATGTGGAGAGCTAGTATCAAAATTTATATGTTTGTCCTGCACACCGTCCCCCATCCAGTGGGCAGCGGTGGATAGGTTACAATCACTTAGTTGTTATCTACAGTTAGCAAACTGGGGATATTTGGCTAAAATTTCTGGTAGCAGATCATTTTGAATGAAATATTGACACATCGCTGGAACATTGGTTATAGAATTGTCTCTAAATTCATGTATCTTTTCGCACTCCATCACATAGTGACGGAGGGTGTGCGAATAATTTTGTTGACACAGTTTACATTTGGTCAGGTCTACATCAGCAGATAATGAGAATTCCCAGAGATACTTGTAACCGAGTCTAAGCCGAGCAGTAGTAACATCTAGAAGTCTGCTGATTTTATTGGATGATCCATAGATGTGTGGCTCCTCTTGTATGATATGTATGATAGATGGAATTACTAGTTCCAGTTTCTAGGCAGGCGATGAGTACTCACAATAACCTTAATTAAGCGTCAAAACAAAAATGTGTATACTCTTTTTACTCTCCTGACCTTAGTTCTCGAGCTATGTATTTCATTTTGGTACCAACGTGTTCGCAATAACATTCTCTAGAAGAAAATCAGCAAAAACGGTCACCAAAAGTTATATGAATACCAGCACCCAATAAATACCTACGTAGATGACTCGCCGTGAGTGCCCAAGAGCAACAAAATGTTTTTACTCTTGGGATTGTTATCACTTCCACACTTGTCCTACAGCGTTAATTTTGGTATCAATGTACTCGCAATGAAATTCCCAACACGGTGATATGAATATAAACGTAGAATAATGGTCGCTGCCCACCCGCAAGAGTGTGGGAAGTGGCGGAACTGTTACCCAGTATTGGTGACAAGACGACACATGGGCGATACAGTGCTTTGAAAGTTTATAATTATATCACTGTCCTGACATTATTATTGTATGTACGTCATTCATTTTTGTGCCAATGTTTTCGCAATAGAATGTTCTATGAGCCCGTAGGTAAAAAAGAGCAACAAAGCGTAAGATAGAATAGCACCATATATAAAACAACGCTGGTACATATCAGTGAGCGTCAAACACACACGAAATGTGTGTGTTTGATGGTGGTCAAACGATGTTTGATGTGTTTGATCAGGTGATGTCCTGATCCGCATAATTAAAGTATGAATTATGTTGAGAAAAAATAAGAAAAAAGGGAAAAAACAGGGGTGGGAGAAACATGACAGAAAAAGAGTAAAAATACAATTTGGTCAACAAAACAGCATTGTTTAAAATAAAAGATATGGATTGACATTTTGGGGGTTAGGTTGGTAGGTTACATTGAGTTAATTAGGTAGTACTTAGTGTTTATCTGTTATAGATAGGAGCTGCCTGGTATGGGCCAATAGGCCTTCTGCAGTTACCTTTGTTTTTATGTTTTTGCCCTGTAACCTAAATGGTTAGAGAGGCACATATATGGGCTTAGGGACTGAACCCCACACTACATTTAGCTAAGCTGGTTACAATCTTGATGATATAGTTACAAAATTCTGTATAAGTCGTCACATTATCAATGGGTTCGAGATCAACCACAATTTCCTGAATAGATATAACAAAGGGGATATTAATAGGGTATTAAAATTGTCAACACAAGATAGAACACGAAACAATGGGTATAAATTGGATAAGTTTAGATTTAGGAAAGACTTGGGTAAATACAGGGTCAGTAACAGGGTTGTTGATTTGTGGAATTTTTCTTAACTTATAAATTTATCTTTATTTATCTTAAACTGGTTGGGAGAGGTACAGTTTTTAACATAATTGGGAAGGTCATTCCACATTCGAGGTCTCTTGATTTGTAAAGCATTTCTAGTTTGACTAAGTCGTACTCTTGGAATATCAAATAGGTATTTGTTTCTGGTGTGGTGCTCATGGGATCTGTTACAACCTTCTAGGAAGCTTTTAAGGTCAGGATTGACATTACAGTGCAGCGTTTTATATATATAAAATACACATGAGAGTATGTGCAGGGACTTAATATCTAACATATTCAGAGATTTGAGTAAGGGGTCCATATATACTGCCCGGTTGCCTGAAATGCTATAGGCCTACTATAGTGGCTTTAGGTATTGTATGCACTAGCTCTATCTATAAATCCAACATTATGTTTGTAAATCAACTATGTATGTACTTTCCTGAATAAAATTGACTTTACTGTACATTTATATTCTCTGTGGATTTGTTACCCCTATCGTTTGGGAGAAAAAAAATGACTAATACGTTCGGCGAATGACTTTGACTTCAACTTCACTTTGACTTCGTTCATGTCATCGTATTTTCCGTAATATATAAAGGTTATGACAATGCAATTATATTATTGTGTGCAAATAAGTTTGAAATTTCATGTACCCTAAAAATATTAAAATAAAGAATAAGAATAATTAAATAATTGTTGTAGTAAATTGTCACACGTTCATCATACGCAAACGAACACACAGTTTGGAGCGTCAGTACAAGACCGCCGCCATTTTAAAACACGGCTTCGAATGTAAGTAATGTTTTTCTCGTACTAACACTGTGTTATACAATAGATTTGGTCTTGAATTCACAAATTTAGTTGTTACATCTGACAGAGTATGTTAGACGGTGTAATGCTGGTCCATGTTAACGTATTTGTGGGCTTGGTTGGTTTAAATGTGGAGGCGAGGCCTGGCAGTGCTGGTGTATGTGGAGGCGAGGCGAGGCCTGGCAGTGCTGGTGTATGTGGAGGCGAGGCCTGGCTGTGCTGGTGAGTATGTGGAGGCGAGGCCTGGCAGTGCTGGTGTATGTGGAGGCGAGGCCTGGCAGTGCTGGTGTATGTGGAGGCGAGGCCTGGCTGTGCTAGTGTGTATGTGGAGGCGAGGCCTGGCAGTGCTGGTGTATGTGGAGGCGAGGCCTGGCTGTGCTAGTGTGTATGTGGAGGCGAGGCCTGGCTGTGCTAGTGTGTATGTGGAGGCGAGGCATGTACAACACTCCCCAATAGGAAGAAAACCCACTGGGTTCTAGGCTAGGTTAGGCTTATCTGTAATAATTGAATTAAGCCTAGCAAAGCCTAGAACCTAGTTCAGTAATTTAAAAAATGTTGTAACTTGAAAAATGCCATTCAATACATTACACAATTTAAATATTTTCAGGCAATCAACACAACCCTCATGTTGGCTAACCCTCTCTCATGTTGGTCAATAATTTAATTATTTTTTTATGGAGTAATCTTTGCTGTTGAAATGTAGTCTTTTTGAGACTACATTTCAAATGTAGTGTGTGTGGAGGCGTGTATGTTAGGTATTACCTAATATACACGGTGTAATATATCTATCTGTGTGAAATAGATTAAATCCATTTATTTGATATTCAGCTAATAGTTCTGTATTTTCTACATTCATCCATGTTTTGGTAAGTGCAATAATATGTATTGTTTCATTGCAGATTAGAGATTCAAGATAGTTCTAGATTTCCGAAGTACTGAAACGCGCGCCATACAGGCTTGGTGGATCTAGGTGCAAGGTAAAATTATTTACATTTACTTGTTTTGTATTTATGTTTTGTATTTATATGCATATATGCATTTATATGCATTATTCTATAGAATAATAGATCTCGTAATAATTTTGCAAAAATAGTGGCATTTACTATTTTTAAAAGATTATTAAAAAATTTACTGATATGGTGCATTCGGAAGGGCGAAGAGGGAGAACGGCCTGTTGACATAGCTCGGGTGCAGGGGGGGGGGGTTGTGTAAAAGCCTGGTTTGTGCCTCAGAGAGGCTATGGGATCCAGTAAGTTCAGTAGAACTTCGGTTTCAACCCTTTTACCCTGTTGTAGCTCAGTCGATTAAGGCAGTATCTGGGATGCTCCCGGACGCAGGTTCGAATCCTCGTCACGGCCCTTGTGGATTTGTTCATTTGATGCATCACGTTATTGTGATCTGTGTGTGTAATTCTTCACTTGCTACAGCAACAGGAATGTGTGTGTATGTATTTGTGTTGTTGAATATGACCGAAAGTGTAAGATTAATGATTCTAACACAAATCATCTGAATATTTGTTTTTCTTCACTGTCGAGAGTAGTTAAAAAAATTTACTCGAGTTTATTTTCACACTTTATTTATGGTCCTTAAGTCCCTCTCCTTAATGCTGCTGCTGTTTCTCGCATCTTTGCATCGCTTGTATGTTTGGGGGTTTGGCCTCTTGCTATATATTGATTCCATTTGTGTGTGTTTGGGTCTCAGGCCCTCTCGCAATTTCTGTTGAACAAACCCCTTTTCCTAGTTCTGCATCTCTCCTTTGGTACAAATTTTGTTGTGCTTTTATCATATATTTCACAAAACTTGACATACATTTCATTTACTTCATGTCCTATCAGCAAGTGTTTGTCAAATTCTTTAAGGAAAGTTTATCATCCTGATTGCAGATCTCTAGCGATATTATGTCAACTTCTTGTGGATTCGCAATCATTATTTAATTTACCTTTAGGTGTTCTTTCACCAGCACAGCAACACTGTACCTCTCCCAACCAGTTTAAGATAAAAACTAAGTACTAACTAATTAACTCAATGTAACCTACCTTACCCCCAAAATGACAACCCATGTCTTCTATTTTAAACAATGCTGTTTTGTTGACCAAATTGTATTTTTGTTTTTTTCTGCAATGTTTCCCCCCCCCCACCACTCTACCACCACATTGAGTTTAGTAGCTCTGTGCACGTCAGGTGCTGTTTAATATACAGACCTACTCCTCCATTTGACCTAGTTTCTCTATCACATCTATATCACTTTGTGCTTTAGCCCTGGTGGAGCTTGGTCCACCAGGCTGTTGTTTGGAGTGGCCCGCAGATCCACATACAGTCTGCATATGATATACAGTCTGTTGATCAATTAAACTACAGTAGTTAGTTTTTATCATCCGAATGCACCAATATGTGTTCATTCTTCCCAGATGAAGGAACTAGGTAATATTCATCATCTGAATGCACCATCTGATGCTTTAACACACTCATGATACACGAGAGGTTTAAAAAACTTTTAAAACTTTTTGACCTATATATTTAAAAGCAATTCTAAAGTTAAAAAGTGTAGCATAGGCCCCTCGCAGAATGTTCTTAATATGATCCTCAGGTTATAGTTTTCTATCTAAAACCACCCCTAGATCTCTTTCTTGATCAGAATTCTTTATAGATCTCAGTGGCTCGATCATAGAAACTGCTCTAAATCCTTGTTGGCCTGGATTGTGGAGGTCATTGGTCTCTATAAAACTAGTAATCTGACTCCTGATCACTCTCAAATAATTTTATTATGTGGGATGTTAGTGCAACTGGTCTATAATTCTTTGCCAATGCTTGTGTTGTGTTGTGTTGTTTTGGTAGTGATGTGCAATGTGTTGTTTTGGTAGTGATTCGTCCAGTTCTGGTAGTAGTGCGGTTGTTGTGTAGTGTAGTACTTGTGTGCTTGTTAATGACTTGTATTCCAGTCTTGTGGGTATCTCCTTTCCCCTACGGGCCAACTGCTTTGTTCTTACCTAGCATTTTGCTTTGTTTGGGTATGAATGTTTGTGTGCCGTATATTTTGCAAAATTTGCCATATATCTCATTATTTACTCCTCTGCCTAGCAACAAGTCTGTCTAATTATACTCATTAACTGTTTTTCAAAGTTCCCCATAGTGTCCTTTATTGAAATCGAGTTCATGAACCGTTTCAATGTTCTTATTTTCTTCTAGATTATATCTTAAAGTATATTTAAATGTTATTGTTATTATTGTTATTAAATGTTATTGTGACATTGCATTGCAATTGAGCTATGTTGTTTACCATACCGTTCATTTCGTGAGTATAAGTATAGATGCCACACTTGTGACAGGTAAAACCATGCCTTTTTTGAAAAACAGCACCGTCTGTTGCACGTAAGAGCAACCCACACTATATTATGTTGCGATATTATTTCAATATTTCCGATTGTATTGATAATTTGAATTTTCATAGATTTCAATTTATTTTCATTTCGATTTAATAATTTTGTGTGACATTGCATTGAAATTGAGCTGTGTTGTTTACCATACTGTTCATTTCATGAGTATAGTTTATTTTTTTATTTTTTTCATTTCATTTTTTTAGCTGTTCTTATTTTTCAGTGATGGGAATATCAGATCATTTGATGTTCCCAATTTTCTGATGGAAGCATCAGACCATTATAGAATGCATCGGATGAGGTAGTTTGGAATGGTGGGGAGGACGAGAGGGGGGTATGGTGGGGAAGACGAGGGGACAGAGGAGAGGGTAATGGTGGGGAGGACGAGGGGACTGGGGAGTTGGGGATGGTGGGGACAGGGGAATGCTGGGGAGGACAAAGGGACAGGTGAATGGGAGATGGTGGGGGAGGAAGAAGGACAGGGGAGGGGAAAATGGTAAGGAGGACGATGGGACAGGGAAGTGGGAATAGTGGGGATGATGTGGGGACAGGGAAGTGGGAAGGACGAGAGGACTGTGGAATGGGGAATAGCAAAGTGAATTATAATTATATATATTAATTAATTCTTATAAATTTCCAGAAGCCTGTATCAACACCCACACTAATGCAACTGAAAGAGATGTTGAGACAAGTATTGCTGATATGTTGAAGAACGCCCCAAACAAACTCGGTGGAAACAGATACAAGGTAAAGTTTGCCAATTTGCTGTAGTCTAATTCAATTTCTTTTTAGTAATCTTCGAGAACATTTATGCTATGAATAAGATAAAATAATGTAACTGATTTTGATTTATTTACTATTTATTATTTATTTACCGTTATTAGTATAATAGATCTCGTAATAATTTTGCAAAAATAATGGCATTTACTATTTTAAAAAGCTCGGGTGCAGGGGGGGGGGGTTATGTAAAAGCCTGGTTTGTGCCTCGGAGAGGCTATGGGATCCAGTAAGATCGTCCTTCCTTTCCTCCCTAGAATCTGGATGTAGCAGGTGCTCAATTGTCAAAAGTGAAAAATTGGTTTTGTCTTCCGAATGCACCATTTCTGTAAATTTGCTAATAATCTTTTAAAAATAGTAAATGCCATTATTTTTGCAAAATTATTACGAGATCTATTATACTAATAACGGTTTGATAAAATACAGTAGACTGCCTACTGGTTTTACCTGTAATAAGGTTTGATACAGATGATTATGATTATGGTTTTGGCCTCCACCAACCTCTCACCTAACTTGTTCCAACCATGTCTACCACGGTTTTGTCTTCCGAATGCACCATTTCTGTAAATTTGCTAATAATCTTTTAAAAATAGTAAATGCCATTATTTTTGCAAAATTATTACGAGATCTATTATACTAATAACGGTTTGATAAAATACAGTAGACTGCCTACTGGTTTTACCTGTAATAAGGTTTGATACAGATGATTATGATTATGGTTTTGGCCTCCACCACCCTCTCACCTAACTTGTTCCAACCATGTCTACCACGGTTTTGTCTTCCGAATGCACCATTTCTGTAAATTTGCTAATAATCTTTTAAAAATAGTAAATGCCATTATTTTTGCAAAATTATTACGAGATCTATTATACTAATAACGGTTTGATAAAATACAGTAGACTGCCTACTGGTTTTACCTGTAATAAGGTTTGATACAGATGATTATGATTATGGTTTTGGCCTCCACCACCCTCTCACCTAACTTGTTCCAACCATGTCTACCACGGTTTTGTCTTCCGAATGCACCATTTCTGTAAATTTGCTAATAATCTTTTAAAAATAGTAAATGCCATTATTTTTGCAAAATTATTACGAGATCTATTATACTAATAACGGTTTGATAAAATACAGTAGACTGCCTACTGGTTTTACCTGTAATAAGGTTTGATACAGATGATTATGATTATGGTTTTGGCCTCCACCACCCTCTCACCTAACTTGTTCCAACCATGTCTACCACGGTTTTGTCTTCCGAATGCACCATTTCTGTAAATTTGCTAATAATCTTTTAAAAATAGTAAATGCCATTATTTTTGCAAAATTATTACGAGATCTATTATACTAATAACGGTTTGATAAAATACAGTAGACTGCCTACTGGTTTTACCTGTAATAAGGTTTGATACAGATGATTATGATTATGGTTTTGGCCTCCACCACCCTCTCACCTAACTTGTTCCAACCATGTCTACCACGGTTTTGTCTTCCGAATGCACCATTTCTGTAAATTTGCTAATAATCTTTTAAAAATAGTAAATGCCATTATTTTTGCAAAATTATTACGAGATCTATTATACTAATAACGGTTTGATAAAATACAGTAGACTGCCTACTGGTTTTACCTGTAATAAGGTTTGATACAGATGATTATGATTATGGTTTTGGCCTCCACCACCCTCTCACCTAACTTGTTCCAACCATGTCTACCACGGTTTTGTCTTCCGAATGCACCATTTCTGTAAATTTGCTAATAATCTTTTAAAAATAGTAAATGCCAATATTTTTGCAAAATTCCTGAATATTGTCAAAATGACGGAAACCCATATGTCAAAAACACATGGAGATATACCAATCCTGGAAGACATTCTTCCATCCCCACTTGAAACTGTTGAGCAGGTGGAAAGTCTGTCACATGAGCTAAAAGTTAACAGTGAATATAAAAAGAGTATGGTAAGTGTTGCTTAATTCTTTTAGCCTGAGTATGGTAAGTGTTGCTGAATTTTTTTAGCCTTGTACATATGTCTTTTGATTAGTTTTTTTGCAGATGAAGGAAGGTGGGGTGGCACATAATTGATTGTTCAGTGTTATGTTTAAGGTACAAATAAAACAAAAGCAAAAGTTACTCAAATTCGTTGATTTTTGTAATAGTTAAGAAGGAAAATATTTTAATGCTATTTATTTAATACAGTTGGAAATTAGAAAATCTAATGTTGAGATTGAAAGATATATATTATTCTCTATTACCTTACAGCTTATGCATTATTTTAACAGGTCCAGACGCTGTCTCAAATGGGCGGTGCAAGCTGTGGAGACACAGTGAGACGAATGATGAGGAGGATAGGGACCTATGGGGTCTGGTCTCAGTATTCACTCGTTGGGCGCAAGAGGAAACGTGTCTTCAAAACCTTGGATATTTGTAATGTAATAATAAGTACGTAAATTTGACATTTTTTTGGATTATATATATGTCTGCATGTATTATGTATTATACTTGCATGCTTGTTAATGACTTGTATTCTAGTCTTGTGGGTATCTCCTTTCTCCTACGGGCCAAATGCTTTGTTCTTACCTAGCATTTTGCTTTGTTTGGGTATGAATGTTTGTGTACCTTCATTGTATATTTTGCAAAATTTGCCATATATCTCATTACTCCTCTGCCTAGCAACAAGTCTGTCTAATTATACTCAATAACTATTTTTCAAAGTTCCCCATAGTGTCCTTTATTGAAATAGAGTTCATGAACCGTTTCAATATCCTTATTTTCTTCTAGATTATATCTTAAAGTATATTTAAATGTTATTGTGACATTGCATTGCAATTGAGCTGCGTTGTTAACCATTCTGTTCATTTCATGAGTATATTTTATTTTCTATTTTTTCATATCATTTTTTTTATCTGTTTTTATTTTTCAGTGATGGGAATATCAGATCATTTGATGTTCCCATCAGAAAATTGGGAAAGTCAGATCTTTTGATGTTCCCAATTTTCAGATGGAAGCATCAGACCATCATGGAATGCATGGGATGAGGTAGTTTAGAATGGTGGGGAGGACGACAGGGGGGATGGTGGGGAAGACGAGGGAACAGAGGAGAGGGTAATGGTGGGGAGGACGAGGGGACAGGGGAATGGAGAATGCTGGGGAGGACAAAGGGGACGAGGGGACGGAGGAAGACTGGAGAACAGGGGAACACCTAAATAAAAGTCAACAATGTTATTACTCTGTGGCTTCTTGTCTCCTGACAAAAAGAATTATAATTATATATATTAATTAATTCTTATAACTTTCCAGAAGCCTGTATCAACACCCACACTAATGCAACTGAAAGAGATGTTGAGACAAGTATTGCTGATATGTTGAAGAACGCCCCAAACAAACACGGTGGAAACAGATACAAGGTAAAGTTTGCCAATTTGCTGTAGTCTAATTCAATCTCTTTTTAGTAATCTTTGTGAACATTTATGCTATGAATAAGATAAAATAATGTAATTGATTTTGACTAAATATGTAGATATATTTAATTTTCTGAGCACTAATAATGAAAGAAAACCAAAATAAGAGGTGGCTACTATCTCTAATAATGGGCTGGAATAATACAGGATATAATAATATATATATATATATATATATAAATATATATACATATATTTATATATATATATATTTATTTATATAAATATATATATGATATATATATTCTATTCTATTAGTCTATTCTATTCTATAGTTTTATATAGATTCTTGTTTTAGTTTTTTTCTATAATATGGAAAGGGTTTTTAATTAATAAATTAAATATTATATAATAAAATAATGTATTATTGAAAACAATTAGTAACAAACAATATTTCATTACAGGGTGGTGAAGCAAGAATACATGTGCATCACATAGCAGAGTCGGATATGACGAATAATGAAAACAGCGGAGAGCCTGGTGCATGGCATACCGCTGAATCTTCTCTAATGTCTATATAGAAGAATCTTTGTTTCTGTGTGTATATATGTATATATATCATTAATAATATATATATATATATATATATATATATATATATATATATATATATATATATAACCTATATATATATATATATATATATATTTATATATATATTTATATATATATTTATATATATATTTATATATATATATATATTTATATATATATTTATATATATATATATATATTTATATATATATTTATATATATATATATATTTATATATATATTTATATATATATATATTTATATATATATTTATATATATGTATATATATTTATATATATATTTATATATATATATATATATATTGTGACGATAATCTCCTTCAAGAGATTGAGCCTGCTCTTCCCTCCAAAATTACGTCTTCACAACTATATAAAAGACTATGGAAGAAATGTCCAACAACGACAACACCAGCACCAGCAAGGCTTGCCAGGGTGAGCAGAAACGTATGCAACCAGCCACCTGTTCGAACTCCAACCACCAAACTACCCGTTGATCGCTACGGCTCCGCTGATTGGTCGCCGGTCTGGCTGCACCTGCCTCGCCCCCCCCCAATACTACCTGATGTCTGGGGTCGCCCCAACATCAGTCCTGAGAATGTTCCGTGCTTTCGTAGCCAGCACTCCTCCCAGCTAGACGTTAGCGTGTACTGAGAGAGGTGGTGGCTTTAAGCCAATATTCCAGCACCTCCCACTTAACTTTTGTGTTGCACTTCTTATTATTTTGCCTTAACGTAACTTTCATTGTGTCATTTAAGTATTCTTATTATTTTGATTCATTGATTTTATTATAAGAATTTGTTTGTGCATTATTTTCATGTTTTGATTTATTTAACGTAATTAAAATTTCATTGTTAAAGTTTACTTGTGTTTTGTGTGTCTTCTCCTTACCTTACCACAGACGAAGTTCCAGTTTTTCTATTTTTTTTTATAACTATGTGACGAGGCCATACCCCTAGCCTAAACAGCCGAACACCAACGCGTTACCGTCACAAGTTATATGGGGGCCTGTCCGGGAGCCTCACTCAGGTACTGGTGCCAAGTGGTAATTTATGGTAAGCGTATTTAACTTTGTTAACGTAGCTTTACTATTTTTCATTCAATTTCATTTTTTATAAGGTGCGGTGTATTGTGCATTACGAGAGTAACATATAGTGAAGGTGAGACAACTTTGGATTACGTGGTGACTGTAGGCCTCAGTCATACTCTTAATTGGTCATCTCTCCCTCCATGTTATTACTCGTATTTACCATCTATGTCCCTTGAATATTTCTCATTCTGACAGATCATCATATTGGTACCCTGGTACTGTGGTCTGCCCCGGGTCAAGAGTACCCAATCTTCTGCAATCTGACTGTAGGAGGACAAAGAGGGCCATAGTTCCTCTAGCTCGAACTTTAGTTGCTGAATTGGGACCTCAGCAGCAGTTCTCGTCACCAGTTGACACCTCGCACCCCTACACGTCAGTCAGAGATGATGATACATACAACGGTAGGGAATTAGCTTATTTTTTCAGAGCACAAAAGTTCGCTAATTCTGTAAGTATCATATTAAATTCAGTGGGAAAAACTTGCTTTATGTCCTTTAGAGACTTGGCAAGGTATGCCTACATCCTTGGACTACCAATTTTACTTTTGAAGCATTTAACTGTTTCATTTGTTTTCGAAACTTTGTTTCATTTGTTAGTAGGATTTTCTTGCCCTTATTCTCTTACATGAGTACCGGGTACAAGATTTCCTGCGCCCTTGATTTAATTTAATCATTTAATATCTTTCACTTAACGTTAATTGTTAAAGATCACACAGGATAGGTGCCAGTTGCCACGTTGTCCTGTTTCTGACATTTCATTATTGAACATTCGTGTACCTTTATTTGCTAATTTCACCGTGTTTCGTCTCCAAACTTTCCGTGCAAATCCAGCAGGTGAAATAGGGACTTTAAGTCGTGCCAAGAGGACTGAACTACAAACTCTTGCACATGAGTATCAACTAGAAGTTCCCTATCAAGCCAACAAAAATGACCTACACAACCTGTTGATGGATTACTATTTAGAGCAAGGTAAGATAGACTCTGAAACTCATGAAACTTACTATATTGCAGATAAAACTGACTTGGCAACGCTGAAACTTAAACTAGAGCTGGCCAAGATTGAACGTGAGCAGCAAAGAGAAGCAGCTGCCATACGAAGGGAAGAGCACGAACGCGAAGCTGCTTTGAGGAGAGACGAACAAGAACGTGAAGCTGCCTTGAGGAGAGACGAACAAGAACGCGAAGCTGCCTTGAGGAGAGAAGAACACGAACGCGAGGTCGCATTACTCCGTGAACGTGAAAGAGTACAGCTTGAAACCAAACAACGCGAGTTGGAAATACAACGCGAACATGACAAGCAACAAGCGACTCTGGCTCTAGAGTGTCGTCAACGCGAAATCTCCTTGGAAACTTCACACTTCACCCAACGCCAGCAAGCTACTGCCAATCTTCCCGTCAGTTTTAATATATCACATGCAAGTAAGTTAATGCCATCCTTTGTAGAAGCAGAAGTTGATGTTTTTTTCACCACCTTTGAAACCCTTGCTAATCAACTCAGTTGGCCTGTCAACCAATGGGCCACACTTCTCAGAGTCCATCTTACAGGTAGAGCTGCAGTCACACTCAGTACTTTGGCGTCTGAGAATGACTACTACACTCTGAAACAAGCAGTGTTAGACGCCTACCTACTTTCCACCGAAAGTTATAGAAGGAAATTCCGTGACCACCTGAAGGCAAGTACCACTACCTTCCTCGAGTTTGCTAACACGAAACGGAGGTATTTCATGAAATGGCTGGAAGCAGCACATGTCTCTACTTTTACAGAACTCGTCAACCTGATGCTTGTTGAAGAATTCTTGAGACGTGTGCCGCCTCCTGTCCGCCTCTACTTAGCAGATAAAGAAGAAACCGACTACCTGAAGTGTGCTAAGTCGGCTGACACTTACAGCCTCATCCACCGGCTGACACCTGAACCATCCTCCAGTAAGAAGTCGTGGTACAGTTACGAGAAGGTGAGCCCCGATCAAGCTGGTTCACAACTGTACTGCAAGTATTGTAGACTCTATGGACATACCATAGACAAGTGTGGTAAGTCTCAATACAAGGGAACCACTGACCCACAACGACCCAAACCAACTCCTCCTAAGTCCGGTAAGCCTGTGATGAATGTTGGTGTTGATGTTAATGATCTTTCTCTTTTCAGTAACCACCTGTATACTGGAACTGTCTCTGCCAACGGTTCAAATCCGGAGGGACGTTTCAAATTGAAGATCTTGAGGGACACAGCGGCTCTACAATCGATCATCTTGAAGTCGGCTGTGCCCAACATAGTCTACACCGGGGAAACAGTCTTCATCACTGACCTCACTGCTACCACTCCATACCCTCTCGCCAGAGTCCACCTGGATTGTCCCTACGTGAACGGGGAAGTCCAAGTCGCCGTCAGGGAAAAGCCTTTTCCCATGCCTGGAGTGCAACTTCTCCTAGGCAACGACTTGGCAGAAGACCTGCAACCGACCAACCTGATCGTCATGGACAAACCCCAGGTGTGTAACTCTGTGCCAAGTAACCCTATTCTTGAGTATGTTCCAGCAGAGGTTCAAGAGAGTGATGAAGTTTCTCCTCCGGTTCTCGTGACCACCCGTGCACAAGCCGCACGTCCACAGCCAGCTGACTCTACTGCTACCGCTGTCCCTCAAGACCCTCAGAAACTACCCCCGCATCTGACCAAGTTGGAGTTCCGTAAGTTGCAGAGGGAAGATCTTACTTTAACACCATTGTTTTTCCAGGCTGAGACTCAACCCGACAGTATTCCTGGGTTCTTCCTAGAGAACGACTTGCTCTACCGCAGATATAGACCCAGTAAACTGAAGGAGGAGGACGATTGGGCCAACACCGAACAACTTGTGATTCCCACCAGCCTGCGGCCCACTATTCTACACCTGGCCCATGGAGCATTCTCCCACTACGGCTTCAACAAGACTTACCATGGGATTCGTCAAGACTACTACTGGCCAGGTATGGTAAACAACGTCAAACAGTACGTAAAACAGTGTCATACATGTCAGATGGCAGGCAAACCGAACGTCTCCATTCCCAGAGCACCACTGATTCCCATACAGGTGCCTGCGGAACCTTTCCACAGACTCATAATAGACTGTGTTGGTCCTTTACCTCGGACCAGTTCAGGTAACGCCTACATCCTAACCATCCTGTGTCCTACCACCAGATTTCCCATAGCAGTTCCAGTGAAGAACATCACGGCTGCTACGGTTATCAAACATCTATTGAAGATCTTCACTCAATACGGATTTCCCAGGGAGATTCAAAGTGACTGTGGCACCAACTTCACCAGTGATCTCTTCAAAAGGACACGGGAGGAGTTCAACATCAAACAGGTATTGTCCAGCCCCTATCATCCTGCTTCACAGGGTTCTCTTGAACGTAGTCATCAGACCATCAAAGCACTCTTGAAAAAGTTTTGTAGTGAAACCTCAAAGGATTGGGATAAGCAGATTGACCTAATAATGTGTATTTTCAGAAGTCTCCCCAATGAGTCCCTAGGAGTATCTCCTTATGAGATGCTCTACGGCCGTAAGTGCCGTACTCCCCTTAAGGCTTTCAAAGACTCTCTCAGAGATGCCACCTTCAGTGAGCATCAGAATGTGCCCCAGTTTCTTCAAAACCTTCAGCACATTCTAGAGAGAGTCCACCGCTTTGCCCATGATAATCTATTGAAAGCCCAGGTGAGAATGAAGACTCATTACGACCAGACCAGCAAAGTAAGAAAATTCAAGCCGGGAGACTTCGTCCTTGCTTATTTCCCTATCCCAGGTTCACCTTTACAAAACAGATTTTCAGGACCCTACTGCGTCAAAGAGTGCAGGAATAATAATAATTATGTGATAGAGACTCCAGATAGGCGGCGGAAGACCCAGCTGTGCCACGTCAACCTCCTGAAGCAATATAATGGTACTCCTCCCACTGTCTTGACTAACTATTCCACATTCACAGAACCCTACATCCACAGTGAGACCTTCCCAGCTTCTCCTCCCGAAAGCACTGACAAGGAGTCGGCGCTTTCTAATTCCAAAATCCTTAATGATCTTCCCAAATGCTTTCAGGATAATACTCGTGCTCCTATGCCCTCTTCTAATTCCACTCTCACCTCGTCAGATAAGCCCTTCATCCTCCATGTCGACGCCAATGGTACCGACGTGGGTGGTGTCGTGATGCAGCAACGAGGCGAGAAGAATTCACCTGTCAGCAACTACTGCTACAAGGAACGACGGAACAATTGGCAAGGAGCTACTCTTCCTCATCCTGAAGCTTCAGCACTTCACTCCACACCTGAAAAGTGCTCGGTCCACCATCAATACGGACCACACCACCCTACACCTCCTGCAGCACGCCCACTTCTCATCTCAACGTCTTCTACTATGGGCTTGCTAACTGCAGAAATTCAACCTGGAGACACGCTATACCAAGAGTCTGACAACATCTTAGCCCATGATCTCTCCAGAGTTTATGAAGTAGAAGCAACTCCATCCATTACTCCACCACATAACGACGTACTTCTTCCAGAACCGCAGGCTTCGGGGGAGAGTTGTGACGATAATCTCCTTCAAGAGATTGAGCCTGCTCTTCCCTCCAAAATTACGTCTTCACAACTATATAAAAGACTATGGAAGAAATGTCCAACAACGACAACACCAGCACCAGCAAGGCTTGCCAGGGTGAGCAGAAACGTATGCAACCAGCCACCTGTTCGAACTCCAACCACCAAACTACCCGTTGATCGCTACGGCTCCGCTGATTGGTCGCCGGTCTGGCTGCACCTGCCTCGCCCCCCCCCAATACTACCTGATGTCTGGGGTCGCCCCAACATCAGTCCTGAGAATGTTCCGTGCTTTCGTAGCCAGCACTCCTCCCAGCTAGACGTTAGCGTGTACTGAGAGAGGTGGTGGCTTTAAGCCAATATTCCAGCACCTCCCACTTAACTTTTGTGTTGCACTTCTTATTATTTTGCCTTAACGTAACTTTCATTGTGTCATTTAAGTATTCTTATTATTTTGATTCATTGATTTTATTATAAGAATTTGTTTGTGCATTATTTTCATGTTTTGATTTATTTAACGTAATTAAAATTTCATTGTTAAAGTTTACTTGTGTTTTGTGTGTCTTCTCCTTACCTTACCACAGACGAAGTTCCAGTTTTTCTATTTTTTTTTATAACTATGTGACGAGGCCATACCCCTAGCCTAAACAGCCGAACACCAACGCGTTACCGTCACAATATATATATATATATATATATTTATATATATATATATTTATATATATATATATTTATATATATATATATATTTATATATATATATTTATATATATATATATTAGGTTAGGTTTGGTAGGGTTGGTTAGTTATCATATATCTACGTATAACTAGCTAGTTTTACCTTTATATATATAATATTTATATATATATATATTATATAAAAAGTTTGTGAGGAAGACCTCTGGTGCCAATGTGGGGACCCATAGCATAGGAGAAGAAAATAAAAAGTATTCAGAGGAGACCTTGTGGTCACTCACTAAACACTAATATTATCTTCTACCACCCCCATTCTTTTGTATGTACACATATATTTGCTTTATTTGAACTTTGTTACAAAGAGGGAGTTACATATAGGTTACAAAGATGGTTATCATATATATATTATTTATATATATATATTATTTATATATATATTATTTATATATATATATATTATTTATATATAAATATATTATTTATATATAAATATATTATTTATATATAAATATATTATTTATATATAAATATATTATTTATATATAAATATATATATATATACTATTACACTACATTCTTATGTATTACACTAATATATATATATATATATATATATATATATATATATATATATATTATATAAATTATTTATATATATATTATATATATAATTATATAGGTCATATGTTTTTGTATTTTTGCTGATTTGTTAGTAAATAATAAAAGAAATATAAATTATTTGATTTTTTTACCCTTAAATTGGTTTTAATATTTAAATTGAAAACACTAATATAATATAAAAAATTTATTATTTAAAATATTTAAAATATTTAAATATATTTAAAAATAAATATTTTTTATTTTCAAGAAATTTAACTTTAAACACAAAGATGTGAAAATGGTTCAGATAAGGCTCAAACCTTTCACAAGAGATTCATATTGGTGTATGAATGGATTATGAATGACTCATGTTAGGAGTGTAAGTTGCCACAACATCTCAAATTAGTGTTAGATACATATGTCTTGGTTATAAGTTTTGGAAACCTATTTAAGTCCACACACAATATCGTATCTGATACGATAAAACAAACGTTTCCAATACTTTCAAATACTTTCCAGATATGTTGTGGCAACCTAAAATTGTTTGCTGGTAACTCCACCACCATAACCACCACATGCTGCCACTCTCCACCACCATAACCACCACATGCTGCCAAACTCCACCACCAAAACTTCCACCTGCTACCACACTCCACCACCATAACCACCACCTGTTGCCGCACTCCACCACCATAACCACCATCTGCTGCCACACTCAACCACCATAACCACCACCTGCTGCCGCACTCCACCACCATAACCACCATCTGCTGCCACACTCAACCATCATAACCACCACCTGCTGCCACACTCCACCACCATAACCACCACCTGCTGCCACACTCCACCACCATAAACACCACCTGCTGCCACACTCCCCAAGTATAAACACCACCTGCTGCCACACTCCACCACCAAAACCACCACCTGCTGCCACACTCCACCACCAACACCACCACCTGCTGCCACACTCCACCACTATAACCACCACCTGCTGCAACACTTCACCACCACAACCACCACCTGCTTCCACACTCCACCACCTGCTGCCACACTCCACCACAATAAAAACCACCTGCTTCCACACTCTACCACCTGCTGCCACACTCCACCACAATAACCACCCCCTGCGGCCACACTCCACCACCATAACCACCACCTGCTGCCACACTCCACCACCATAACTACCACCTGCTGCCACACTCCACCACCATAACCACCACCTGCAGCAATACCCCACCACTATAACCACCACCTGCTGCCACACTCCACCACCAAAACCACCACCTGCTGCCTCACTCCACCACCATAACCACCACCTGCTGCCACACTCCACCACCATAACCACCACCTGCTGCCACACTCCACCACCATAACCACCACCTGCTGCCACACTCCACCACCATAATCACCACCTGCTGCCACACTCCACCACCATAACCACCACCTGCTGCCACACTCCACCACCATAACCACCACCTGCTGCCACACTCCACCACTATAAACACCACCTGCTGCCACACTCCACCACCAAAACCACCACCTGCTGCCACACTCCACCACCATAACCACCACCTGATGCTGCACTCCAGCATGATAACCACCACCTGCTGCCACATTCCACCACCAAAACCACCACCTGTTTCACACTCCACCACCATAACCACCACTTGCTGCCACACTCCACCACCATAACCACCACCTGCTGCCACACTCCACCACCACCACCTGCTGCCACACTCCACAACCATAACCACCACCTGCTGCCACACTCCACCACCATGAACACCACCTACTGACACACTCGACCACCATAGCCACCACTTGCAGCCACACTCCACCACCATAACCACCACCTGCTGCTAAACTCCACCACCATAACCACCACATGCTGCCAAACTCCACCACCAAAACCACTACCTGCTGCCACACTCCATCACTACCACCACCACCTCCTGCTGCCACACTCCACCACCATAACCACCACCTGCTGCTACACTCCACCACCACCACCTGCTGCCACACACCAACACCACCACCACCACCTGCTACCACACTCCACCACCATAACCACAACCTGCTGCCACACTCAACCACCATAACCAACACTTGCTGCCACACTCCACCACCACCACCACCTGCTGCCCCACTCCACCACCATAACCACCACCTGCTGCTAAACTCCACCACCATAACCACCACATGCTGCCACACTCCACCACCATAACCACCACATGCTGCCAAATCCACCACCAAAACTACCACCTGCTACCACACTCCACCACCTGTTGCCGCACTCCACCACAATAACCACCATCTGCTGCCACACTCAACCACCATAACCATCACCTGCTGCCGCACTCCACCACCATAACCACCATCTGCTGCCACACTCAACCATCATAACCACCACCTGCTGCCACACTCCACCACCAAAACCACCACCTGCTGCCACACTCCACCACCATAACCACCACCTGCTGCCACACTCCTCTAGTATAAACACCACCTGCTGCCACAATCCACCACCAAAACCACCACCTGCTGCCACACTCCACCACCATAACCACCACCTGCTACCACACTCCACCACCATAACCACCACCTGCTGCAACACTTCACCACCATAACCACCACCTGCTTCCACACTCCACCACCTGCTGCCACACTTCACCACAATAAAAACACCTGCTTCCACACTCTACCACCTGCTGCCACACTCCACCACAATAACGACCCCCTGCGGCCACACTCCACCACCATAACCACCACCTGCTGCCACACTCCACCACCATAACTACCAACTGCTGCCCCACTCCACCACCATAACCACCACCTGCTGCCACACTCCACCACCATAACCACCACCTGCTGCCACACTCCACCACCATAACCACCACCTGCTGCCACACACCACCACCATAACCACCACCTGCTGCCACACTCCACCACTATAAACACCACCTGCTACCACACTCCACCACCAAAACCACCACCTGCTGCCACACTCCACCACCATAACCACCACCTGCTGCCGCTCTCCACCATGATAACCACCACCTGCTGCCACACTCCACCACTATAAACACCACCTGCTACCACACTCCACCACCAAAACCACCACCTGCTGCCACATTCTACCACCAAAACCACCACCTGTTTCACAACCCACCACCATAACCACCACTTGCTGCCACACTCCACCACCATAACCACCACCTGCTTCCACACTCCACCACCATAATTACCACTTGCTGCCACACTCCACCACCGTAACCACCACCTGCTGCCACACTCCACCACCATAACCACCACCTGCTGCCACACTCCACCACCATAACCACCACTTGCTGCCACACTCCACCACCATAACCACCACCTGCTTCCACACTCCACCACCATAATTACCACTTGCTGCCACACTCCACCACCGTAACCACCACCTGCTGCCACACTCCACCACCATAACCACCACCTGCTGCCACACTCCACCACCATAACCACCACCTGCTGCCACACTCCACCACCACCACCTGCTGCCACACTCCACCACCATGAACACCACCTACTGCCACACTCGACCACCATAGCCACCACTTGCAGCCACACTCCACCACCATAACCACCACCTGCTGCTAAACTCCACCACCATAACCACCACCTGCTGCCACACTCCACCACCATAACCACCACCTGCTGCTACACTTCACCACCACCACCTGCTGCCACACACCAACACCACCACCACCACCTGCTACCACACTCCACCACCATAACCACAACCTGCTGCCACACTCATCCACCATAACCAACACTTGCTGCCACACTCCACCACCACCACCACCTGCTGCCCCACTCCACCACCATAACCACCACCTGCTGCTAAACTCCACCACCATAACCACCACATGCTGCCACACTCCACCACCATAACCACCACATGCTGCCAAACTCCACCACCAAAACTTCCACCTGCTACCACACTCCACCACCATAACCACCACCTGTTGCCGCACTCCACCACCATAACCACCATCTGCTGCCACACTCAACCACCATAACCACCACCTGCTGCCGCACTCCACCACCATAACCACCATCTGCTGCCACACTCAACCATCATAACCACCACCTGCTGCCACACTCCACCACCATAACCACCACCTGCTGCCACACTCCACCACCATAAACACCACCTGCTGCCACACTCCCCTAGTATAAACACCACCTGCTGCCACACTCCACCACCAAAACCACCACCTGCTGCCACACTCCACCACCAACACCACCACCTGCTGCCACACTCCACCACTATAACCACCACCTGCTGCAACACTTCACCACCATAACCACCACCTGCTTCCACACTCCACCACCTGCTGCCACACTCCACCACAATAAAAACCACCTGCTTCCACACTCTACCACCTGCTGCCACACTCCACCACAATAACCACCCCCTGCGGCCACACTCCACCACCATAACCACCACCTGCTGCCACACTCCACCACCATAACTACCACCTGCTGCCACACTCCACCACCATAACCACCACCTGCAGCAATACCCCACCACTATAACCACCACCTGCTGCCACACTCCACCACCAAAACCACCACCTGCTGCCTCACTCCACCACCATAACCACCACCTGCTGCCACACTCCACCACCATAACCACCACCTGCTGCCACACTCCACCACCATAACCACCACCTGCTGCCACACTCCACCACCATAACCACCACCTGCTGCCACACTCCACCACCATAACCACCACCTGCTGCCACACTCCACCACCATAACCACCACCTGCTGCCACACTCGACCACTATAAACACCACCTGCTGCCACACTCCACCACCAAAACCACCACCTGCTGCCACACTCCACCACCATAACCACCACCTGATGCTGCACTCCACCATGATAACCACCACCTGCTGCCACATTCCACCACCAAAACCACCACGTGTTTCACACTCCACTACCATAACCACCACTTGCTGCCACACTCCACCACCATAACCACCACCTGCTGCCACACTCCACCACCACCACCTGCTGCCACACTCCACCACCATAACCACCACCTGCTGCCACACTCCACCACCATGAACACCACCTACTGCCACACTCGACCACCATAGCCACCACTTGCAGCCACACTCCACCACCATAACCACCACCTGCTGCTAAACTCCACCACCATAACCACCACATGCTGCCAAACTCCACCACCAAAACCACTACCTGCTGCCACACTCTATCACTACCACCACCATCTCCTGCTGCCACACTCCACCACCATAACCACCACCTGCTGCTACACTCCACAACCACCACCTGCTGCCACACACCAACACCACCACCACCACCTGCTACCACACTCCACCACCATAACCACAACCTGCTGCCACACTCCACCACCATAACTACCAACTGCTGCCCCACTCCACCACCATAACCACCACCTGCTGCCACACTCCACCACCATAACCACCACCTGCTGCCACACTCCACCACCATAACCACCACCTGCTGCCACACACCACCACCATAACCACCACCTGCTGCCACACTCCACCACTATAAACACCACCTGCTACCACACTCCACCACCAAAACCACCACCTGCTGCCACACTCCACCACCATAACCACCACCTGCTGCCGCTCTCCACCATGATAACCACCACCTGCTGCCACACTCCACCACTATAAACACCACCTGCTACCACACTCCACCACCAAAACCACCACCTGCTGCCACATTCTACCACCAAAACCACCACCTGTTTCACAACCCACCACCATAACCACCACTTGCTGCCACACTCCACCACCATAACCACCACCTGCTTCCACACTCCACCACCATAATTACCACTTGCTGCCACACTCCACCACCGTAACCACCACCTGCTGCCACACTCCACCACCATAACCACCACCTGCTGCCACACTCCACCACCATAACCACCACTTGCTGCCACACTCCACCACCATAACCACCACCTGCTTCCACACTCCACCACCATAATTACCACTTGCTGTCACACTCCACCACCGTAACCACCACCTGCTGCCACACTCCACCACCATAACCACCACCTGCTGCCACACTCCACCACCATAACCACCACCTGCTGCCACACTCCACCACCACCACCTGCTGCCACACTCCACCACCATAACCACCACCTGCTGCCACACTCCACCACCATGAACACCACCTACTGCCACACTCGACCACCATAGCCACCACTTGCAGCCACACTCCACCACCATAACCACCACCTGCTGCTAAACTCCACCACCATAACCACCACCTGCTGCCACACTCCACCACCATAACCACCACCTGCTGCTACACTTCACCACCACCACCTGCTGCCACACACCAACACCACCACCACCACCTGCTACCACACTCCACCACCATAACCACAACCTGCTGCCACACTCATCCACCATAACCAACACTTGCTGCCACACTCCACCACCACCACCACCTGCTGCCCCACTCCACCACCATAACCACCACCTGCTGCTAAACTCCACCACCATAACCACCACATGCTGCCACACTCCACCACCATAACCACCACATGCTGCCAAACTCCACCACCAAAACTTCCACCTGCTACCACACTCCACCACCATAACCACCACCTGTTGCCGCACTCCACCACCATAACCACCATCTGCTGCCACACTCAACCACCATAACCACCACCTGCTGCCGCACTCCACCACCATAACCACCATCTGCTGCCACACTCAACCATCATAACCACCACCTGCTGCCACACTCCACCACCATAACCACCACCTGCTGCCACACTCCACCACCATAAACACCACCTGCTGCCACACTCCCCTAGTATAAACACCACCTGCTGCCACACTCCACCACCAAAACCACCACCTGCTGCCACACTCCACCACCAACACCACCACCTGCTGCCACACTCCACCACTATAACCACCACCTGCTGCAACACTTCACCACCATAACCACCACCTGCTTCCACACTCCACCACCTGCTGCCACACTCCACCACAATAAAAACCACCTGCTTCCACACTCTACCACCTGCTGCCACACTCCACCACAATAACCACCCCCTGCGGCCACACTCCACCACCATAACCACCACCTGCTGCCACACTCCACCACCATAACTACCACCTGCTGCCACACTCCACCACCATAACCACCACCTGCAGCAATACCCCACCACTATAACCACCACCTGCTGCCACACTCCACCACCAAAACCACCACCTGCTGCCTCACTCCACCACCATAACCACCACCTGCTGCCACACTCCACCACCATAACCACCACCTGCTGCCACACTCCACCACCATAACCACCACCTGCTGCCACACTCCACCACCATAACCACCACCTGCTGCCACACTCCACCACCATAACCACCACCTGCTGCCACACTCCACCACCATAACCACCACCTGCTGCCACACTCGACCACTATAAACACCACCTGCTGCCACACTCCACCACCAAAACCACCACCTGCTGCCACACTCCACCACCATAACCACCACCTGATGCTGCACTCCACCATGATAACCACCACCTGCTGCCACATTCCACCACCAAAACCACCACGTGTTTCACACTCCACTACCATAACCACCACTTGCTGCCACACTCCACCACCATAACCACCACCTGCTGCCACACTCCACCACCACCACCTGCTGCCACACTCCACCACCATAACCACCACCTGCTGCCACACTCCACCACCATGAACACCACCTACTGCCACACTCGACCACCATAGCCACCACTTGCAGCCACACTCCACCACCATAACCACCACCTGCTGCTAAACTCCACCACCATAACCACCACATGCTGCCAAACTCCACCACCAAAACCACTACCTGCTGCCACACTCTATCACTACCACCACCATCTCCTGCTGCCACACTACACCACCATAACCACCACCTGCTGCTACACTCCACAACCACCACCTGCTGCCACACACCAACACCACCACCACCACCTGCTACCACACTCCACCACCATAACCACAACCTGCTGCCACACTCAACCACCATAACCAACACTTGCTGCCACACTCCACCACCACCACCACCTGCTGCCCCACTCCACCACCATAACCACCACCTGCTGCTAAACTCCACCACCATAACCACCACATGCTGCCACACTCCACCACCATAACCACCACATGCTGCCAAATCCACCACCAAAACTACCACCTGCTACCACACTCCACCACCTGTTGCCGCACTCCACCACAATAACCACCATCTGCTGCCACACTCAACCACCATAACCATCACCTGCTGCCGCACTCCACCACCATAACCACCATCTGCTGCCACACTCAACCATCATAACCACCACCTGCTGCCACACTCCACCACCAAAACCACCACCTGCTGTCACACTCCACCACCATAACCACCACCTGCTGCCACACTCCACCACCATAACTACCACCTGCTGCCCCACTCCACCACCATAACCACCACCTGCTGCCACACTCCACCACCATAACCACCACCTGCTGCCACACTCCACCACCATAACCACCACCTGCTGCCACACACCACCACCATAACCACCACCTGCTGCCACACTCCACCACTACAAACACCACCTGCTACCACACTCCACCACCAAAACCACCACCTGCTGCCACACTCCACCACCATAACCACCACCTGTTGCCGCTCTCCACCATGATAACCACCACCTGCTGCAGCACTCCACCACTATAAACACCACCTGCTACCACACTCCACCACCAAAACCACCACCTGCTGCCACATTCTACCACCAAAACCACCACCTGTTTCACAACCCACCACCATAACCACCACTTGCTGCCACACTCCACCACCATAACCACCACCTGCTTCCACACTCCACCACCACAATTACCACTTGCTGCCACACTCCACCACCGTAACCACCACCTGCTGCCACACTCCACCACCATAACCACCACCTGCTGCCACACTCCACCACCACCACCTGCTGCCACACTCCACCACCATAACCACCACCTGCTGCTAAACTCCACCACCATAACCCTCCACCTGCTGCTACACTCCACCACCATAACCACCACCTGCTGCCACACTCCACCACCATAACCACCACCTGCTGCTAAACTCCACCACCATAACCACCACCTGCTGCCACACTCCACCACCATAACCACCACCTGCTGCTAAACTCCACCACCATAACCACCACCTGCTGCCACACTCCACCACCATAACCACCACATGCTGCCACACTCCACCACCGTAACCACCACCTGCTGCTAAACTCCATCACCAAAACCACTACCTGCTGCCACACTCCATCACTACCACCACCACCTCCTGCTGCCACACTCCACCACCATAACCACCACCTGCTGCTAAACTCCACCACCATAACCACCACCTGCTGCCACACTCCACCACCATAACCACCACCTGCTGCTAAACTCCACCACCATAACCACCACCTGCTGCCACACTCCACCACCATAACCACCACATGCTGCCACACTCCACCACCGTAACCACCACCTGCTGCTAAACTCCATCACCAAAACCACTACCTGCTGCCACACTCCATCACTACCACCACCACCACCTGCTGCCACACTCCACCACCATAACCACCACCTGCTGCTAAACTCCACCACCATAACCACCACCTGCTGCCACACTCCACCACCATAACCACCACCTGCTGCTAAACTCCACCACCATAACCACCACCTGCTGCCACACTCCACCACCATAACCACCACCTGCTGCCACACTCCACCACCATAACCACCACCTGCTGCTACACTCCACCACCACCACCTGCTGCCACACACCAACACCACCACCACCACCTGCTACCACACTCCACCACCATAACCACAACCTGCTGCCACACTCCACCACCATAACCCCCACATGCTACCACACTCCACCACCATAACCACCACATGCTGCCAAACTCCACCATCAAAACTACCACCTGCTACCACACTTCACCACCATAACCACCACCTGTTGCCGCACTCCACCACTTTAACCACCATCTGCTGCCACACTCAACCACCATAACCACCACCTGCTGCCGCACTCCACCACCATAACCACCATCTGCTGCCACACTCAACCATCATAACCACCACCTGCTGCCACACTCCACCACTATAACCACCACCTGCTGCCACACTCCACCACCATAACCACCACCTGCTGCCACACTCCCCTAGTATAAACACCACCTGCTGCCACACTCCACCACCATAACCACCACCTGCTGCCACACTCCACCACCATAAACACCACCTGCTGACACACTCCCCTAGTATAAACACCACCTGCTGCCACACTCCACCACCAAAACCACCACCTGCTGCCACACTCCACCACCATAACCACCACCTGCTTCCACACTCCACCACTATAACCACCACCTGCTGCAACACTTCACCACCATAACCACCACCTGCTTCCACACTCCACCACCTGCTGCCACACTCCACCACAATAAAAACCACCTGCTTCCACACTCTACCACCTGCTGCCACACTCCACCACAATAACCACCCCCTGCGGCCACACTCCACCACCATAACCACCACCTGCTGCCACACTCCACCACCAAAACTACCACCTGCTGCCACACTCCACCACCATAACCACCACCTGCAGCCATACTCCACCACTATAACCACCACCTGCTGCCACACTCCACCACCAAAACCACCACCTGCTGCCTCACTCCACCACCATAACCACCACCTGCTGCCACACTCCACCACCATAACCACCACCTGCTGCCACACTCCACCACCATAACCACCACCTGCTGCCACACTCCACCACCATAACCACCACCTGCTGCCACACTCCACCACCATAACCACCACCTGCTGCCACACTCCACCACCATAACCACCACCTGCTGCCACACTCCACCACTATAAACACCACCTGCTGCCACACTCCACCACCAAAACCACCACCTGCTGCCACACTCCACCACTATAACCACCACCTGATGCTGCACTCCACCATGATAACCACCACCTGCTGCCACATTCCACCACCAAAACCACCACCTGTTTCACACTCCACCACCATAACCACCACTTGCTGCCACACTCCACCACCATAACCACCACCTGCTGCCACACTCCACCACCACCACCTGCTGCCACACTCCACCACCATAACCACCACCTGCTGCCACACTCCACCACCATGAACACCACCTACTGCCACACTCGACCACCATAGCCACCACTTGCAGCCACACTCCACCACCATAACCACCACCTGCTGCTAAACTCCACCACCATAACCACCACATGCTGCCAAACTCCACCACCAAAACCACTACCTGCTGCCACACTCCATCACTACCACCACCACCTCCTGCTGCCACACTCCACCACCATAACCACCACCTGCTGCTACACTCCACCACCACCACCTGCTGCCACACACCAACACCACCACCACCACCTGCTACCACACTCCACCACCATAACCACAACCTGCTGCCACACTCAACCACCATAACCAACACTTGCTGCCACACTCCACCACCACCACCACCTGCTGCCCCACTCCACCACCATAACCACCACCTGCTGCTAAACTCTCCCACCATAACCACCACATGCTGCCACACTCCACCACCATAACCACCACATGCTGCCAAACTCCACCACCAAAACTACCACCTGCTACCACACTCCACCACCTGTTGCCGCACTCCACCACAATAACCACCATCTGCTGCCGCACTCAACCACCATAACCATCACCTGCTGCCGCACTCCACCACCATAACCACCATCTGCTGCCACACTCAACCATCATAACCACCACCTGCTGCCACACTCCACCACCATAACCACCACCTGCTGCCACACTCCACCACCATAACCACCACCTGCTGCCACACTCCCCTAGTATAAACACCACCTGCTGCCACACTCCACCACAAAAACCACCACCTGCTGCCACACTCCACCACCATAACCACCACCTGCTGCCACACTCCACCACCATAACCACCACCTGCTGCAACACTTCACCACCATAACCACCACCTGCTTCCACACTCCACCACCTGCTGCCACACTCCACCACAATAAAAACACCTGCTTTCACACTCTACCACCTGCTGCCACACTCCACCACCATAACCACCACCTGCTGCCACACTCCACCACCATAACCACCACCTGCTGCCACACTCCACCACCATAACCACCACCTGCTGCCACACTCCACCACCATAACCACCACCTGCTGCCACACACCACCACCTGCTGCCACACTCCACCACTATAAACACCTCCTACTACCACACTCCACCACCAAAACCACCACCTGCTGCCACACTCCACCACCATAACCACCCCCTGCTGCCGCACTCCACCATGATAACCACCACCTGCTGCCACACTCCACCACTATAAACACCACCTGCTACCACACTCCACCACCAAAACCACCACCTGCTGCCACATTCCACCACCAAAACCACCACCTGTTTCACAACCCACCACCATAACCACCACTTGCTGCCACACTCCACCACCATAACCACCACCTGCTTCCACACTCCACCACCATAATTACCACTTGCTGCCACACTCCACCACCGTAACCACCACCTGCTGCCACACTCCACCACCATAACCACCACCTGCTGCCACACTCCACCACCACCACCTGCTGCCACACTCCACCACCATAACCACCACCTGCTGCTAAACTCCACCACCATAACCCTCCACCTGCTGCAACACTCCACCACCATAACCACCACCTGCTGCTAAACTCCACCATAATAACCACCACCTGCTGCCAAACTCCTCCACCATAACCACCACCTGCTGCTAAACTCCACCACCATAACCACCACCTGCTGCCACACTCCACCACCATAACCACCACATGCTGCCACACTCCACCACCGAAACCACCACCTGCTGCTAAACTCCATCACCAAAACCACTACCTGCTGCCACACTCCATCACTACCACCACCACCTCCTGCTGCCACACTCCACCACCATAACCACCACCTGCTGCTACACTCCACCACCACCACCTGCTGCCCCACACCAACACAACCACCACCACCTGCTACCACACTCCACCACCATAACCACAACCTGCTGCCACACTCAACCACCATAAACAACACTTGCTGCCACACTCCACCACCACCACCTGCTGCCCCACTCCACCACCGTAACCACCACCTGCGTCTAAACTCCACCACCATAACCACCACATGCTACCACACTCCACCACCATAACCACTACATGCTGCCAAACTCCACCATCAAAACTACCACCTGCTACCACACTTCACCACCATCACCACCACCTGTTGCCGCACTCCACCACTTTAACCACCATCTGCTGCCACACTCAACCACCATAACCACCACCTGCTGCCGCACTCCACCACCATAACCACCATCTGCTGCCACACTCAACCATCATAACCACCACCTGCTGCCACACTCCTCCACTATAACCACCACCTGCTGCCACACTCCACCACCATAACCACCACCTGCTGCCACACTCCACCACCACCACCTGCTGCCACACTCCACCACCATAACCACCACCTGCTGCTAAACTCCACCACCATAACCCTCCACCTGCTGCAACACTCCACCACCATAACCACCACCTGCTGCCACACTCCACCACCATAACCACCACCTGCTGCTAAACTCCACCATAATAACCACCACCTGCTGCCACACTCCTCCACCATAACCACCACCTGCTGCTAAACTCCACCACCATAACCACCACCTGCTGCCACACTCCACCACCATAACCACCACATGCTGCCACACTCCACCACCACCACCTGCTGCCCCACACCAACACAACCACCACCACCTGCTACCACACTCCACCACCATAACCACAACCTGCTGCCACACTCAACCACCATAAACAACACTTGCTGCCACACTCCACCACCACCACCTGCTGCCCCACTCCACCACCGTAACCACCACCTGCGTCTAAACTCCACCACCATAACCACCACATGCTACCACACTCCACCACCATAACCACTACATGCTGCCAAATTCCACCATCAAAACTACCACCTGCTACCACACTTCACCACCATCACCACCACCTGTTGCCGCACTCCAACACTTTAACCACCATCTGCTGCTACACTCAACCACCATAACCACCACCTGCTGCCGCACTCCACCACCATAACCACTATCTGCTGCCACACTCAACCATCATAACCACCACCTGCTGCCACACTCCTCCACTATAACCACCACCTGCTGCCACACTCCACCACCATAACCACCACCTGCTGCCACACTCCCCTAGTATAAACACCACATGCTGCCACACTCCTTCACCAACACCACCACCCGCTGCCACACTCCACCACCAAAACCACCACCTGCTGCCACACTCCACCACCATAACCACCACCTGCTGCCACACTCCACCACCATAACCACCACCTGCTGCAACACTTGACCACCATAACCACCACCTGCTTCCACACTCCACCACCTGCTGCCACACTCCACCACAATAAAAACCACCTGCTTCCACACTCCACCACCTGCTGCCACACTCCACCACCATAGCCACCACTTGCAGCCACACTCCACCACCATAACCACCACCTACTGCCACACTCCACCACCATAACCACCCCTTGCAGCCACACTCCACCACCATAACCACCACCTGCTGCCACACTCCACCACCATAACCACCACCTGCTGCCACACTCCACCATTATAACCACCACTTGCTGCCCCACTCCACCACCATAACCACCACCTGCTTCCACACTCCACCACCATAACCACCACCTGCTGCCACATTCCATCACCTGCTGCCACACTCCACCACTATAGCCACCACTTGTAGCCACACTCCACCACCATAACCACCACCTGCTTCCACACTCCACCACCATAACCACCACCTGCTGCCACATTCCACCACCTACTGCCACACTCCACCACCATAACCACCACTTGCAAACACACTCCACCACCATTACCACCACTTGCAAACACACTCCACCACCATAACCACCACCTGCTGCCACACTCCACCACCAAAACCACTACCTGTTTCACACTCCACCACCATAACCACCACTTTCTGCCACACTCCACCACCATAACCACCACCTGCTTCCACACTCCACCACCATAATTACCACTTGCTGCCACACTCCACCACCATAACCACCACCTGCTTCCATACTCCACCACCATAACCACCACCTGCTGCAACACTTGACCACCATAACCACCACCTGCTTCCACACTCCACCACCTGCTGCCACACTCCACCACAATAAAAACCACCTGCTTCCACACTCCACCACCTGCTGCCACACTCCACCACCATAGCCACCACTTGCAGCCACACTCCACCACCATAACCACCACCTACTGCCACACTCCACCACCATAACCACCACTTGCAGCCACACTCCACCACCATAACCACCACCTGCTGCCACACTCCACCACCATAACCACCACCTGCTGCCACACTCCACCACCATAACCACCACTTGCTGCCCCACTCCACCACCATAACAACCACCTGCTTATACACTCCACCACCATAACCACCACCTGCTGCCACATTCCATCACCTGCTGCCACACTCCACCACCATAGCCACCACATGTAGCCACACTCCACCACCATAACCACCACCTGCTTCCACACTCCACCACCATAACCACCACCTGCTGCCACATTCCACCACCTACTGCCACACTCCACCACCATAACCACCACTTGCAAACACACTCCACCACCATTACCACCACTTGCAAACACACTCCACCACCATAACCACCACATGCTGCCACACTCCACCACCAAAACCACTACCTGTTTCACACTCCACCACAATAACCACCACTTTCTGCCACACTCCACCACCATAACCACCACCTGCTTCCACACTCCACCACCATAATTACCACTTGCTGCCACACTCCACCGCCATAACCACCACCTGCTGCCACACTCCACCACCACCACCTGCTGCCACACTCCACCACTATAACCACCACCTGCTGCTAAACTCCACCACCATAACCACCACCTGCTGCCACACTCCACCACCATAACTACCACCTGCTGCCACACTCCACCACCATAACCACCACCTGCTGCTGAACTCCACCACCATAACCACCACCTGCTGCCACACTCCACCACCATAACCACCACCTGCTGCTAAACTCCACCACCATAACCACCACCTGCTGCCACACTCCACCACCGTAACCACCACCTGCTGCTAAACTCCATCACCAAAACCACTACCTGCTGCCACACTCCATCACTACCACCACCACCTCCTGCTGCCACACTCCACCACCATAACCACCACCTGCTGCTACACTCCACCACCACCACCTGCTGCCACACACCAACACCACCACCACCACCTGCTACCACGCTCCACCACCATAACCACAACCTGCTGCCACACTCAACCACCATAAACAACACTTGCTGCCACACTCCACCACCACCACCTGCTGCCCCACTCCACCACCATAACCACCACATGCTGCCAAACTCCACCACCAAAACTACCACCTGCTACCACACTTCACCACCATAACCACCACCTGTTGCCGCACTCCACCACCATAACCACCATCTGCTGCCAGACTCAACCACCATAACCACCACCTGCTGCCGCACTCCACCACCATAACCACCATCTGCTGCCACACTCAACCATCATAACCACCACCTGCTGCCATACTCCACCACTATAACCACTACCTGCTGCCACACTCCACCACCATAACCACCACCTGCTGCCACACTCCCCTAGTATAAACACCACCTTCTGCCACACTCCCCTAGTATAAACACCACCTGCTGCCACACTCCTTCACCAAAACCACCACCTGCTGCCACACTCCACCACCAAAACCACCACCTGCTGCCACACTCCACCACCATAACCACCACCTGCTGCCACACTCCACCACCATAACCACCACCTGCTGCAACACTTCACCACCATACCCACCATCTGCTTCCACACTCCACCACCTGCTGCCACACTCCACCACAATAAAACCCACCTGCTTCCACACTCCACCACATGCTGCCACACTCCACCACAATAACCACCCACTGCGGCCACATTCCACCACCGTAACCACCACCTGCTGCCACACTCCACCACCATAACTACCACCTGCTGCCACACTCCACCACCATAACCACCACCTGCAGCCATACTCCACCACTATAACACCCAGTAGGTGGTGTAGCTCTGCTACTAAGAGAAGGTTGGAGTTTCGAAGAGATTGTAATTCAGAACTGTGAAGGTTTCAGTGACTACATATCAGGCACCATATCAACTGGTGGACAGAAAATTATAGTAGTAGTCATATATAACCCCCCACCAAATGACAGAAGACCCAGACAGGAATATGATAGAAACAACTTGGCCACCATCAATATAATAGAGAGAGCAGCTTATGTGGCTAGCAGGAACGGATCCAGACTTCTAATCATGGGAGACTTCAACCATGGGAAGATAGATTGGGGGAACAGAGACCCACATGGAGGCCCAGACACATGGAGAGCAAAGCTGCTGGATGTGGCAACAAGAAACATTCTAAGTCGACACATGAAGGGACCAACAAGAATGAGAGGAGGGGATGAACCAGCCTTGCTTGATCTGATATTTACCCTAAATGAGTCGGATATAAGGGAAGTTAAGTTGGAAGCCCCCTTGGGAATGAGTGATCATAGTGTATTGAGCTTTGAGTACCTGGTTGAGCTGGGAATTATCACCCCAAAAAAAGAACTGGGAACCAAAGGGCTGGCGTACCGAAAGGGAAACTATGAGGAAATGAATAAATTCCTATGGTATATACATTGGGACACAGAACTCGGAACCAAGTCCGTACAAGACATGATGGACTATGTCACCCAAAAATGTCAGGAGGCTGTAAGCAGGTTTGTCCCAGCCCGACAGGAAAAAACAGAGAAGCAAAGGAAGAATCCGTGGTTTAATAAGGAATGTATGAAAGCAAAGGAGCAGAACAAAAGGGCATGGAGGAACTTCCGTAATAACAGAACACCAGAAAGTAGAGAGAGATACCAGAGAACAAGAACGAGTATGTCAGTGTGAGAAGAGCAGCTGAGAAAAGGTATGAAAATGATATAGCTAATAAAGCCAAGACCGAACCCAAGCTACTACACAGTCACATCAGGAGGAAGACAACAGTGAAGGAACAGGTGATGAAACTTAGGGTGGGCGAGGACAGGTACACAGAGAATGACAAAGAGGTGTGTGAAGAACTCGACAAAAGGTTCCACGAGGTCTTTACAATAGAACAGGGAGATGTCGCGGCGCTAGAAGAGGTGGCAGCAAACCAGGTGACCTTGGATAGGTTCGGAATTACAAGAGATGAGGTCAAGAAGCACCTATTGGAGCTGGATGTGAGAAAAGCTGTTGGGCCGGATGGAATCTCGCCATGGGTCTTGAAAGAGTGTGCAGGAGCACTTTGCCTACCACTCTTCATAGTGTATAGAAGGTCACTGGAAACGGGGGACCTACCAGAAATATGGAAGACTGCTAATGTAGTACCAATATACAAAAAGGGTGACAGACAAGAGGCACTGAACTACAGGCCAGTGTCCTTAACTTGTATACCATGCAAGGTGATGGAGAAGATTGTGAGAAAAAACCTAGTAACACATCTGGAGAGAAGAGACTTCGTGACAACCCATCAACATGGGTTCAGGGAGGGTAAATCCTTGCCTTACAGGATTGATAGAATTCTACGATCAGGTGACAAAGATTAAACAAGAAAGAGAAGGGTGGGCGGACTGCATTTTTTTGGACTGTTGGAAAGCCTTTGACACAGTACCCCATAAAAGGTTGATGCATAAGCTAGAGAAACAGGCAGGAGTAACTGGTAGGGCGCTCCAGTGGATAAGGGAGTACCTAAACAATAGGAAGCAGAGAGTTACAGTGAGGTGTGAGACCTCAGACTGGCGTGAAGTCACCAGTGGAGTCCCACAGGGCTCTGTACTTGGACCTATCCTGTTTCTGATATACGTAAATGATCTCCCACAGGGTATAGACTCATTCCTCTCAATGTTTGCTGACGACGCCAAAATTATGAGAAGGATTAAGACAGAGGAGGACAGCTTGAGGCTTCAAGAAGACCTGGACAAGCTGCAGGAATGGTCGAACAAATGGCTGTTAGAGTTTAATCCAAGCAAATGTAATGTAATGAAGATAGGGGTAGGAAGCAGGAGACCAGATACAAGGTATCACTTGGGAGGTGAAATACTTCAAGAGTCCGAGAGAGAGAAAGACCTGGGGGTTGATATCACGCCAGACCTGTCCCCTGATGCTCATATCAAGAGGATAACAGCAGCAGCATATGCCAGGTTGGCTAACAAAAGAACGGCCTTTAGAAACTTGTGTAAGGAATCTTTCAGAACATTATATACCACATATGTCAGACCAATCCTGGAGTATGCGGCACCAGCATGGAGTCCATATCTAGTCAAGCATGAGACTAAAATGGAAAAGGTTCAAAGGTTTGCCACCAGACTAGTACCCGAGCTGAGAGGTATGAGCTACGAGGAGAGACTACGGGAATTAAACCCCACTTCGTTGGAAGACAGAAGAGTTAGGGGGGACATGATCACCACATTCAAGATCCTTAAGGGAATTGACAGGGTTGATAAAGACAGGCTGTTTAACACAAGGGGAACACGTACAAGGGGATACAGGTGGAAACTGAGTGCCCAAATGAGCCACAGAGATATCAGAAAGAACTTTTTTAGTGTCAGAGTGGTTGACAAATGGAATGCATTAGGAAGTGATGTGGTGGAGGGTGACTCCATACACAGTTTCAAGTGTAGATATGATAGAGCCCAATAGGCTCAGGAACCTGTACACCAGTTGATTGACAGTTGAGAGGCGGGACCAAAGAGCCAGAGCTCAACCCCCGCAAGCACAACTAGGTGAGTACACCATAACCACCACCTACTGCCACACCCCACCACAATAACCACCACCTGCTGCTACACTCCATCACCAAAACCACCACCTGTCTCACACTCCACCACCATAACCACCACCTGCTGCCACACTCCACCACCTGCTGCCACACTCCACCACCATAACCACCACCTGCTGCCACACTCCACCACCATAACCACCATCTGCTGCCACACTCCACCACCATAACCACCACATGCTGCCACACTCCACCACCACCACCATCCGCTACCACACTCCACCACCATAACCACCACCTGCTGCCACACTCCACCACATTAACCACCACCTGCTGCCACACTCCACCACCATAACCACTACCTGCGCCCTAACTCCCTCACCATAACTACAACCTGCGGCCACACTCCACCACCATAACCAAAACCTGCTGCCACTCTCCACCACCATAACCACCACCTGCTGCCTCACTCCACAACCATAACCACCACCTGCTGCCGCTCTTCACCACCATAACCACCATCTGCTGCCACACTCCACCACCATAAACACCACCTGCTGCCACACTCCACCACCATAACCACCACCTGCTGCCACACTCCAGCACCATAAACACCACCTGCTGCCACACTCCACCACCATAACCACCACCTGCTGCCACACTCCACCACCATAACCACCACCTGCTGCCACATTCCACCACCTGCTGCCACACTCCACCACCATAACCACCACCTACTGCCACACTCCACCACCATAACCACCACTTGCAGCCACACTCCACCACCATAACCACCACCTGCTGCCACACTCCACCACCATAACCACCACCTGCTGCCACACTCCACCACAATAACCACCACCTGCTGCCACACCCCACCACCAGAACCACCACCTGCTGCCACACCCCACCACCATAACCACCACGTGCTGCTAAACTCCACCACCATACCTACCACCTGCTGCCACACTCCACCACCATAACCACCACCTGCTGCCACACTCCACCACCATAACCACCACCTGCTGCCACACCCCACCACCATAACCACCACCTGCTGCCACACCCCACCACCATAACCACTACCTGCTACCAAACTCCACCACCAAAACCACCACCTGCTGCCACACTCCACCAACATAACCACCACCTGCTGCCACACTCCACCACCATAATCACCACCTGCTGCCACACTCCACCACTGTAACCACCACCTGCTGCCACACTCCACCACCATAACCACCGCCTGCTGCCACACTCCACCACCATAACCACCACCTGCTGCCACACTCCACCACCATAACCACCACCTGCTGCCACACTCCACCACAATAACCACCACCTGCTGGCACACTCCACCACCATAACCACCACATGCTGCCACACACCACCACCACCACCATCCGCTACAACACTCCACCACCATAACCACCACATGCTGCCACACACCACCACCATAACCACCACGTGCTGCTGAACTCCACCACCATAACCACCACCTGCTGCCACACTCCACCACCATAACCACCACCTGCTGCTAAACTCCACCACCATAACCACCACCTGCTGCCACACTCCACCACCGTAACCACCACCTGCTGCTAAACTCCATCACCAAAACCACTACCTGCTGCCACACTCCATCACTACCACCACCACCTCCTGCTGCCACACTCCACCACCATAACCACCACCTGCTGCTACACTCCACCACCACCACCTGCTGCCACACACCAACACCACCACCACCACCTGCTACCACGCTCCACCACCATAACCACAACCTGCTGCCACACTCAACCACCATAAACAACACTTGCTGCCACACTCCACCACCACCACCTGCTGCCCCACTCCACCACCATAACCTCCACCTTCTGCTAAACTCCACCACCCTAACCACCACATGCTACCACACTCCACCACCATAACCACCACATGCTGCCAAACTCCACCACCAAAACTACCACCTGCTACCACACTTCACCACCATAACCACCACCTGTTGCCGCACTCCACCACCATAACCACCATCTGCTGCCAGACTCAACCACCATAACCACCACCTGCTGCCGCACTCCACCACCATAACCACCATCTGCTGCCACACTCAACCATCATAACCACCACCTGCTGCCATACTCCACCACTATAACCACTACCTGCTGCCACACTCCACCACCATAACCACCACCTGCTGCCACACTCCCCTAGTATAAACACCACCTTCTGCCACACTCCCCTAGTATAAACACCACCTGCTGCCACACTCCTTCACCAAAACCACCACCTGCTGCCACACTCCACCACCAAAACCACCACCTGCTGCCACACTCCACCACCATAACCACCACCTGCTGCCACACTCCACCACCATAACTACCACCTGCTGCAACACTTCACCACCATACCCACCATCTGCTTCCACACTCCACCACCTGCTGCCACACTCCACCACAATAAAACCCACCTGCTTCCACACTCCACCACATGCTGCCACACTCCACCACAATAACCACCCACTGCGGCCACACTCCACCACCACCACCACCTGCTGCCCCACTCCACCACCATAACCACCACCTGCTGACACACTCCACCTCCACCACCTGCTGCTTAACTCCACTACCATAACCATCACCTGCTGCCACATTCCACCACCATAACCACCACCTGCTGCCACACTCCACCACCATAACCACTACCTGCTGCCACACTCCACCACTATAACCACCACCTGCTGCCACACTCGACCACCATAGCCACCACTTGCAGCCACACTCCACCACCATAACCACCACCTGCTGCCACACTCCACCACCATAACCACCACCTGCTGCCACACTCCACCAACTTCTGCCACACTCTACCACCATAACCACCACCTGCTGCCACACTCCACTACCATAACCACCACCTGCAGCCATACTCCACCACCATAACCACCACCTGCTGGCACACTCCAACTCCACCACCTGCTGCCACACTCCATCACCATAACCACCATCTGTTGCCTCACTCCACCACCATAACCATCACCTGCTGCCACACTCCACCACCACCACCTGTTTCCACACTCCACCACTATAACCATCACCTGCTGCCACACTCCACCACCACCACCTGCTGCCACACTCCACCACCATAACCACCTCCTGCTGCCACACTCCACCACCATAACTACTTCCTGCTGCCACACTCCACCACCTGCTGCCACACTCCACCACCTGCTGCCACACTCCACAACCATAACCACCACCTGCGGCCACACTACATCATCACCAACTGCTGCAACACTCCACCACCATAACCACCACCTGCTGCCACACTCGACCACCATAGCCACCACTTGCAGCCACACTCCACCACCATAACCACCACCTGCTGCCACACTCCACCACCATAACCACCACCTGCTGCCACACTCCACCACCACCACCTGCTTCCACACTCATAACCACCACCTGCTGCCTAACTCCATCACCATAACCACCATCTGTTGCCACACTCCACTACTATAACACCCACCTGCTGCCACACTCCACTACCATAACCACTACCTGCTGCCACACTCCACCACCATAACCACCACCTGATGCCACACTCCACCACCATAACCACCACCTGCTGCCACACTCCATTTCCTTAACCACCACCTGCTGCCGCACTCCACCACCATAACCACCATCTGCTGCCACACTCCACCACCATAACCACCACCTTCTGCCACACTCCACCACTATAACCACCACCTGCTGCCACACTCCACCACCATAACCACCACCTGCTGCCACACTCCACCACCTGCTGCCACACTCCACCACCATAACCACCACCTGCGGCCACACTCCACCACCATAACCACCACCTGCTGCCACACTCCACCACCATAACCACCACCTGCTGACACACTCCACCTCCACCACCTGCTGCTTAACTCCACTACCATAACCATCACCTGCTGCCACATTCCACCACCATAACCACCACCTGCTGCCACACTCCACCACCATAACCACTACCTGCTGCCACACTCCACCACTATAACCACCACCTGCTGCCACACTCGACCACCATAGCCACCACTTGCAGCCACACTCCACCACCATAACCACCACCTGCTGCCACACTCCACCACCATAACCACCACCTGCTGCCACACTCCACCACCTTCTGCCACACTCTACCACCATAACCACCACCTGCTGCCACACTCCACTACCATAACCACCACCTGCAGCCATACTCCACCACCATAACCACCACCTGCTGGCACACTCCAACTCCACCACCTGCTGCCACACTCCATCACCATAACCACCATCTGTTGCCTCACTCCACCACCATAACCATCACCTGCTGCCACACTCCACCACCACCACCTGTTTCCACACTCCACCACCATAACCATCACCTGCTGCCACACTCCACCACCACCACCTGCTGCCACACTCCACCACCATAACCACCTCCTGCTGCCACACTCCACCACCATAACTACTTCCTGCTGCCACACTCCACCACCTGCTGCCACACTCCACCACCTGCTGCCACACTCCACAACCATAACCACCACCTGCGGCCACACTACATCATCACCAACTGCTGCAACACTCCACCACCATAACCACCACCTGCTGCCACACTCGACCACCATAGCCACCACTTGCAGCCACACTCCACCACCATAACCACCACCTGCTGCCACACTCCACCACCATAACCACCACCTGCTGCCACACTCCACCACCACCACCTGCTTCCACACTCCACCACCACCACCACCGCCTGCTACCACACTCCACCACTATAACCACAACCTGCTGCCACACTCCACCACCATAATCACCACCTGCTGCCACACTCCACCACCACCACCACCTGCTGCCCCACTCCACCACCATAACCACCACCTGCTGCCATACTCTACCACAATAACCACCACCTGCTGCCACACTCCACCACCACCACCACCTGCTGCCCCACTCCACCACCATAACCACCACCTGCTGCCACACTCCACCACCATAACCACCACCTGCTGCCACACTCCACCACCATAATCACCACCTGCTGCCACACTCCACCACCATAACCACCACCTGCTGCCACACTCCTCCACCATAACCACCACCATCTTCCACACTCCACCACAATAACTACCACCTGCTGCCACATTCCTTCACCATAACCACCACCTGCAGCCACACTCTACCACCAAAACCACCACCTGCTTCCGCACTCCACCACCATCTGCTGCCACACTCAACCACCATAACCACCATCTGCTGCCACACTCCACCACCAAAACCACCACTTGCTGCCACACTCCACCACAATAACAACCACCTGCTGCCACACTCCACCACCATAACCACCACCACCACCAAGTTGGTGGTGGTGGGATGTGGCATTTGGTAGTTTTGGGGTTTGGCAGTTGGTGGTGTAGTGGGGTGTGGCAGTTAGTAGTGGTGGTGGGGTGTGGCAGTTGGTGGTGGTGGGATGTGGCAGTTGGTGGTTGTGGGGTGTGGCAGTTAGTTGTGGTGGTGGGGTGTGGCAGTTGGTGGTAGTGGTGGGGTGTGGCAGTTGTTGGTCGAGGTTGTGGTGTTGGTGGTGGGATATGGCAGTTGGGGGTGGTCGTGGGGTGTGGCAGTTGGTGGTGGTGGTGGTGGGGTGAGGAAGTTGGTGGTCATTGGGTGTAGCAGTTGGTGGTGGTCGGGTGTGGCTGTTGGTGGTGGTGTTGGGGTGTGGCGGTTGGTGGTGGTGGTCGGGTGTGGCCGTTGGTGGTGGTGTTGGGGTGTGGCAGTTGGTGGTGGTGGTAGGGTGTGGCAGTTGGTGGTGGTGGTAGGGTGTGGCAGTTGGTGGTGGTGGTAGGGTGTGGCAGTTGGTAGTGGTCGGGTGTGGCAGTTGGTGGTGGTGGGATGTGGCAGTTGGTTGTGTTGGGGTGTGGCAGTTGGTGGTGGTGGTGGGGTGTGGCAGTTGGTGGTGGTGGGGTGTGTCAGTTGGTGGTAGTGGGATGTGGCAGTTGGTGGTGGTGGGGTGTGGCAGTTGGTGGTGGTGTTGGGGTGTGGCAGTTGGTGGTGGTAGGGTGTGGCAGTTGGTGGTGGTTGAGTGTGGCAGCTGGTGGTGGTTGAGTGTGGCGTTGGTGGTGGTGTTAGTGTTACGGCCCTCTCGGGTCGCAACCGGGTTCTTTCTCTGATGTTGTTAGAGGTAGGGTATCCGGCCCCAAGCTAGTAGTGGCTTTCAAGGGATGTGATCCGTAACGCAAGTATATTAAAGGGGAAGGGAAATAAAGGCAAAAACTTAATAATATAATTGTTACCATCACCATAAATACTATATAAAAGATTACACGGGGGGGGGGGGGTATAAACACTAGAATATACAACGTAGTCTACCTCTGAAGAATCTGGACGTTCACGGTGCTCAACGGTGCTAAGCTCTTGGTCCTCTTGTGGCTTCATGACGAATCCTTCGATTCTCTTGAGTCTACCCTGGCCACAGGCCAGCCAGATCACAGTTCCACTGGGGGCACCATCGTGGAGGCCGTCAACCACAAGTCCAGCAGGTAGCTGGCAGGTTCCAATCAGCAACGCTGGTTAGGCCACTCCACGACCGATACTAAGGTCGCGAACCCTAGTCAGGAGCCTCGTGTGATCCCACAGACCACTCTCCTCACTACAACGCCCCAGTGGTTAAGCGTCTCCACCAGTCAGTCCCGGGTACGACAATCCCTCAACTGCCACGTCACAGGCAGGGTAACACCACAGTGTTCATCCGGGGAGCGACTCACAGCTGCTGCAGCAAATACTTGGAGACAAGACGGCTGCTTCGGGTAGACTGATCCACCTTCCATTACAGCAGTCCCAGGTCGACTCTGTAATCAGACACGTCATCAGTAATAGGGACACTCTAGGGCACCTCACTTACAAGCTTAGACACAAACGCCCGACGTATCCACTCCATAGATGGCGTTGCTGTCTAAGCCCCACCTCCCCAGAGGTCAGCAGCGGCTGTGTTATGAGCCGATCAGGACGGGAAACTAGCCCTTGTGGCCAGTATATCTCATCCTCACTCGATGGCGTCGTCCATTTGGAGGGGGTTTCGGGAGCTGACCCACAGATGGCGCGGTCGTCACTGCTCCGTGCTCGGACGCTGGGCTCGGGTCCGTAACATAGAGTGTGGCAGTTGGTGGTGGTGGTGGGGTGTGGCAGTTGGTGGTGGTGGTAGTGGGATGTGGCAGTTGGTGGTGTTGGGGTTTGACAGTTGGTGGTGGTAGTGGGGTGTGGCAGTTGTTGGTGGTGGTGGGGTGTGGTAGTTGGTGGTAGTGGTGGTGGTGGTGGGATGTGGCAGTTGGTGGTAATGGAAGGTGGCAATTGGAGGTGGTGGTGGTGGTGGGATGTGGCAGTTGGGGGTGGTTGGGTGTGGCAGTTGGTGGTGGTGGTGGGGTGTGGCTGTTGGTGGTGGTGGTGGGGTGTGGCAGTTGGTGGTGGTGGGGTGTGGCAGTTGGTGGTGGTTGGGTGTGGCCGTTGGTGGTGGTGTTGGGGTGTGGCAGTTGTTGGTGGTGGTAGGGTGTGGCAGTTGGTGGTGGTGGGGTGTGGCAGTTGGTGGTGGTTGGGTGTGGCCGTTGGTGGTGGTGTTGGGGTGTGGCAATTGTTGGTGGTGGTAGGGTGTGGCAGTTGGTGGTAGTGGGGTGTGGCAGTTGGTGGTGGTGGTGGAGGTGGTGGTGGGATGTGGGAGTTGTTGGTGGTGTTGGGGTGTGGCCGTTGGTAGTGGTGGTGGGGTGTGGCAGATGATGGTGGTGGGGTGTGGCAGTTGGTGGTGGTAGGATGTGGCAGTTGGTAGTGGTGGGGTGTGGCAGCTGGTGGAGGTGGTGGTGGGTTGTGGCAGTTGGTGGTGGTGGGATGTGGGATGTGGGTTGTTGGTTTGGTGGTGGTTGAGGTGGGATTTGGCAGTTGTTCGTGGTGGTGGTGGGATGTCGCAGTTGGATGTGGTTGTGGTGGTGGTGGGATGTGACAGTTGGTGAAGGTGGAGTGTGGCAATTGGTGGTGGTGATGGAGTGTGGCAGTTGGTGGTGGTAGAAGGGTGTGGCAGTTGGTGGTGGTGGGATGTGGCAGTTGGTGGTGGTGGGGAGTGGCAGTTGGTGGTCGTGGTGGTGTGTGGCAGTTGGTGGTAGTGGTGGTGGTGGTGGTGGGATGTGGCAATTGGTGGTGGTGGAGTGTGGCAGTTAGTGATGGTGGTGGGGTGTGGCAGTTGGTGGTGGTGGTGTAGTGTGGCAGTTGGTGGTGGTGGTGGGGTGAGGCAGTTGGTGATTGTTGGGTGTGGCAGCTGGTGGTGGTCGGGTGTGGCCGTTGGTGGTGGTGTTGGGGTGTGGCAGTTGGTGGTGGTGCGGCGTGGCAGTTGGTGGTGGTGTTGGGGTGTGGCTGTTGGTGGTGGTGGTTGGGTGTGGCAGTTGGTGGTGGTGGTGGGGTGTGGCAGTTGGTGGTGGTGCGGTGTGGCAGTTGGTGGTGGTGGTGGGGTGTGGAAGTTGGTGGTGGTGGGGTGTGGCAGTTGGTGGTGGTGGTGGGGTGTGGAAGTTGGTGGTGGTGGGGTGTGGCAGTTGGTGGTGGTGTTGGGTTGTGCCAGTTGGTGATGGTGGTGGGGTGTGGCATTTGGTGGTGGTTTGGTGTAGCAGTTGGTGGTAGTGGTGGGGTGTGGCAGTTGGTGGTGGGGTTGGGGTGTGGCAGTTGGTGGTGGTGGTGGGGTGTGGCAGATGGTGGTGGTGGGGTGTGGCAGTTGGTGGTAGTGGGGTGTGGCAGTTGGTGGTGGTGGTGGGGTGTGGCTGTTAATGGTGGTGAGATGTGGCAGTTGCTGGTGGTGGGGTATGGCAGTTGGTGGACGTGGTGGTGGGATGTGGCAGTTGTTGGTGGTGGTGAGGTGTGGCAGATGGTGGTGGTGGTAGGGTGTGGCAGTTGGTTGTGGTGGGGTTTGGCAGTTGGTGGTGGAGGTGGGGTGTGGCAGTAATTGGTGGTGGTGAGGTGTGGCAGATGGTGGTGGTGGGGTGTGGCAGTTGGTGGTGGTGGGATGTGGCAGTTGTTGGTGGTGGTGAGGTGTGGCAGATGGTGGTGGTGGTGAGGTGTGGCAGTTGGTAGTGGTGGGTTTGGCAGTTGGTGGTGGTAGTTGGTTGTGGCAGTTGGTGGTGGTGGGGAGTGGCAGTTGGTGGTGGTAGAGGGGTGTGGCAGATGGTAGTGGTGGTAGGGTGTGGCAGTTGGTTGTGGTGGGGTTTGGCAGTTGGTGGTGGAGGTGGGGTGTGGCAGTAGTTGGTGGTGGTGGGGTGTGGCAGTTGGTGGTGGTGGGATGTGGCAGTTGTTGGTGGTGGTGAGGTGTGGCAGATGGTGGTGGTGGTGAGGTGTGGCAGTTGGTAGTGGTGGGTTTGGCAGTTGGTGGTGGTAGTGGGTTGTGGCAGTTGGTGGTGGTGGGGAGTGGCAGTTGGTGGTGGTGGTGGGGTTTGGCATTTGGTGGTCGAGGTGGTGGTGGTGTTGGTGGGATATGGCAGTTGGGGGTGGTGGTGGGGTGTGGCAGTTGGTGGTGGTGGTGGGGTGAGGCAGTTGGTGGTCGTTGGGTGTGGCAGTTGGTGGTGGTGTCGGGTGTGGCCGTTGGTGGTGGTGTTGGGGTGTGGCAGTTAGTGGTGATGGCAGGGTGTGGCAGATGGTGGTGGTGGGGTGGTGGTGGGATGTGACAGTTGGTGGTAATGGAAGGTGGCAATTGGAGGTGGTGGTCGTGGTGGGATGTGGCAGTTGGGGGTGGTGGTGGTGGTGGTGGTGGGATGTGGCACTTGGTGGTGGTGGGGTGTGGCAGTTGGTGGTGGTTGGGTGTGGCCGTTGGTGGTGGTGTTGGGGTGTGGCAGTTGTTGGTGGTGGTAGGGTGTGGCAGTTAGTGGTGGTGGGGTGTGGCAGTTGGTGGTGTTAGGGTGTGGCAGTTGGTGGTGGTGGGATCTGGAATTGGTGGTAGTGGGGTGTGGCAGTTGGTGGTTGTGGGGGGTGTGGCAGTTGGTGGTGGTGGGATGTGGCAGTTGGTGGTGGTGGGGAGTGGCAGTTGGTGGTCGTGGTGGTGTGTGGCAGTTGGTGGTAGTGGTGGTGGTGGGGTGTGGCAGTTGGTGGTGGTGGTGGGGTGAGGCAGTTGGTGGTTGTTGGGTGTGGCAGCTGGTGGTGATCGGGTGTGGCCGTTGGTGGTGGTGTTAGGGTGTGGCAGTTGGTGGTGGTTGTGGGGGTGTGGAAGTTGGTGGTGGTGGGGTGTAGCAGTTGGTAGTGGTGTTGGGGTGTGGCAGTTGGTGGTGGTGGTGGGGTGTGGCAGTTGGTGGTAGTAGTGGTGGTGGTGGCATATTGCAGTTGGTGGTGGTGTTGGGTTGTGCTAGTTGGTGATAGTGGTGGGGGTGTGGCAGTCGGTGGTGGTTTGGTGTAGCAGTTGGTGGTGGTGGTGGGGTGTGGCAGTTGGTGGTGGGGTTGGGGTGTGGCAGTTGGTGGTGGTGGTGGGGTGTGGCGGATGGTGGTGGGTGGGGTGTGGCAGTTGGTGGTAGTGGGGTGTGGCAGTTGGTGGTGGTGGTGTGGTGTGGCAGTTGGTGGTGGTGGGATGTGGCAGTTGGTGGTGGTGGGGTATGGCAGTTGGTGGACGTGGTGGTGGGATGTGGCAGTTGTTGGTGGTGGTGAGGTGTGGCAGATGGTGGTGGTAGTAGGGTGTGGCAGTTGGTTGTGGTGGGGTTTGGTAGTTGGTGGTGGAGGTGGGGTGTGGCAGTAGTTGGTGGTGGTGAGCAGTGGCAGATGGTGGTGGTGGGGTGTGGCAGTTGGTGGTGGTGGGATGTGGCAGTTGGTAGTGGTGGGTTTGGCAGTTGGTGGTGGTAGTGGGTTGTGGCAGTTGGTGGTGGTGGGATGTGGCAGTTGGTGGTGGTGGTGGGGAGTGGCAGTTGGTAGTGGTGGTGGGGTGTGGCATTTGGTGGTCGAGGTGGTGGTGGTGTTGGTGGGATATGGCAGTTGGGGGTGGTGGTGGGGTGTGGCAGTTGGTGGTGGTGGTGGGGTGAGGCAGTTGGTGGTCTTTGGGTGTGGCAGTTGGTGGTGGTGTCGGGTGTGGCCGTTGGTGGTGGTGTTGGGGTGTGGCAGTTAGTGGTGATGGCAGGGTGTGGCAGTTGGTGGTGGTGGGGTGTGGCAGTTAGTGGTAGTGGGATGTGGCAGTTGGTGGTGGTGGGGTTTGACAGTTGGTGGTGGTAGTGGGGTGTGGCAGTTGGTGGTGGTGGTGGGGTGTGGCAGTTGGTGGTAGTGGTGGTGGTGGTGGGATGTGGCATTTGGTGGTAATGGAAGGTGGCAATTAGAGGTGGTGGTCGTGGTGGGATGTGGCAGTTGGGGGTGGTGGTGGTGGTGGTGGGATGTGGCAGTTGGTGGTGGTGGGATCTGGAATTGGTGGTAGTGGGGTGTGGCAGTTGGTGGTTGTGGGGGGTGTGGCAGTTGGTGGTAGTGGTGGTGGTTGGATGTGGCAGTTGGTGGTGGTGGTGGAGGGGTTTGGCAGTTGTTGGTGGTGGAGTGTGGCAGTTGGTGGTGGTGGTGGAGGTGGTGGTGGGATGTGGCAGTTGTTGGTGGTGGAGTGTGGCAGTTGGTGGTGGTGGGGTGTGGCAGTTGGTGGTGGTGGGGCGGTGTGGCAGTTGTTGGTGGTGGTAGGGTGTGGCAGTTGGTGGTGGTGGGGTGTGGCAGTTGGTGGTGTTAGGGTGTGGCAGTTGGTGGTGGTGGGATCTGGAATTGGTGGTAGTCGGGTGTGGCAGTTGGTGGTTGTGGGGGGTGTGGCACTTGGTGGTAGTGGTGGTGGTTGGATGTGGCAGTTGGTGGTGGGGGTGGAGGGGTTTGGCAGTTGTTGGTGGTGGAGTGTGGCAGTTGGTGGTGGTGGTGGAGGTGGTGGTGGGATGAGGCAGTTGTTGGTGGTGGAGTGTGGCAGTTGATGGTGGTGGGGTGTGGCAGTTGGTGGTGGTGGTTGTGTGTGGCAGTTGGTGGTGGTAGTGGGATATGGCACTTGGTGGTGGTGGGGTGTGGCAATTAGTGGTTGTTGCGATGGTGGTGGGATGTGGCAGTTGGTGGTGGTGGTTTGTGGGATTTGGCAGTTGGTGGTGGTGGTGGTTGTGGTGGTGGTGGTGGTGGGATGTGGCAATTGGTGGTGGTGTTGGGGTGTGGCAGTTGGTGGTAGTAGTGGTGGTGGTGGTGGGATATGGCAGTTGGTGGTGGTGGTGGGATGTGGCAGGTGGTGCTGTTGGTGGTGGTGGTGGGAGGTGGTAGTTAGTTGTGGTGGTGGTGGTGGTGGGATGTGGCTGTTGGTAGTGGTGAGGTGTGGCGGTAGGTGGTGGTGGTGGGTTGTGGCAATTAGTGGTAGTGGTGGTGTTGGTGGGATGTGGCAGTCGGTGGTGGTGGGAAGTGATTGTTAATGGTGGTGGTTTGTGGGATGTATCAGTTGTTGTTGGTGGTGGTGGTGGTGGTGGTGGGATGTGGCAGTTGGTAGTGGTGGTGGTGGTGGTGGTGGGATGTGGCAGTTGGTGGTGGTGGGGGTGGTGGGATGTGGCACTTGGTGGTGGTGGTGGGATGTGGGAGTTTGTGGTGGTGGGGGTGGTGGAATGTGGCAGTTGGTAGTGGTGGGGTGTGGCAGTTAGTGGTGGTGGTGGGGTGTGGCAGATGGTGGTGGTGGTGGTGGGATGCGGCAGATAGTAGTGGTGTTGGTGGTGATGGAATGTGGCAGTTGGTGGTGGTGGGGTGTGGCAGTTGGTGGTGGTGGTGGGGTGTGGCAGTTGGTGGTGGTGGTGGGGTGTGGCAGTTGGTGGTAGTAGTGGTGGTGGTGGGATATGGCAGTTGATGGTGGTGGTGGGGTGTCGCAGTTGGTTGTGGGGTTGGGATGTGGCAGTTGGTGGTGGTGGTGGGGTGTGGCAGATGGTGGTGGTGGTGAGGTGGGCAGTTGCTGATGGTGGTGGGGTGTGGCAGTTGGTGGTGGTTGGGTGTAGCAGTTGGTGGTGGTGGGGTGTCGCAGTTGGTGGTGGTGGGATATGGCAGTTGGTGGTGGTGGTGGGGTGGGCAGTTGCTAATGGTGGTGGGTTGTGGCAGTTGGTGCTGGTTGGGTGTAGCAGTTGGTGGTGGGGTTGGGATGTGGCAGTTGGTGGTGGTGGTGGGGTGTGGCAGATGGTGGTGGTGGGGTGTGGCAGTTGGTGGTGGTGGGATGTGGCAGTTGTTGGTGGTGGTGAGGTGTGGCAGATGGTGGTGGTGGTGAGGTGTGGCAGTTGGTAGTGGTGGGTTTGGCAGTTGGTGGTGGTAGTTGGTTGTGGCAGTTGGTGGTGGTGGGGAGTGGCAGTTGGTGGTGGTAGAGGGGTGTGGCAGATGGTAGTGGTGGTAGGGTGTGGCAGTTGGTTGTGGTGGGGTTTGGCAGTTGGTGGTGGAGGTGGGGTGTGGCAGTAGTTGGTGGTGGTGGGGTGTGGCAGTTGGTGGTGGTGGGATGTGGCAGTTGTTGGTGGTGGTGAGGTGTGGCAGATGGTGGTGGTGGTGAGGTGTGGCAGTTGGTAGTGGTGGGTTTGGCAGTTGGTGGTGGTAGTGGGTTGTGGCAGTTGGTGGTGGTGGGGAGTGGCAGTTGGTGGTGGTGGTGGGGTTTGGCATTTGGTGGTCGAGGTGGTGGTGGTGTTGGTGGGATATGGCAGTTGGGGGTGGTGGTGGGGTGTGGCAGTTGGTGGTGGTGGTGGGGTGAGGCAGTTGGTGGTCGTTGGGTGTGGCAGTTGGTGGTGGTGTCGGGTGTGGCCGTTGGTGGTGGTGTTGGGGTGTGGCAGTTAGTGGTGATGGCAGGGTGTGGCAGATGGTGGTGGTGGGGTGGTGGTGGGATGTGACAGTTGGTGGTAATGGAAGGTGGCAATTGGAGGTGGTGGTCGTGGTGGGATGTGGCAGTTGGGGGTGGTGGTGGTGGTGGTGGTGGGATGTGGCACTTGGTGGTGGTGGGGTGTGGCAGTTGGTGGTGGTTGGGTGTGGCCGTTGGTGGTGGTGTTGGGGTGTGGCAGTTGTTGGTGGTGGTAGGGTGTGGCAGTTAGTGGTGGTGGGGTGTGGCAGTTGGTGGTGTTAGGGTGTGGCAGTTGGTGGTGGTGGGATCTGGAATTGGTGGTAGTGGGGTGTGGCAGTTGGTGGTTGTGGGGGGTGTGGCAGTTGGTGGTGGTGGGATGTGGCAGTTGGTGGTGGTGGGGAGTGGCAGTTGGTGGTCGTGGTGGTGTGTGGCAGTTGGTGGTAGTGGTGGTGGTGGGGTGTGGCAGTTGGTGGTGGTGGTGGGGTGAGGCAGTTGGTGGTTGTTGGGTGTGGCAGCTGGTGGTGATCGGGTGTGGCCGTTGGTGGTGGTGTTAGGGTGTGGCAGTTGGTGGTGGTTGTGGGGGTGTGGAAGTTGGTGGTGGTGGGGTGTAGCAGTTGGTAGTGGTGTTGGGGTGTGGCAGTTGGTGGTGGTGGTGGGGTGTGGCAGTTGGTGGTAGTAGTGGTGGTGGTGGCATATTGCAGTTGGTGGTGGTGTTGGGTTGTGCTAGTTGGTGATAGTGGTGGGGGTGTGGCAGTTGGTGGTGGTTTGGTGTAGCAGTTGGTGGTGGTGGTGGGGTGTGGCAGTTGGTGGTGGGGTTGGGGTGTGGCAGTTGGTGGTGGTGGTGGGGTGTGGCGGATGGTGGTGGGTGGGGTGTGGCAGTTGGTGGTAGTGGGGTGTGGCAGTTGGTGGTGGTGGTGTGGTGTGGCAGTTGGTGGTGGTGGGATGTGGCAGTTGGTGGTGGTGGGGTATGGCAGTTGGTGGACGTGGTGGTGGGATGTGGCAGTTGTTGGTGGTGGTGAGGTGTGGCAGATGGTGGTGGTAGTAGGGTGTGGCAGTTGGTTGTGGTGGGGTTTGGTAGTTGGTGGTGGAGGTGGGGTGTGGCAGTAGTTGGTGGTGGTGAGCAGTGGCAGATGGTGGTGGTGGGGTGTGGCAGTTGGTGGTGGTGGGATGTGGCAGTTGGTAGTGGTGGGTTTGGCAGTTGGTGGTGGTAGTGGGTTGTGGCAGTTGGTGGTGGTGGGATGTGGCAGTTGGTGGTGGTGGTGGGGAGTGGCAGTTGGTAGTGGTGGTGGGGTGTGGCATTTGGTGGTCGAGGTGGTGGTGGTGTTGGTGGGATATGGCAGTTGGGGGTGGTGGTGGGGTGTGGCAGTTGGTGGTGGTGGTGGGGTGAGGCAGTTGGTGGTCTTTGGGTGTGGCAGTTGGTGGTGGTGTCGGGTGTGGCCGTTGGTGGTGGTGTTGGGGTGTGGCAGTTAGTGGTGATGGCAGGGTGTGGCAGTTGGTGGTGGTGGGGTGTGGCAGTTAGTGGTAGTGGGATGTGGCAGTTGGTGGTGGTGGGGTTTGACAGTTGGTGGTGGTAGTGGGGTGTGGCAGTTGGTGGTGGTGGTGGGGTGTGGCAGTTGGTGGTAGTGGTGGTGGTGGTGGGATGTGGCATTTGGTGGTAATGGAAGGTGGCAATTAGAGGTGGTGGTCGTGGTGGGATGTGGCAGTTGGGGGTGGTGGTGGTGGTGGTGGGATGTGGCAGTTGGTGGTGGTGGGATCTGGAATTGGTGGTAGTGGGGTGTGGCAGTTGGTGGTTGTGGGGGGTGTGGCAGTTGGTGGTAGTGGTGGTGGTTGGATGTGGCAGTTGGTGGTGGTGGTGGAGGGGTTTGGCAGTTGTTGGTGGTGGAGTGTGGCAGTTGGTGGTGGTGGTGGAGGTGGTGGTGGGATGTGGCAGTTGTTGGTGGTGGAGTGTGGCAGTTGGTGGTGGTGGGGTGTGGCAGTTGGTGGTGGTGGTGCGGTGTGGCAGTTGTTGGTGGTGGTAGGGTGTGGCAGTTGGTGGTGGTGGGGTGTGGCAGTTGGTGGTGTTAGGGTGTGGCAGTTGGTGGTGGTGGGATCTGGAATTGGTGGTAGTCGGGTGTGGCAGTTGGTGGTTGTGGGGGGTGTGGCACTTGGTGGTAGTGGTGGTGGTTGGATGTGGCAGTTGGTGGTGGGGGTGGAGGGGTTTGGCAGTTGTTGGTGGTGGAGTGTGGCAGTTGGTGGTGGTGGTGGAGGTGGTGGTGGGATGAGGCAGTTGTTGGTGGTGGAGTGTGGCAGTTGATGGTGGTGGGGTGTGGCAGTTGGTGGTGGTGGTTGTGTGTGGCAGTTGGTGGTGGTAGTGGGATATGGCACTTGGTGGTGGTGGGGTGTGGCAATTAGTGGTTGTTGCGATGGTGGTGGGATGTGGCAGTTGGTGGTGGTGGTTTGTGGGATTTGGCAGTTGGTGGTGGTGGTGGTTGTGGTGGTGGTGGTGGTGGGATGTGGCAATTGGTGGTGGTGTTGGGGTGTGGCAGTTGGTGGTAGTAGTGGTGGTGGTGGTGGGATATGGCAGTTGGTGGTGGTGGTGGGATGTGGCAGGTGGTGCTGTTGGTGGTGGTGGTGGGAGGTGGTAGTTAGTTGTGGTGGTGGTGGTGGTGGGATGTGGCTGTTGGTAGTGGTGAGGTGTGGCGGTAGGTGGTGGTGGTGGGTTGTGGCAATTAGTGGTAGTGGTGGTGTTGGTGGGATGTGGCAGTCGGTGGTGGTGGGAAGTGATTGTTAATGGTGGTGGTTTGTGGGATGTATCAGTTGTTGTTGGTGGTGGTGGTGGTGGTGGTGGGATGTGGCAGTTGGTAGTGGTGGTGGTGGTGGTGGTGGGATGTGGCAGTTGGTGGTGGTGGGGGTGGTGGGATGTGGCACTTGGTGGTGGTGGTGGGATGTGGGAGTTTGTGGTGGTGGGGGTGGTGGAATGTGGCAGTTGGTAGTGGTGGGGTGTGGCAGTTAGTGGTGGTGGTGGGGTGTGGCAGATGGTGGTGGTGGTGGTGGGATGCGGCAGATAGTAGTGGTGTTGGTGGTGATGGAATGTGGCAGTTGGTGGTGGTGGGGTGTGGCAGTTGGTGGTGGTGGTGGGGTGTGGCAGTTGTTGGTGGTGGTGGGGTGTGGCAGTTGGTGGTAGTAGTGGTGGTGGTGGGATATGGCAGTTGATGGTGGTGGTGGGGTGTCGCAGTTGGTTGTGGGGTTGGGATGTGGCAGTTGGTGGTGGTGGTGGGGTGTGGCAGATGGTGGTGGTGGTGAGGTGGGCAGTTGCTGATGGTGGTGGGGTGTGGCAGTTGGTGGTGGTTGGGTGTAGCAGTTGGTGGTGGTGGGGTGTCGCAGTTGGTGGTGGTGGGATATGGCAGTTGGTGGTGGTGGTGGGGTGGGCAGTTGCTAATGGTGGTGGGTTGTGGCAGTTGGTGCTGGTTGGGTGTAGCAGTTGGTGGTGGGGTTGGGATGTGGCAGTTGGTGGTGGTGGTGGGGTGTGGCAGATGGTGGTGGTGGGGTGTGGCAGTTGGTGCTGGTGGGATGTGGCAGTTGGTAGTGGTGGGGTTTGACAGTTGGTGGTGGAGGTGGGGTTTGGCAGTTGGATGTGGTGGTGGTGGTTGTGGGATATGGCAGTTGGTGAAGGTGGTGTATGGCAGTTGGTGGTGGTGGTGGAGTGTGGCAGTTGGTAGTGGTAGTGGGGTGTGGCAGTTGGAGGTGGTGGGATGTGGCAGTTGATGGTGGTGGAGTGTGGCAGTTGGTGGTGGTGCTGGGGTTTGGCAGTTGGGGGTGGTGGTGGGGCGTGGCAGTTGGTGGTGGTGATGGGGTGTGGCAGTTGGTGGTCGAGGTGGTGGTGGTGGTGGTGGGATCTGGCAGTTGGTGGTGGTGGTGGGGTGTGGCAGTTGGTGGTGGTTGGATGTGGCAGTTGGTGGTGGTGGGGTGTGGCAGTTGGTGTTGGAGGTGGGGTGTGGCAGTTGGTGGTGGTGGGGTGCTGCAGTTGGTGGTGGTGGAATGTGGCATTTGGTGGTGGTGGGATATGGCAGTTGGTGGTGGTAGTGGTGGTGATGGTGTTGGGATGTGGCAGTTAGTGGTTTTATTGGAATTTGGCAGTTTGTTGTGGTGGTGGGATGTGGCAGTTGGTTGTGGTGGTGGTGGTGGGATGTGGCAGTCGGTGTTAATGGTGGTTGTGGTGGTGGGATTTGGCTGTTGGTAGAGGTGGGGTGTGACGGTTGGTGGTGGTTGTGGGTTGTGGCAGTTGGTGGTAGTGGAGGTGGTGGTGAGGTGAGGCAGTTGGTGGTGGTGGTGGTGGGATGTGGCAGTTGGTGGTTGTTGGGTGTAGCCTTTAGTGGTGGTGGGATGTGGCAGTAGGTGGTGGTGGGGTGCGGCAGTTGGTGGTGGTGGTAGGGTGTGACAGTTGGTGGTAGTGGTGGTGGTGGTGGGATGTGGCTGTTGGTGGTGGTGGTGGTGGTGGGGTTTGGCAGTTGGTGGTGGTGGTGGTGGGATGTTGCAGTTGGTGGTGGTGGTTTTGCTGGTGGGATGTGGCAGTTGGTGGTGGTGGAGTGTGGCAGTTGGTGGTGGGGTGGGGTGTGGCAGTTGGTGGTGGTGGGGTGTGGCAGATGGTGGTGGTGGTGGGGAGTGGCAGTTAGTGATGGTGGTGGTGGTGTGTGGCAGTTGGTGGTAGTGGTGGTGGGATATGGCAGTTGGTGGTGGTGGTGGGGGTGTGGCAGTTGGTTGTGGTTGGGTGTAGCAGTTGGTGGTGGTGGGGTGTGGCAGTTGGTGGTGGTGTTGCGGTGTGGCAATTGGTGGTGGTGGTGGGGTGTGGCAGATGGTGGTGGTGGGGTGTGGCAGTTGGTAGTGGTGGGATGTGGCTGTTGGTAGTGGTGGGGTGTGGCAGCTGGTGGAGGTGGTGGTGGGTTGTGGCAGTTGGTGGTGGTGGGATGTGGCAGTTGGTGGTGGAGGTTGGGTTTGGCAGTTGTTGGTGGTGGTGGTGGGATGTGGCAGTTGGATGTGGTTGTGGTGGTGGTGGGATGTGTCAGTTGGTGAAGGTGGAGTGTGGCAATTGGTGGTGGTGGTGGAGTGTGGCAGTTGGTGGTAGTAGAAGGGTGTGGCAGTTGGTGGTGGTGGGATGTGGCAGTTGTTGGTGGTGGGGAGTGGCAGTTGGTGGTGGTGGTGGGGTGTGGCAGTTGGTGGTCGTGGTGGGGTGTGGCAGTTGGTGGTGGTGGGATGTAGCAGTTGGTGGTGGTGGAGTGTGGCAATTGGTGGTGGTGGTAGGGTGTGGCAGTTGGTGGTGGTGGGGTGTGGCAGTTGGTGGTGGTGGGATGTGGCAGTTGGTGGTGGTGGGGAGTGGCAGTTGGTGGTGGTGGTGGGGTGTGGCAGTTGGTGGTCGTGGTGGGGTGTGGCAGTTGGTGGTGGTGGGATGTAGCAGTTGGTGGTGGTAGTGGTGGTGATGGTGTTGGGATGTGGCAGTTAGTGGTTTTGTTGGGGTGTGGCAGTTTGTTGTGGTGGTGGGATGTGGCAGTTGGTTGTGGTGGTGGTGGTGGGATGTTGCAGTTAGTTGTGGTGGTGGCAGTTGGTGTTTGTGGTTTTTGTGGTGGTGGTTGGATTTGGCTGTTGGTAGAGGTGGGGTGTGGCGGTTGGTGGTGGTGGTGGGTTGTGGCAGTTGGTGGTAGTGGAGGTGGTGGTGAGGTGAGGCAGTTGGTGGTCGTTGGGTGTGGCAATTGGTGGTTGTTGGGTGTAGCCGTTGTCGTGACGCTGAAACCCGGTTCATTCCTAACACAGCGATTACACAACACATAACACCTTGCCTCAGCAACCGTTACTACCACCGTGTACTCCTACACACATTAGAACCTTGATGCGTACCACTAGGTTTGTACTGGAACACAATGAATGAACATATGGAAGGTATTTAAAGACCGTCGGGTTTTGTCATTTAATTACAAAGAATAGACTCTGACAAATAAATACATATTAACATACTCTATTAGGTCCATACACTTCCAATACCCATAGACCACTTGACCTCCGCGATCACCACCCACACTCGTAACTTCCGCCTAAGTCCCTAATACGGAATGATTACTACAACGCTCCACACCCGGTTAGTCTTACATTCAATACTCACATACTGCAGACTTAACTTGGTCACTAAGATCACATCAGGCTCTCGCATAGCTGTCTGCTACACTTCGCCGCTGCTGCAAACGGGGATCCAGAGGACTTCTCAGTTCAACTCCCACAATCAGACTGACTTTAGCCAACCATGGCCTCAAACATTTCACCACGCCTCTCAACGCAGGTATAATCCGATTGACCTTATCCCTAGAAGCCTGAGTCCTCTTTCCAGGAATTATTAATTTGGCTAAGCAGCTGCAGTCGTAATCCCTTGACCTTTCTTAGATATGTGATCCATAGTCTGTCTACTTAACATGTATTTCCAATCATCATTCGTTAAGTGTTGTAGTAATGATCCTCTAGCTAATAATTCCTACTAACTTGTGGATTACAACACCGTTGGAGGTGGTGTTGGGGTGTGGCAATTGGTGGTTGTCGGGTGTAGCCGTTGGTGGTGGTGTTGGGGTGTGGCAGTTGGTGGTGGTGGTTGAGTGTGGCAGTGGGTGGTGGTGGTGGGGTGTGGCAGTTGGTGGTGGTGGGATGTGGCAGTAGGTGGAGGTGGGGTGTGGCAGTTCGTGGTGGTGGGGTGTGGCATTTGGTGGTAGTGGTGGGATGTGGCAGTTAGTGGTGGTGGTTGGGTGTGGCAGTTGGCGGTGGGATGTGGTAGTTTGTGGTGGTGGGATGTGGCAGTTGGTGATGGTGGGATGTTGTTGTTGGTGGTGGTGGTATGTGGGATTTGGCAGTTGGTGGTGGTGGGTTTTGGCAATTGGTGGTGGTGATGGGATGTGGCAGGTGGTGGTGGTGGTGGTGGTGGGAGGTGGTAGTTGGTTGTGGTGGTGGTGGTGGTGGGATGTGGCAGTTGGTGGTGGTGGTGGGATTTGGCAGTGAGTCGTAGTGGGATGTGGCAGTCGGTGGTGGTGGGATGTGATTGTTGGTGATGGTGGTTTGTGGGATGTGTCAGTTGTTGTTGTTGTTGGTGGTGGTGGTGGTTGTTATTGTATGTGGCAGATGGTGGTGGTGGTGGGATGTGGCAGTTGGTAGTGGTGGTGGTGGTGGGATGTGGCAGTTCGTTGTGGTGGTGGTGGTAGAATGTGGCAGTTGGTGGTGGTGGTGGTGGTGGTGGGATGTGTCAGTTGGTGTTGGTGGTGGTGGGATGTGGCAGTTGGTGGTGGAGGGGGTGGTGGTATGTGGCACTTGGTGGTTGTGGTGGTGGGATGTGGCAGTTGGTGGTGATGGGATATGGCAGTTGGAGGTAGTAGTGGTGGTGATGGTGGTGGGATGTGGCAGTTAGTGGTTTTGTTGGAATCTGGCAGTTTTTGGTGGTGGTGGGATGTGGCAGTTGGTTGCGGTGGTGGTGGTGGGATGTGCCAGTGGTGGGATTTGGCTGTTGGTAGTGGTGGGGTGTGGCGGTTGGTGGTGGCGGTGGGTTGTGGCAGTTGGTGGTAGTGGTGGTGGTGGTGGGGTGAGGCAGTTGGTGGTCGTTGGGTGTGGCAGTTGGTGGTGGTCGGGTGTCGCCGTTGGTGTTGGGGTGTGGCAGTTGGTGGTGGTGGTAGGGTGTGGCAGTTGGTGGTGGTGGTAGGGTGTGGCAGTTGGTGGTGGTGGTAGGGTGTGGCAGTTGGTGGTGGTGGGATGTGGCAGTTGGTGGTGGTGGGATGTGGCAGTTGGTGGTGGTGGGGTGTGGCAGTAAGTGGTGGTGGTGGGGTGTGGCAGTTGGTGGTGGTGGTGGTGGGATGTGGCAGATAGTAGTGGTGTTGGTGGTGGAGGAATGTGGTAGTTGGTGGTGGTGGAGTGTGGTAGTTGGTGGTGGTGGTGGTGGGGTGTGGGAGTTGGTGGTAGTTTTGGGGTGTGGCAGTTGCTGGTGGTGGGGTGTGGCATAGTAGTAGGATAAGGCACAACTCGCTGCAGTTTTGCTTTTTCTGACTGCAGCGAGTTGAGTCGTGTGTTTTTCGTTACCCCGGTGAGATTGAACTGCAGCGAGTTGAGTCGTGTGTTTTTCGTTACCCAGGTGAGATTGAACTGCAGCGAGTTGAGTCGTGTGTTTTTCGTTACCCCGCTGACCCACGCACAGGCGTCGCAAATGGTCAATGACGTCACCAGGTAGTCGCTCAGCGTTCCTGCACAGGCACGTTCAACGGGATTAAAAAGCCGGTCTATGAGTCGTGTGTTTTGCGATACAACAGTGGCCTTGAAACCTATCTTAAAAATACCATCATCCCTAGTCTATTTTTAATTTCATATTTACTTCCAACCATCACCCATTACATTTATCAAAGGGGATCATGTATGTAAGGGAAGAACATAACTTCAGCACTGCAAGAAGTTGTGTGTGTATTTTCGAGTTCGTCCCCTGCTGCCTGTATTTACCCAGGTCTTTTTCCTAAATATATAACTTATCCAATTCATTCCTATTCTGTTTCATATTGATACGTTTAATAGGTTAATAATATTCCCCTTTACTATGACCATTCAGTCACACCTCTATCATGTCACCCCTATTTCTTCTTCGTCGTCGTCGTTCTAGAGAATGTTATTTGAGCTTTGACAATCTTTCTTAAAGGATTGTTTATTATACATAGGGCAAAAAATAAAACTGCTATCAGTCGTTTATATGAAAAAACAGAGCCTTGGGCATTGGTGATTTCAATGCAAGTTCGGTAGTGACCCTATCCTTATGCACGTCTCACATTTGCTTAAAACACACCTCCCACACCATTTATCAAATAAAAAAACTCATTCAGTAAAAGCAAGCCTCTCATATTTTTGAAATAAGGCCTTCTGCAGTTACCACCTTTTGTGACGTCATCATCCCTAATGTGGTGCGAGGCGCGCTAAATGCGGATCCCAGGAGGTTCACACATAAGTGTGAACTCTTAATCTGGCTTAATACCTCACCTATACTCTGTGCTTCATCAAAGTTGATATACAGCTACAATAGCTCGTATTTTCGCTCGTTGCTTATATTTTATGTTATTCATAAACCCGATCAAACCTTCCTAACCTAACCTAACCTAACATATTATATATAACAAACTAATACATTCTACAGAACAGTTATTGTTGTTGTTTAGTGACATCGTGAAAAGCGAACTCAGGTATAGGGATAATGTATTGCTGGCCATTAGCATATAGGTGTGAAGGTATTACTGCACCTTACTGGTCAACTATGTATGACGTCACCAGACAACCAATGCGACCTTTGGCGTCCTACTGGCATGAGTATTTAATGTTATTATTCAAAAATGACTAGACTATCCATCCCCACCTAACCTAATCAGAGGTATAAGAATATACATTGTATAGGTTTCCATTATTTTATTAGTAATAAAAGTTTACATACATTCTACAGACCAGTTATTGTTGTTGTTTAGTGACATCGTGAAAAGCGAACTCAGGAATAGGGATAATGTATTGCTGGTTATTAGCATATAGGTGTAAAGGTATTACAGTACCTTACTGGTCAACTATGTATGACGTCACCAGACAACCAATGCGACCTTTGGCGTCCTACTGGCATGAGTATTTAATGTTATTATTCAAAAATGACTAGACTAACCATCCCCACCTAACCTAATCAGAGGTTTAAGAACATACATTTTAGTCATCCACAACTGTAATCATTATTCAGTGATAAGTTCAAAAGTATAACAGAAGCCCAAATGTCGTACTGCAATTTAAGCAGAATCGTACATCTGGCAGCATAGCAGGTGAGCTGAACATAAGAATAAAGGTAACTGCAGAGGTCCTATTGGCCCATACGAGGCAGTTCCTATATATTTCCACCCAATCTCATTCATGTCCACCCTATGCTTAAAACAACCAAGGGATCCCACTTAAAGTATTAGTTTACAATAATAGTTTTAATAAATAGCTCTTATTCTAGTTTTATACACAACAGCAATTATGAAACCCTATAGCTAGATATTCTACTATAATCCACAAGTAGTTACCACACATCTGGCAGTACAGCGGATTAGTGGCTGTGTTCATAGGCTAGTCAACTGTCCTCACATCCATCAAATAGATATCCAAATGTCGCACCTCAATTCATCCATCTAGCAACTCAGCTGGATGTTAGCCACTATATTCATAGGCTAATCATTTCTACACCTCAAAAAATCCTAGTCTTGCTACGCAAATCAGCTAACTTGTTTCTAAACCAACACTCGCAAATACAATCATGCATACCTACACATACTTCAAAACCTATGCATTCATAGAGAATAGGCTAGTTTTTTGCCACCATTTCCCCATTAATCAGATGTAATTTATGCCATACACACAGAAAATACATCATTTACACACCAAATATGCCATTTATGCATAAAATATATTATTTACACTCAAAATATACCATCACATAAAAATATGAGATTTTCATACAAAATATGTCAGTTGCAAACAAAAATATACCATTTACACAATATTGCATGTACACTCAGAGTATGACATTTACACAAAGTACGGTATTTTGCACAAATATATCAAAATGCTTATGCATTTAGACAATAAAAAATGCGCTTTCACTAAAATTACACAATTTCACAAACGTAATTTTCACAAATTACCCACACATTGTCTCATAAACCAAAATACACTTACACCATGAAGATCTATTTTATCAAATTACAGAGCTTACACAAAATACACAATTTTCACACACAAATACAGTTGCACCAGTTCCACTTCAACAAATTAAAAACACAACTTGCATAAATGCACTATTATCACAAAAATTATTAAAAACATGGACGATTATTACACAGTTTGTGTAATTATTTTACATCTTTGCACAATTAATACAAGAAAACTTGCTATATAATTACTCAGCTTGCACAATGACAATCAATACGCAAAGGTATAAATAAACAATTCGTCCATATGCAATTACACAACATGCGCAATTAATACACAACTTATACAATATTACACATCTTTCATAATTATTACACACAACTTGCACAAATGCATATCTAGCACAAATACGTACAATACATAACTACCCCAAATATGAAAATACACAACTAGCATAAATACACGATTTACACAAATACAATTGCGACATTTACACAACTAGCTCAAAAATATAATCAATACACAACTTACCAAAATATGAACAATACATAACTAGCACATATTCATTAAATACACAACTATGCAATTTCCGCAAATACACATACAAAATCATTAACAATTAATACATACAACTTTCACAAAACAATACACAATTTATAGAAATATAATCAATACATAATTTCAATAATCATACAACTTATGCAAAATACATAATCTGCACAATTAATACACAAGTATATTAATTGTGCTATATATGTACAAACACAACCAACTGGGTCAAACAATACACAATTTGCATGATATTTTTCTGGGTATATTTAGGTCATTAATTATAATATGCTGAGTTTAACCAACTCCCCAAAAGTCAGAATTTCACATATAAAAATGGTTCATATAACTTCCAATAAGCTCAATATATAACACATTCTTTTTCCATTAAGATATCAACATCATTAGTGCTAAACTATTCATCTAACATATGTCCACTATTTTTATGTCTTATTAATACCTTCCTTGTTACATTCTCTCCAATCAGACCACCATATTTATGTATTTATTTAAACCATCTAACAGACTTATTTGTTCTAGCCTTAGTTATGTTAGGGCAGGTGGGGTTAGGTGGAGTCAGTATTTTCTATGATAATTTTAGACAAATTTGCTATATCTTATCAAAATGCATCTTGTTAAAACTTAAATTCATCTAAATCTATCAAAAATATACTTATACTACGCAAATTTGACTAAATTCAACCTAGCTAAACTTACTAAATATGAGCAACCAAAACCTCACATACAAGCCTATGTCGCCTCTGTCCATACATTATATGAGTCTGCCATATAGCTCGAACCCCAAATAGGAAAATTTACACTATTTCTTAAACATACTAGTTCATTACCCTAAGATATTATATATGTCCTTCCATACACGACCTCACCTAACCTGACCTAACATATCCAACCCTGGATTTGTTAAAGTTGGCGAAATTTATGCTATGCCACCTAAATTTCACCAAATTTAAGGCAATTTCCACCAAATATACCCAAATGTTGCGTAGCATAGCACTGCCAAAGCCCATTTTCTCCTATTCCATACTACCCTACACAACCTCACCTAACCTGACCTAGCATATCCAAACCTGGATTTGGTTAAAGTTTGCGAAATTTATGCTATGCCACCTAAATTACGACTAATTGAAGGCAATTTCCACCAAATATACCCAAATGTTGCGTATCATAGCATCGCCAAAGCCCATTTTCTCCTATTCCATACTTCCCTACACAACCTCACCTAACCTGACCTAGCATATCCAAACCTAGATTTGGTTAAAGTCGGCAAAATTTATGCTATGCCACCTAAATTTGACCAAATATACCCAAATGTTTCATATCACAGCACTGCCAAAGCCCATTTTTACCTACATTTTCTCCTATTCCATCCTACCCTATGCAACCTTACCTAACCTATCCTACCATATCCAAACCTAGATTTGGTTAAAGTCTGCGAAATTTAAGCTATCCCACCTAAATTCTGTCTAATTTAAGGCAATTCCCACCAAATATATCCAAATGTTCTGTATCACAGCACTGCCAAAGCCCATTTTTACCTACATTTTCTCCTATTCCATCCTACCCTACGCAGCCATACCTAACCTATCCTAGCATATCCAAACCTAGATTTGGTTAAAGTCGGCGAAATTTAAGCGATCCCACCTAAATTCTATCTAATTTAAGGCAATTCCCACCAAATATATCCAAATGTTCTGTATCACAGCACTGCCAAAGCCCATTTTTACCTACATTTTCTCCTATTCCATCCTACCCTACGCAACCTTACCTAACCTATCCTAGCATATCCAAACCTAGATTTGGTTAAAGTCGGCGAAATTTAAGTTATCCCATATAAATTTGACCTAATTTAAGACAATTTCCACCAAATATACCCAAAAATGTTTTGGAACATAGCACGGCCAAAGCTCATTTTAGCTGAGTTTTCACCTATTCCAACCTGCCCTAGACAACCCTACCCATCCTCTCCTGGCATATCCAAAGTCAGATTTGATTATAGTTGGCAAAATTTATGCCTTTCCCACCTAAATTGTACCTAATTTACGCCAATTTCCACCGAATATACCCAAATGTTTTGTATCTTAGCATGGACAAAGTTCATTTCACCCAAGTTTTCACCTATTCCATCTTACCTCACACAGCCTCACCTAACCTGACCTAGCATATCCCAAGCTAGATTTGATTAGAGTTCGTGAAATTTATGCTTACTCACCAAAATTCAACATAATTTAAGACAATTTCTACCCAAAATGATTTGTTACATAGCTCGGCCAAAGACCATTTACCCGAGTTTTAACACATTCCAACCTACCCTACATAGCCTTACCTATCCCTGACCTAGCAGATTTTATTAAAGTTGGGGAAATTTAAGCTATCGCCATCAAATTGGAGACAATTCCCACCAAATACGCCTAAATGTTGTGTATCATAGCACAGGCAAAACCCATTTTACCCACATTTTCATCCATTCCATCTAAACCTGGACCTAGCCTCTGATACTACATATACTCAGAGAAGTGATGTTTTTTAGATATGAACCTAAATGCCCGTGCCTAACCTGCAAGAGTCTTGGAGCTTTGTTGAATATTTTATCTATTTTTCTTCAAAAACTGAAGTTTTGGATATGAACCTATCCGCACTGTGCCTAACCTGCTAGGTTTTTTGTTGAACATCGTAACCATATTCATAGAAAAGTGATGTTTTGGATATGGACCTAACAGCCCCTCTCCTTTAAAACTTGGAACTGTGTTCAATATTGTAGATATAGTGTTGGGTATGTGTTTTGTTTTTACACATCAACCCAACCGTCCTGGACCTAACCTCCCTTCATCTAACTTCAAATTTATCGTAAATATGGAAGGAATGTGTTGTTTGTGCATCAACCCAACCGTCCTTGACCTAACCTCCATTTATCAAACTTCAAATTTATCATAAATATGGGAGGACCGTGTTATTTGTGCATCAACCCAGCCGTCCTGGGCCTAACCTCCCTTTATCTAACTTCAAATTTATTGTATTTATGGGAAGAAGGTGTTGTTTATGCATCAACCCAACCTCCCTGGACCTAACCTCTGATACACGAATCTTGGTTCAACATTGCATCATACTCGTAGCATATTTTTTCCACATAATTCAACCATCCTCAACCTAACCTCTATTACCTGGGGGAGGGAGGTTAATGGAAAATATGATAATAATGGGAATTTTCTCTACATCAGTTCAACTTAACCATCCTTAACCTAACCTTAGTTAGAAAGGGATATAACTCACCAAAACTATTTAATTACCATTTACCCAATTTTCCTTATCCTAACCTATAACTATAGGGTTTAGACCCCCCTTTACCTCGAAATTATACTACATATTTAAGGTAGGAATATATTTTCTCATATAAACCCAACATTCCCTAATTTTACCCTATACTATAATTTCGAGGTAAAGGGGGGTCTAAACCCTATAGTTTTAGGTTAGGATAAGGAAAATTGGGTAAATGGTAATTAAATAGTTTTGGTGAGTTATATCCCTTTCTAACTAAGGTTTGGTTAAGGATGGTTAAGTTGAACTGATGTAGAGAAAATTCCCATTATTATCATATTTTCCATTAACCTCCCTCCCCCAGGTAATAGAGGTTAGGTTGAGGATGGTTGAATTATGTGGAAAAAATATGCTATGAGTATGATGCAATGTTGAACCAAGATTCGTGTATCAGAGGTTAGGTCCAGGGAGGTTGGGTTGATGCATAAACATCACCTTCTTCCCATAAATACAATAAATTTGAAGTTAGATAAAGGGAGGTTAGGCCCAGGACGGCTGGGTTGATGCACAAATAACACGGTCCTCCCATATTTATGATAAATTTGAAGTTTGATAAATGGAGGTTAGGTCAAGGACGGTTGGGTTGATGCACAAACAACACATTCCTTCCATATTTACGATAAATTTGAAGTTAGATGAAGGGAGGTTAGGTCCAGGACGGTTGGGTTGATGTGTAAAAACAAAACACATACTCAACACTATATCTACAATATTGAACACAGTTCCAAGTTTTAAAGGAGAGGGGCTGTTAGGTCCATATCCAAAACATCACTTTTCTATGAATATGGTTACGATGTTCAACAAAAAACCTAGCAGGTTAGGCACAGTGCGGATAGGTTCATATCCAAAACTTCAGTTTTTGAAGAAAAATAGATAAAATATTCAACAAAGCTCCAAGACTCTTGCAGGTTAGGCACGGGCATTTAGGTTCATATCTAAAAAACATCACTTCTCTGAGTATATGTAGTATCAGAGGCTAGGTCCAGGTTTAGATGGAATGGATGAAAATGTGGGTAAAATGGGTTTTGGCTGTGCTATGATACACAACATTTAGGCGTACTTGGTGGGAATTGTCTCCAATTTGATGGCGATAGCTTAAATTTCCCCAACTTTAATAAAATCTGCTAGGTCAGGGATAGGTAAGGCTATGTAGGGTAGGTTGGAATGTGTTAAAACTCGGGTAAATGGTCTTTGGCCGAGCTATGTAACAAATCATTTTGGGTAGAAATTGTCTTAAATTATGTTGAATTTTGGTGAGTAAGCATAAATTTCACGAACTCTAATCAAATCTAGCTTGGGATATGCTAGGTCAGGTTTGGTGAGGCTGTGTGAGGTAAGATGGAATAGGTGAAAACTTGGGTGAAATGAACTTTGTCCATGCTAAGATACAAAACATTTGGGTATATTCGGTGGAAATTGGCGTAAATTAGGTACAATTTAGGTGGGAAAGGCATAAATTTTGCCAACTATAATCAAATCTGACTTTGGATATGCCAGGAGAGGATGGGTAGGGTTGTCTAGGGCAGGTTGGAATAGGTGAAAACTCAGCTAAAATGAGCTTTGGCCGTGCTATGTTCCAAAACATTTTTGGGTATATTTGGTGGAAATTGTCTTAAATTAGGTCAAATTTATATGGGATAACTTAAATTTCGCCGACTTTAACCAAATCTAGGTTTGGATATGCTAGGATAGGTTAGGTAAGGTTGCGTAGGGTAGGATGGAATAGGAGAAAATGTAGGTAAAAATGGGCTTTGGCAGTGCTGTGATACAGAACATTTGGATATATTTGGTGGGAATTGCCTTAAATTAGATAGAATTTAGGTGGGATAGCTTAAATTTCGCCGACTTTAACCAAATCTAGGTTTGGATATGCTAGGATAGGTTAGGTATGGCTGCGTAGGGTAGGATGGAATAGGAGAAAATGTAGGTAAAAATGGGCTTTGGCAGTGCTGTGATACAGAACATTTGGATATATTTGGTGGGAATTGCCTTAAATTAGACAGAATTTAGGTGGGATAGCTTAAATTTCGCAGACTTTAACCAAATCTAGGTTTGGATATGGTAGGATAGGTTAGGTAAGGTTGCATAGGGTAGGATGGAATAGGAGAAAATGTAGGTAAAAATGGGCTTTGGCAGTGCTGTGATATGAAACATTTGGTTATATTTGGTCAAATTTAGGTGGCATAGCATAAATTTTGCCGACTTTAACCAAATCTAGGTTTGGATATGCTAGGTCAGGTTAGGTGAGGTTGTGTAGGGTAGTATGGAATAGGAGAAAATGGGCTTTGGCGATGCTATGATACGCAACATTTGGGTATATTTGGTGGAAATTGCCTTCAATTAGGCGTAATTTAGGTGGCATAGCATAAATTTCGCAAACTTTAACCAAATCCAGGTTTGGATATGCTAGGTCAGGTTAGGTGAGGTTGTGTTGGGTAGTATGGAATAGGAGAAAATGGGCTTTGGCAGTGCTATGCTACGCAACATTTGGGTATATTTGGTGGAAATTGCCTTAAATTTGGTGAAATTTAGGTGGCATAGCATAAATTTCGCCAACTTTAACAAATCCAGGGTTGGATATGTTAGGTCAGGTTAGGTGAGGTCATGTATGGAAGGACATATATAATATCTTAGGGTAATGAACTAGTATGTTTAAGAAATAGTGTAAATTTTCCTATTTGGGGTTCGAGCTATATGGCAGACTCATATAATGTATGGACAGAGGCGACATAGGCTTGTATGTGAGGTTTTGGTTGCTCATATTTAGTAAGTTTAGCTAGGTTGAATTTAGTCAAATTTGCGTAGTATAAGTATATTTTTGATAGATTTAGATGAATTTAAGTTTTAACAAGATGCATTTTGATAAGATATAGCAAATTTGTCTAAAATTATCATAGAAAATACTGACTCCACCTAACCCCACCTGCCCTAACATAACTAAGGCTAGAACAAATAAGTCTGTTAGATGGTTTAAATAAATACATAAATATGGTGGTCTGATTGGAGAGAATGTAACAAGGAAGGTATTAATAAGACATAAAAATAGTGGACATATGTTAGATGAATAGTTTAGCACTAATGATGTTGATATCTTAATGGAAAAAGAATGTGTTATATATTGAGCTTATTGGAAGTTATATGAAATATACCCAGAAAAATATCATGCAAATTGTGTATTGTTTGACCCAGTTGGTTGTGTTTGTACATATATAGCACAATTAATATACTTGTGTATTAATTGTGCAGATTATGTATTTTGCATAAGTTGTATGATTATTGAAATTATGTATTGATTATATTTCTATAAATTGTGTATTGTTTTGTGAAAGTTGTATGTATTAATTGTTAATGTTTTTGTATGTGTATTTGCGGAAATTGCATAGTTGTGTATTTAATGAATATGTGCTAGTTATGTATTGTTCATATTTTGGTAAGTTGTGTATTGATTATATTTTTGAGCTAGTTGTGTAAATGTCGCAATTGTATTTGTGTAAATCGTGTATTTATGCTAGTTGTGTATTTTCATATTTGGGGTAGTTATGTATTGTACGTATTTGTGCTAGATATGCATTTGTGCAAGTTGTGTGTAATAATTATGAAAGATGTGTAATATTGTATAAGTTGTGTATTAATTGCGCATGTTGTGTAATTGCATATGGACGAATTGTTTATTTATACCTTTGCGTATTGATTGTCATTGTGCAAGCTGAGTAATTATATAGCAAGTTTTCTTGTATTAATTGTGCAAAGATGTAAAATAATTACACAAACTGTGTAATAATCGTCCATGTTTTTAATAATTTTTGTGATAATAGTGCATTTATGCAAGTTGTGTTTTTAATTTGTTGAAGTGGAACTGGTGCAACTGTATTTGTGAGTGAAAATTGTGTATTTTGTGTAAGCTCTGTAATTTGATAAAATAGATCTTCATGGTGTAAGTGTATTTTGGTTTATGAGACAATGTGTGGGTAATTTGTGAAAATTACGTTTGTGAAATTGTGTAATTTTAGTGAAAGCGCATTTTTGATTGTCTAAATGCATAAGCATTTTGATATATTTGTGCAAAATACCGTACTTTGTGTAAATGTCATACTCTGAGTGTACATGCAATATTGTGTAAATGGTATATTTTTGTTTGCAACTGACATATTTTGTATGAAAATCTCATATTTTTATGTGATGGTATATTTTGAGTGTAAATAATATATTTTATGCATAAATGGCATATTTGGTGTGTAAATGATGTATTTTCTGTGTGTATGGCATAAATTACATCTGATTAATGGGGAAATGGTGGCAAAAAACTAGCCTATTCTCTATGAATGCATAGGTTTTGAAGTATGTGTAGGTATGCATGATTGTATTTGCGAGTGTTGGTTTAGAAACAAGTTAGCTGATTTGCGTAGCAAGACTAGGATTTTTTGAGGTGTAGAAATGATTAGCCTATGAATATAGTGGCTAACATCCAGCTGAGTTGCTGGATGGATGAATTGAGGTGCGACATTTGGATATCTATTTGATGGATGTGAGGACAGTTGACTAGCCTATGAACACAGCCACTAATCCGCTGTACTGCCAGATGTGTGGTAACTACTTGTGGATTATAGTAGAATATCTAGCTATAGGGTTTCATAATTGCTGTTGTGTATAAAACTAGAATAAGAGCTATTTATTAAAACTATTATTGTAAACTAATACTTTAAGTGGGATCCCTTGGTTGTTTTAAGCATAGGGTGGACATGAATGAGATTGGGTGGAAATATATAGGAACTGCCTCGTATGGGCCAATAGGACCTCTGCAGTTACCTTTATTCTTATGTTCAGCTCACCTGCTATGCTGCCAGATGTACGATTCTGCTTAAATTGCAGTACGACATTTGGGCTTCTGTTATACTTTTGAACTTATCACTGAATAATGATTACAGTTGTGGATGACTAAAATGTATGTTCTTAAACCTCTGATTAGGTTAGGTGGGGATGGTTAGTCTAGTCATTTTTGAATAATAACATTAAATACTCATGCCAGTAGGACGCCAAAGATCGCATTGGTTGTCTGGTGACGTCATACATAGTTGACCAGTAAGGTACTGTAATACCTTTACACCTATATGCTAATGACCAGCAATACATTATCCCTATACCTGAGTTCGCTTTTCACGATGTCACTAAACAACAACAATAACTGGTCTGTAGAATGTATGTAAACTTTTATTACTAATAAAATAATGGAAACCTATACAATGTATATTCTTATACCTCTGATTAGGTTAGGTGGGGATGGATAGTCTAGTCATTTTGATTAATAACATCAAATACACATGCCAGTAGGACGCCAAAGGTCGCATTGGTTGTCTGGTGACGTCATACATAGTTGACCAGTAAGGTGCAGTAATACCTTCACACCTATATGCTAATGGCCAGCAATACATTATCCCTATACCTGAGTTCGCTTTTCACGATGTCACTAAACAACAACAATAACTGTTCTGTAGAATGTATTAGTTTGTTATATATAATATGTTAGGTTAGGTTAGGTTAGGAAGGTTTGATCGGGTTAATGAATAACATAAAATATAAGCAACGAGCGAAAATACGAGCTATTGTAGCTGTATATCAACTTTGATGAAGCACAGAGTATAGGTGAGGTATTAAGCCAGATTAAGAGTTCACACTTATGTGTGAACCTCCTGGGATCCGCATTTAGCGCGCCTCGCACCACATTAGGGATGATGACGTCACAAAAGGTGGTAACTGCAGAAGGCCTTATTTCAAAAATATGAGAGGCTTGCTTTTACTGAATGAGTTTTTTTTATTTGATAAATGGTGTGGGAGGTGTGTTTTAAGCGAATGTGAGACGTGCATAAGGATAGGGTCACTACCGAACTTGCATTGAAATCACCAATGCCCAGGGCTCTGTTTTTTCATATAAACGACTGATAGCAGTTTTATTTTTTGCCCTATGTATAATAAACAATCCTTTAAGAAAGATTGTCAAAGCTCAAATTACATTCTCTAGAACGACGACGACGAAGAAGAAATAGGGGTGACATGATAGAGGTGTGACTGAATGGTCATAGTAAAGGGGAATATTATTAACCTATTAAACGTATCAATATGAAACAGAATAGGAATGAATTGGATAAGTTATATATTTAGGAAAAAGACCTGGGTAAATACAGGCAGCAGGGGACGAACTCGAAAATACACACACAACTTCTTGCAGTGCTGAAGTTATGTTCTTCCCTTACATACATGATCCCCTTTGATAAATGTAATGGGTGATGGTTGGAAGTAAATATGAAATTAAAAATAGACTAGGGATGATGGTATTTTTAAGTTAGGTTTCAAGGCCACTGTTGTATCGCAAAACACACGACTCATAGACCGGCTTTTTAATCCCCTTGAACGTGCCTGTGCAGGAACGCTGAGCGACTACCTGGTGACGTCATTGACCATTTGCGACACCTGTGCGTGGGTCAGTGGGGTAACGAAAAACACACGACTCAACTCGCTGCAGTTCAATCTCACCGGGGTAACGAAAAACACACGACTCAACTCGCTGCAGTTCAATCTCACCTGGGTAACGAAAAACACACGACTCAACTCGCTGCAGTCGGAAAAAGCAAAACTGCAGCGAGTTGTGCCTTATCCTACTACTTGGCATTTGGTGGTTGTAGTGGGGTGTGGCAGTTAGTGGTAGTCGTTGTGGTAATGGGATGTGGCAGTTGGTGGTGGTGGAGTGTGGCAGTTGGTGGTGGTGGTGGGGTGTGGCAGTTGGTGGTGGTGGTGGGATGTGGCAGTTGGTTGTGGTGGTTTTGGTGGTGGGATGTGACAGTTGGTGGTGGTGGTGGTGGTGGGATGTGGCAGTTGGTTGTGGTGGTGGTTGTGGGATGTGGCAGTTGGTGGTGGTGGGATGTTGCAGTTGGTGGTGGTAGTGGTGGTGATGGTATTGGGATGTGACAGTTGGTCGTTTGTTGGGATGTGGCAGTTTGCGGTGGTGGTGGGATGTAGCAGTTGGTTGTGGTGGTGGTGGGACGTGGCAGTTGGTTGTGGTGGTGAAGTATGGCCGGTGGTGGTGGTGGTGGATGTGCCAGTTGGTGGTGTGGTGGGATGTGGCAGTTGATGGTGGTGGGATGTGGCAGTTGGTGGTAGTCCTGGTGGTGGTGGGATGTGGCAGTTGGTTGTGGTGGTGGTGGTGGAGGGATGTGGCATTTGGTGTTAGTAATGGTGGTGGTGATGGTGGTGGGATGTGGCTGTTGGTAGTGGTGGGGTGTGGTGGTAGGTGGTGGTGGTGGTGGTTTGTGGGATGTGTCAGTTGTTTGTGGTGGTGGTAATCGTGGTGGTGGTTGTTATGGTATGTGGCAGTCGGTGGTGGTGGTGGTGGGATGTGGCAGTTCGTTGTGGTGGTGGTGGTAGAATGTGGCAGTTGGTGGTGTTGGTGGTGGGATGTGGCAGTTGGTATTGGTGGTGGTGGTGGTGTGATGTGGCAGTTGGTGGTGGTGGTGGTGGGATGTGGCAGTTTGTGGTGGTGGGGGTGGTGAAATGTGGCAGTTGGTAGTGGTGGGGTGTGGCAGTTAGTGGTGTTGGTGGTGAAGTGTGGAAGTGGGTGGTGGTGTTGGTGGGATGTGGCAGATAGTAGTGGTGTTGGTGGTGGTGGAATGTGGCAGTTGGTGGTGGTGGTGGAGTGTGGCACTTGGTGGTGGTGGAGTGTGGCACTTGGTGGTAGTCGTGGTGGTGGTGGGGTGTGGCACTTGGTGGTGGTGGTGGGATGTGGCAGTTGGAGGTGGTGGTGGGGTGTGGCATTTGGTGGTGGGGTGTGGCAGTTAATGGAAGTGGTGGTAATGGTGGGATGTGGTAGTTGGTGGTGGTGGTGTGTGGCAGTTAGTGGTCGTGGTGGGGTGTGGCAGTTGGTAATGGTGGTTGGGTGTGGCAGTTGGTGGTGGTAGTGGGGTGTGGCAGTTGGTGGTGGTGGTGGGGTGTGGCAGTTGGTGGTGGTGATGAGGTATGGCAGGTGGTGGTGGTGGTGGGGTGTGGCAGTTGGTGGTGGTGGTGGGATGTGGCAGTTGGTTGTGGTGGTGGGGGGATGTGGCAGTTGGTGGTGGTGAGGTGTGGCAGTTGGTGGAAGTGGTGGTGGGATGTGGCAGTTGGTGGTGGTGGGGTATGGCAGTTGGTGGTGGAGGTTGGGCTTGTCAGATGGTGGTGGTGGTGATGAAATGAGGCAGTTGGATGTGGAGGTGGTGGTGGGATGTGGCAGTTGGTGAAGGTGGTGGAGTGTGGCAGTTGGTGGTGTTGGTTTGTGGCAGTTGGTGGTAGTGGCGTGTGGCAGTTGGTGGTGGTGGTGGGGTGTGGCAGTTGGTGGTCGTGGTGTGGGATGTGGCAGTTGGTGGTGGTGGAGTGTGGCAGTTGGTGGTGGTGGTGGGGTGTGGCAGTTGGTGGTGGTGGTGGTGGGATGTGGCAGTTGGTGGTCGTGGTGGTGATGGAGGTGGTGGGATATGGCAGTTGGTAGTGGTGGGGTTTGTCAGTTGGTGGTGGTGGTGGGGTGTGGCTGTTGGTGGTGGTCGTGGGATGTGGCAGTTGGATGTAGTAGTGTTGGTGGTGGAGGAATGTGGCAGTTGGTGAAGGTGGAGTGTGGCAGTTGGTGGTGGTGGTGGGGTGTGGCAGTTGGTTGTGGTGGTGGTGGTGGTGGGATGTGGCAGTTGGTTGTGGTGGTGGTGGTGGTGGGATGTGGCTGTTGGTGGTGGTGGTGGGTTGTGGCAATTAGTGGTAGTGGTAGTGTTAGTGGAATGTGTCAGTTTGTGGTGGTGGGATGTGGCCGTTGGTGGTGGTGGGATGTGGTTGTTGGTATTGGTGGTGTTGGTGGTGGGATGTGGCAATTGGTGGTGGTGGGGGTGGTGGTAGTGGTGGGATGTGGCTATTGGTGGTTGTGCGGGTGGTGGAAAGTGGCAGTTGGTAGTTGTGGGGTGTGGCTGTTAGTGGTGGTAATGGGGTGTGGCAGTTGGTGGTGGTGGTGGGGTGTGGCAGTTGGTGGTGGTGGTGGGGTGTGGCAGTTGGTGGTAGTCGTAGTTGTGGTGAGATGTAGCAGTTGGTGGTGGTGGAGTAAGCAGTTGTTGGGGGTGGTAGGAAGAGGCAGTTGTTGGGGGTGGTAGGAAGAGGCAGTTGGTAGTGGTGGTTGTGGTGGAGTTTGGCAGTTGGTGGTGGTGGGGACGGGATGTGGCAGATGGTGGTGGTGGAGTGTGGCAGTTGGTGGTGTTGGAATGTGGCAGTTGGTGGTGGTGGGGTGTGACATTTGGTGGTGGTGGTGGGGTGTGGCAGTTGGTGGTAGTGGTGGTGGGGGTGGGATGTGGCAGTTGGTGGTGGTGGAGTGTGGCAGTTGGTGGTGGTGGTGGGGTGTGGCAGTTTGTGGTGGTGCTGGGGTGTGGCGTGTGGTGGTGGTGGGGTGTGGCAGTTGGTGGTAGTGGTGGTGGTGGTGGGATGTGTCAGTTGGTGGAGTTGGGATGTGACAGTTGGTGGTGGTGGTGGGGTTTGGCAGTTGGTGCGGGTGGGGGTTTTAGGAAGTAGCAGTTGGTAGTGGTTTGGTGTGGCAGTTAGTGGTGGTTGTGGTGGAGTATGGCAGTTGGTGGTGGTGGTGGTGGGATGAGGCAGATGGTGGTGGTGGAGTGTGACAGTTGGTGGTGATGGTGGGGTGTGGCAGTTGGTGGTGGTGGTGGGGTGAGGCAGTTGGTAGAGGTGGGGTGTGGCATTAGGTGGTGGTGGTGGTGGGGTGTGGCAGTTGGTGGTAGTTGTGGTGGTGGTGGGATGTGGCAGTTGGTGGTGGTGGAGTCTGGCAGTTGGTGGTGGTGGTGGGGTTTGGCAGTTGGTGGTGTTGGTGGGTGTGTGGCAGTTGGTGGTGGTGGAGTGTGGCAGTTGGTGATGGTGGTGGGGTGTGGCAGTAGGTGGTGGTGGTGGGGTATGGAAGTTTGTGGAGTTGGGATGTGACAGTTGGTGGTGGTGGGGTGTGGCAGTTGGTGGTTGTGGTAGGGTGTGGCAGTTGGTTTTAGTCGTTGTGGTGGTGGGATGTGGCAGTTGGTGGTGGTGGAGTGTGGCAGTTTGTGGTGGTTGTGGGGTGTGGCAGTTTGTGGTGGTTGTTGGGTGTGGCAGATGGTGGTGGTGGTGGGGTGTGGCAGTTGGTGGTGGTGGTGGCGTGTGGGAGTTGGTGGTGGTGGGATGCGGCAGTTGGTAGTGGTGGGGTATGGCAGTTGGTGGTGGAGGTGGTGGGATGTGGCAGTTGGATGTAGTAGTGGTGGGATGTGGCAGTTGGTGAAGGTGAAGTGTGGCAGTTGGTGGTGGTAGTGGGGTGTGGCAGTTAGTAGTGATGGGTTGTAGCAGTTGGTGGTAGTGGGGTGTGGCAGTTGGTGGTGGTGGTGGGGTGTGGTAGTTGGGGGTAGTGGTGGTGGGATGTGGCAGTTGGTGGTGGTGGTGTGTGGCAGTTGGTGGTGGTGGTGGGGTATGGCAGTTGGTAGTGGTGGTGGGGTGTGGCAGTTGGTGGTGGTGTTGGGGGTAGGCAGTTGGTGGTAGTTGGGTGTGGTTTTTGGTGGTGGTCGGGTGTGGAAGTTTGTGGTGGTGTTGGGGTGTGGCAGTTGGTGGTGGTGGTAGGGTGTGCCAGTTGGTGGTGGTGGGGTGTGGCAGTTGGAGGTGGTGGGGGGTATGGCAGTTGGTGGTGGTGGGGGTGTGGCAGTTGGTGGTGGTGGTGGGGTGTTGTGGTTGGTGGTGGTGGTGGGGTGTGGCAGTTGGTGGTGGTGGGATATGGCAGTTGGTGGTGGTGGTGGAGTGTGGCAGTTGGTGGTGGTGGGATGAGGCGGTTGGTGGTGTTGGTGGAGTGTGGCAATTAGTGGTAGTGGTGATAGTGGTTGGATGTGGTAGTTGGTGGTGGTTAAAGGTGGCAGTTGGAGATGATGGTGGTGGTGGTGGTGGTGGTGGGATGTGGCAGTTTGTGGTAGTGGTGGAGTGTGGCAGTTGGTGGTGGTGGTGGGGTGTGGCAGTTGGTGGTGGTGGTGGGGTGTGGCAGTTGGTGGTAGTGGTGTTGGTGGTGGTGGGATGCGGCAGTTGGTGGTGGTGGGGTGTGGCAGTAGGTGGTGGTGGTGGGGTGTGGCAGTTGGTGGTAGTCGTGGTGGTGGTGAGATGTAGCAGTTGGTGGTGGTGGAGTAAGCAGTTGTTGGGGGTGCTAGGAAGTGGCAGTTGGTAGTGGTGGTTGTGGTGGAGTTTGGCAGTAGGTGGTGGTGGGGGCGGGATGTGGCAGATGGTGGTGGTGGAGTTTGGCAGTTGGTAGTGATGGTGGGGTGTCGCAGTTGGTGGTGGTGGTGGGGTGTGGCAGTTGGTAGTGGTGGGGTATGGCAGTTGGTGGTGTTGGAATGTGGCAGTTGGTGGTGGTGGGGTGTGACATTTGGTGGAGGTGGTGGGGTGTGGCAGTTGGTGGTAGTGGTGGTGGTGGTGGGATGTGGCAGTTGGTGGTTGTGGGGTGTGGCAGTTGGTGGTAGTGGTGGTGGGATGTGGCAGTTGGTGGTGGTGGAGTGTGGCAGTTGGTGGTGGTGGTGGGGTGTGGCAGTTGGTGGTGGTGGTGGTGGGATGTGGCATTTGTTGATCGTGGTGGTGATGGAGGTGGTGGGATATGGCAGTATGTAGTGGTGGGGTTTGTCAGTTGGTGGTGGTGGTGGGGTGTGGCAGTTGGTGGTGGTCGTGGGATGTGGCAGATGGATGTAGTAGTGGTGGTGGTGGAGGGATGTGGCAGTTGGTGAAGGTGGAGTGTGGCAGTTGGTGGTGGTGGTGGGGTGTGGCAGTTGGTTGTGGTGGTGGTGGTGGGATGTGGCAGTTGGTGAAGGTGGAGTGTGGCAGTTGGTGGTGGTAGTGGGGTGTGGCAGTTGGTAGTGTTGGGTTGTGGCAGTTGGTGGTAGTGGGGTGTGGCAGTTGGTGGTGGTGGTGGGGTGTGGTAGTTGGGGGTAGTGGTGGTGGAATGTGGCAGTTGGTGGTGGTGGGGTGTGGCAGTTGGTGGTGGTGGTGGGGTGTGGCAGTTGGTGGTGGTGGTGGGGTGTGGCAGTTGGTGGTGGTGTTGGGGGTAGGCAGTTGGTGGTAGTTGGGTGTGGTTTTTGGTGGTGGTCGGGTGTGGAAGTTTGTGGTGGTGTTGGGGTGTGGCAGTTGGTGGTGGTGGTAGGGTGTGGCAGTTGGTGGTGGTGGGGTGTGGCAGTTGGAGGTGGTGGGGGTATGGCAGTTGGTGGTGGTGGGGGTGTGGCAGTTGGTGGTGGTGGTGGGGTGTTGTGGTTGGTGGTGGTGGTGGGGTGTGGCAGTTGGTGGTGGTGGGATATGGCAGCTGGTGGTGGTGGTGGAGTTTGGCAATTAGTGGTAGTGGTGATAGTGGTTGGATGTGGTAGTTGGTGGTGGTTAAATGTGGCAGTTGGAGATGATGGTGGTGGTGGTGGTGGTGGTGGTGCTGGTAGTGGGATGTGGCAGTTTGTGATAGTGGTGGAGTGTGGCAGTTGGTGGTGGTGGTGGGGTGTGGCAGTTGGTGGTGGTGGTGGGGTGTGGCAGTTGGTGGTAGTGGTGTTGGTGGTGGTGGGATGTGGCAGTTGGTGGTGGTGGGGTGTGGCAGTAGGTGGTGGTGGTGGGGTGTGGCAGTTGGTGGTGGTGGTGTGGTGTGGCAGTTGGTGGTAGTCGTGGTGGTGGTGAGATGTAGCAGTTGGTGGTGGTGGAGTAAGCAGTTGTTGGGGGTGGTAGGAAGTGGCAGTTGGTAGTGGTGGTTGTGGTGGAGTTTGGCAGAAGGTGGTGGTGGGGGCGGGATGTGGCAGATGGTGGTGGTGGAGTGTAGCAGTTGGTAGTGATGGTGGGGTGTGGCAGTTGGTGGTGGTGGAGGGGTATGGCAGTTGGTAGTGGTGGGGTATGGCAGTTGGTGGTGTTGGAATGTGGCAGTTGGTGGTGGTGGGGTGTGACATTTGGTGGTGGTGGTGGTGGGGTGTGGCAGTTGGTGGTAGTGGTGGTGGTGGTGGGATGTGGCAGTTGGTGGTGGTGGGGTGTGGCAGTTGGTGGTAGTGATGGTGGGATGTGGCAGTTGGTGGTGGTGGAGTGTGGCAGTTTGTGGTGGTGGTGGGGTGTGGCAGTTGGTGGTGGTGGTGGTGGGATGTGGCATTTGTTGGTCGTGGTGGTGATGGAGGTGGTGGGATATGGCAGTTGGTAGTGGTGGGGTTTGTCAGTTGGTGGTGGTGGTGGGGTGTGGCAGTTGGTGGTGGTCGTGGGATGTGGCAGTTGGATGTAGTAGTGGTGGTGGTGGAGGGATGTGGCAGTTGGTGAAGGTGGAGTGTGGCAGTTGGTGGTGGTGGTGGGGTGTGGCAGTTGGTTGTGGTGGTGGTGGTGGGATGTGGCAGTTGGTTGTGGTGGTGGTGGTGGTGGGATGTGGCTGTTGGTGGTGGTGGTGGGTTGTGGCAATTAGTGGTAGTGGTAGTGTTAGTGGGATGTGACAGTTTGTGGTGGTGGGATGTGGCCGTTGGTGGTGGTGGGATGTGGTTGTTGGTGGTGGTGGTTTGTGGGATGTGTCAGTTGGTGGTGGTGGTGGTGGTGGGATGTGACAGTTGGTGGTGGTGGTGGTTGTGGGATGTGGCAGTTGGTATTGGTGGTGTTGGTGGTGGGATGTGGCAATTGGTGGTGGTGGGGGTCGTGGTAGTGGTGGGATGTGGCTATAGGTGGTTGTGGGGGTGGTGGAAAGTGGCAGTTGGTAGTTGTGGGGTGTGGCTGTTAGTGGTGGTAATGGGGTGTGGCAGTTGGTGGTGGTGGTGGGGTGTGGCAGTTGGTGGTAGTCGTGGTGGTGGTGAGATGTAGCAGTTGGTGGTGGTGGAGTAAGCAGTTGTTGGGGGTGGTAGGAAGTGGCAGTTGGTAGTGGTGGTTGTGGTGCAGTTTGGCAGTTGGTGGTGGTGGGGGCGGGATGTGGCAGATGGTGGTGGTGGAGTGTGGCAGTTGGTAGTGATGGTGGGGTGTGGCAGTTGGTGGTGGTGGTGGGGTGTGGCAGTTGGTAGTGGTGGGGTATGGCAGTTGGTGGTGTTGGAATGTGGCAGTTGGTGGTGGTGGGGTGTGACATTTGGTGGTGGTGGTGGGGTGTGGCAGTTGGTGGTAGTGGTGGTGGTGGTGGGATGTGGCAGTTGGTGGTGGTGGAGTGTGGCAGTTGGTAGTGGTGGTGGGGTGTGGCAGTTTGTGGTGGTGCTGGGGTGTGGCGTGTGGTGGTGGTGGGGTGTGGCAGTTGGTGGTAGTGGTGGTGGTGGTGGGATGTGTCAGTTGGTGGAGTTGGGATGTGACAGTTGGTGGTGGTGGTGGGGTTTGGCAGTTGGTGCGGATGGGGGTTTTAGGAAGTAGCAGTTGGTAGTGGTGGGGTGTGGCAGTTAGTGGTGGTTGTGGTGGAGTATGGCAGTTGGTGGTGGTGGTGGTGGGATGGGGCAGATGGTGGTGGTGGAGTGTGGCAGTTGGTGGTGATGGTGGGGTGTGGCAGTTGGTGGTGGTGGTGGGGTGAGTCAGTTGGTAGAGGTGGGGTGTGGCATTTGGTGGTGGTGGTGGTGGGGTGTGGCAGTTGGTGGTAGTGGTGGTGGTGGTGGGATGTGGCAGTTGGTGGTGGTGGAGTCTGGCAGTTGGTGGTGGTGGTGGGGTTTGGCAGTTGGTGGTGTTGGTGGGTGTGTGGCAGTTGGTGGTGGTGGAGTGTGGCAGTTGGTGATGGTGGTGGGGTGTGCCAGTAGGTGGTGGTGGTGGGGTATGGAAGTTTGTGGAGTTGGGATGTGACAGTTGGTGGTGGTGGGGTGTGGCAGTTGGTTGTTGTGGTAGGGTGTGGCAGTTGGTTTTAGTCGTTGTGGTGGTGGGATGTGGCAGTTGGTGGTGGTGGAGTGTGGCAGTTTGTGTTGGTTGTGGGGTGTGGCAGTTTGTGGTGGTTGTGGGGTGTGGCAGTTGGTAGTGGTGGGGTATGGCAGTTGGTGGTGAAGGTGGTGGGATGTGGCAGTTGGATGTAGTAGTGGTGGTGGTGGTGGGATGTGGCAGTTGGTGAAGGTGGAGTGTGGCAGTTGGTGGTGGTAGTGGGGTGTGGCAGTTGGTAGTGTTGGGTTGTGGCAGTTGGTGGTAGTGGGGTGTGGCAGTTGGTGGTGGTGGTGGGGGTGTGGTAGTTGGGGGTAGTGGTGGTGGGATGTGGTGGTGGGATGTGGCAGTTGGTGGTGGTGGTGGGGTGTGGCAGTTGGTAGTGGTGGTGGGGTGTGGCAGTTGGTGGTGGTGTTGGGGGTAGGCAGTTGGTGGTAGTTGGGTGTGGTTTTTGGTGGTGGTCGGGTGTGGAAGTGTGTGGTGTGTTGGGGTGTGGCAGTTGGTGGTGGTGGTAGGGTGTGGCAGTTGGTGGTGGTGGGGTGTGGCAGTTGGAGGTGGTGGGGGTATGGCAGTTGGTGGTGGTGGGGGTGTGGCAGTTGGTGGTGGTGGTGGGGGTGTTGAAGTTGGTGGTGGTGGTGGGGTGTGGCAGTTGGTGGTGGTGGGATATGGCAGTTGGTGGTGGTGGTGGAGTGTGGCAGTTGGTGGTGGTGGGATGAGGCGGTTGGTGGTGTTGGTGGAGTGTGGCAATTAGTGGTAGTGGTTGGATGTGGTAGTTGGTGGTGGTTAAAGGTGGCAGTTGGAGATGATGGTGGTGGTGGTGGTGGTGGTGGTGGTGGTGGTGGTGGGATGTGGCAGTTTGTGGTAGTGGTGGAGTGTGGCAGTTGGTGGTGGTGGTGGGGTGTGGCAGTTGGTGGTAGTGGTGCTGGTGGTGGTGGGATGCGGAAGTTGGTGGTGGTGGGGTGTGGCAGTAGGTGGTGGTGGTGGGGTGTGGCAGTTGGTGGTAGTCGTGGTGGTGGTGAGATGTAGCAGTTGGTGGTGGTGGAGTAAGCAGTTGTTGGGGGTGGTAGGAAGTGGCAGTTGGTAGTGGTGGTTGTGGTGGAGTTTGGCAGTAGGTGGTGGTGGGGGCGGGATGTGGCAGATGGTGGTGGTGGAGTTTGGCAGTTGGTAGTGATGGTGGGGTGTGGCAGTTGGTGGTGGTGGTGGGGTGTGGCAGTTGGTAGTGGGGGGTATGGCAGTTGGTGGTGTTGGAATGTGGCAGTTGGTGGTGGTGGAGTGTGACATTTGGTGGTGGTGGTGGGGTGTGGCAGTTGGTGGTAGTGGTGGTGGTGGTGGGAGGTGGCAGTTGGTGGTGGTGGGGTGTGGCAGTTGGTGGTAGTGGTGGTGGGATGTGGCAGTTGGTGGTGGTGGAGTGTGGCAGTTGGTGGTGGTGGTGGGGTGTGGCAGTTGGTGGTGGTGGGGGTGGGATGTGGCATTTGTTGATCGTGGTGGTGATGGAGGTGGTGGGATATGGCAGTATGTAGTGGTGGGGTTTGTCAGTTGGTGGTGGTGGTGGGGTGTGGCAGTTGGTGGTGGTCGTGGGATGTGGCAGATGGATGTAGTAGTGGTGGTGGTGGAGGGATGTGGCAGTTGGTGAAGGTGGAGTGTGGCAGTTGGTGGTGGTGGTGGGGTGTGGCAGTTGGTTGTGGTGGTGGTGGTGGGATGTGGCAGTTGGTGAAGGTGGAGTGTGGCAGTTAGTGGTGGTAGTGGGGTGTGGCAGTTGGAAGTGTTGGGTTGTGGCAGTTGGTGGTAGTGGGGTGTGGCAGTTGGTGGTGGTGGTGGGGTGTGGTAGTTGGGGGTAGTGGTGGTGGGATGTGGCAGTTGGTGGTGGTGGGGTGTGGCAGTTGGTGGTGGTGGTGGGGTGTGGCAGTTGGTGGTGGTGGTGGGGTGTGGCAGTTGGTGGTGGTGTTGGGGTAGGCAGTTGGTGGTAGTTGGGTGTGGTTTTTGGTGGTGGTCGGGTGTGGAAGTTTGTGGTGGTGTTGGGGTGTGGCAGTTGGTGGTGGTGGTAGGGTGTGCCAGTTGGTGGTGGTGGGGTGTGGCAGTTGGAGGTGGTGGGGGTATGGCAGTTGGTGGTGGTGGGGGTGTGGCAGTTGGTGGTGGTGGTGGGGTGTTGTGGTTGGTGGTGGTGGTGGGGTGTGGCAGTTGGTGGTGGTGGGATATGGCAGCTGGTGGTGGTGGTGGAGTGTGGCAATTAGTGGTAGTGGTGATAGTGGTTGGATGTGGTAGATGGTGGTGGTTAAATGTGGCAGTTGGAGATGATGGTGGTGGTGGTGGTGGTGGTGGTGGTGGTGGTGGTGGTGGTGGTGGGATGTGGCAGTTTGTGGTAGTGGTGGAGTGTGGCAGTTGGTGGTGGTGGTGGGGTGTGGCAGTTGGTGGTGGTGGTGGGGTGTGGCAGTTGGTGGTGGTGGTGGGGTGTGGCAGTTGGTGGTAGTCGTGGTGGTGGTGAGATGTAGCAGTTGGTGGTGGTGGAGTAAGCAGTTGTTGGGGGTGGTAGGAAGTGGCAGTTGGTAGTGGTGGTTGTGGTGGAGTTTGGCAGAAGGTGGTGGTGGGGGCGGGATGTGGCAGATGGTGGTGGTGGAGTGTAGCAGTTGGTAGTGATGGTGGGGTGTGGCAGTTGGTGGTGGTGGAGGGGTGTGGCAGTTGGTAGTGGTGGGGTATGGCAGTTGGTGGTGTTGGAATGTGGCAGTTGGTGGTGGTGGGGTGTGACATTTGGTGGTGGGGGTGGGGTGTGGCAGTTGGTGGTAGTGGTGGTTGTGGTGGGATGTAGCAGTTGGTGGTGGTGGGGTGTGGCAGTTGGTGGTAGTGGTGGTGGGATGTGGCAGTTGGTGGTGGTGGAGTGTGGCAGTTGGTGGTGGTGGTGGGGTGTGGCAGTTGGTGGTGGTGGTGGTGGGATGTGGCATTTGTTGGTCGTGGTCGTGATGGAGGTGGTGGGATATGGCAGTTGGTAGTGGTGGGGTTTGTCAGTTGGTGGTGGTGGTGGGGTGTGGCAGTTGGTGGTGGTCGTGGGATGTGGCAGTTGGATGTAGTAGTGGTGGTGGTGGAGGGATGTGGCAGTTGGTGAAGGTGGAGTGTGGCAGTTGGTGGTGTTGGAATGTGGCAGTTGGTGGTGGTGGGGTGTGACATTTGGTGGTGGTGGTGGGGTGTGGCAGTTGGTGGTAGTGGTGGTGGTGGTGGGATGTGGCAGTTGGTGGTGGTGGAGTGTGGCAGTTGGTGGTGGTGGTGGGGTGTGGCAGTTGGAGGTGGTGCTGGGGTGTGGCGTGTGGTGGTGGTGGGTTTGGCAGTTGGTGGTGGTGGTGGTGGGATGTGGCATTTGTTGGTCGTGGTCGTGATGGAGGTGGTGGGATATGGCAGTTGGTAGTGGTGGGGTTTGTCAGTTGGTGGTGGTGGTGGGGTGTGGCAGTTGGTGGTGGTCGTGGGATGTGGCAGTTGGATGTAGTAGTGGTGGTGGTGGAGGGATGTGGCAGTTAGTGAAGGTGGAGAGTGGCAGTTGGTGGTGTTGGAATGTGGCAGTTGGTGGTGGTGGGGTGTGACATTTGGTGGTGGTGGTGGGGTGTGGCAGTTGGTGGTAGTGGTGGTGGTGGTGGGATGTGGCAGTTGGTGGTGGTGGAGTGTGGCAGTTGGTGGTGGTGGTGGGGTGTGGCAGTTGGTGGTGGTGCTGGGGTGTGGCGTGTGGTGGTGGTGGGTTTGGCAGTTGGTGGTAGTGGTGGTGGTGGTGGGATGTGTCAGTTGGTGGAGTTGGGATGTGACAGTTGGTGGTGGTGGTGGGGTTTGGCAGTTGGTGCGGGTGGGGGATTTAGGAAGTAGCAGTTGGTAGTGGTGGGGTGTGGCAGTTAGTTGTGGTTGTGGTGGAGTATGGCAGTTGTTGGTGGTGGTGGTGGGATGGGGCAGATGGTGATGATGGAGTGTGGCAGTTGGTGGTGATGGTGGGGTGTGGCAGTTGGTGGTGGTGGTGGGGTGTGGCAGTTGGTAGAGGTGGGGTGTGGCATTAGGTGGTGGTGGTGGTGGGGTGTGGCAGTTGGTGGTAGTGGTGGTGGTGGTGGGATGTGGCAGTTGGTAGTGGTGGAGTCTGGCAGTTGGTGGTGGTGGTGGGGTTTGGCAGTTTGTGGTGATGGTGGGTGTGTGGCAGTTAGTGGTGGTGGAGTGTGGCAGTTGGTGATGGTGGTGGGGTGTGGCAGAAGGTGGTGGTGGTGGGGTATGGAAGTTTGTGGAGTTGGGATGTGACAGTTGGTGGTGGTGGTGTGTGGCAGTTGGTGGTTGTGGTAGGGTGTGGCAGTTGGTTTTAGTCGTTGTGGTGGTGGGATGTGGCAGTTGGTGGTGGTGGAGTGTGGCAGTTTGTGGTGATTGTGGGGTGTGGTAGTTTGTGGTGGTTGTGGGGTGTGGCAGAAGGTGGTGGTGGTGGGGTGTGGCAGTTGGTGGTGGTGGTGGGGTGTGGGAGTTGGTGGTGGTGGGATGTGGCAGTTGGTAGTGGTGGGGTATGGCAGTTGGTGTTGGAGGTGGTGGGATGTGGCAGTTGGTGAAGGTGGAGTGTGGCAGTTGGTGGTGGTAGTGGGGTGTGGCAGTTGGTTGTGGTCGTGGTGGTGGGATGTGGCAGTTGGTTGTGGTGGTGGTGGTAGTGGGATGTGGCTGTTGGTGGTGGTGGTGGGTTGTGGCAATTAGTGGTAGTGGTAGTGTTAGTGGGATGTGGCAGTTTGTGGTGGTGGGATGTGGCCGTTGGTGGTGGTGGGATGTGGTTGTTGGTGGTGGTGGTTTGTGGGATGTGTCAGTTGGTGGTGGTGGTGGTGGTGGTGGGATGTGACAGTTGGTGGTGGTGGTGGTTGTGGGATGTGGCAGTTGGTATTGGTGGTGTTGGTGGTGGGATGTGGCAATTGGTGGTGGTGGGGGTGGTGGTAGTGGTGGGATGTGGCAATAGGTGGTTGTGGGGGTGGTGGAAAGTGGCAGTTGGTAGTTGTGGGGTGTGGCTGTTAGTGGTGGTAATGGGGTGTGGCAGTTGGTGGTGGTGGTGGGGTGTGGCAGTTGGTGGTAGTCGTGGTGGTGGTGAGATGTATCAGTTGGTGGTGGTGGAGTAAGCAGTTGTTGGGGGTGGTAGGAAGTGGCAGTTGGTAGTGGTGGTTGTGGTGGAGTTTGGCAGTTGGTGGTGGTGGGGGCGGGATGTGGCAGATGGTGGTGGTGGAGTGTGGCAGTTGGTAGTGATGGTGGGGTGTGGCAGTTGGTGGTGGTGGTGTGGTGTGGCAGTTGGTAGTGGTGGGGTATGGCAGTTGGTGGTGTTGGAATGTGGCAGTTGGTGGTGGTGGGGTGTGACATTTGGTGGTGGTGGTGGGGTGTGGCAGTTGGTGGTAGTGGTGGTGGTGGTGGGATGTGGCAGTTGGTGGTGGTGGAGTGTGGCAGTTGGTGGTGGTGGTAGGGTGTGGCAGTTGGTGGTGGTGCTGGGGTGTGGCGTGTGGTGGTGGTGGGGTGTGGCAGTTGGTGGTAGTGGTGGTGGTGGTGGGATGTGTCAGTTGGTGGAGTTGGGATGTGACAGTTGGTGGTGGTGGTTGCGGTTTGGCAGTTGGTGCGGGTGGGGGTTTTAGGAAGTAGCAGTTGGTAGTGGTGGGGTGTGGCAGTTAGTGGTGGTTGTGGTGGAGTATGGCAGTTGGTGGTGGTGGTGGTGGGATGGGGCAGATGGTGGTGATGGAGTGTGGCAGTTGGTGGTGATGGTGGGGTGTGGCAGTTGGTGGTGGTGGTGGGGTGTGGCAGTTGGTAGAGGTGGGGTGTGGCATTAGGTGGTGGTGGTGGTGGGGTGTGGCAGTTGGTGGTAGTGGTGGTGGTGGTGGGATGTGGCAGTTGGTAGTGGTGGAGGCTGGCAGTTGGTGGTGGTGGTGGGGTTTGGCAGTTGGTGGTGTTGGTGGGTGTGTGGCAGTTGGTGGTGGTGGAGTGTGGCAGTTGGTGATGGTGGTGGGGTGTGGCAGTAGGTGGTGGTGGTGGGGTATGGAAGTTTGTGGAGTTGGGATGTGACAGTGGTGGTGGTGTGTGGCAGTTGGTGGTTGTGGTAGGGTGTGGCAGTTGGTTTTAGTATTTGTGGTGGTGGGATGTGGCAGTTTGTGGTGGTGGAGTGTGGCAGTTTGTGGTGATTGTGGGGTGTGGTAGTTTGTGGTGGTTGTGGGGTGTGGCAGATGGTGGTGGTGGTGGGGTGTGGCAGTTGGTGGTGGTGGTGGGGTGTGGGAGTTGGTGGTGGAGGGATGTGGCAGTTGGTAGTGGTGGGGTATGGCAGTTGGTGTTGGAGGTGGTGGGATGTGGCAGTTGGTGAAGGTGGAGTGTGGCAGTTGGTGGTGGTAGTGGGGTGTGGCAGTTGGTTGTGGTCGTGGTGGTGGGATGTGGCAGTTGGTTGTGGTGGTGGTGGTGGTGGGTTGTGACAATTAGTGGTAGTGGTAGTGTTAGTGGGATGTGGCAGTTTGTGGTGGTGGGATGTGGCCGTTGGTGGTGGTGGGATGTGGATGTTGGTGGTGGTGGTTTGTGGGATGTGTCAGTTGGTGGTGGTGGTTGTGGTGGTGGGATGTGACAGTTGGTGGTGGTGGTGGTTGTGGGATGTGGCAGTTGGTATTGGTGGTGTTGGTGGTGGGATGTGGCAATTGGTGGTGGTGGGGGTGGTGGTAGTGGTGGGATGTGGCAATAGGTGGTTGTGGGGGTGGTGGAAAGTGGCAGTTGGTAGTTGTGGGGTGTGGCTGTTAGTGGTGGTAATGGGGTGTGGCAGTTGGTGGTGGTGGTGGGGTGTGGCAGTTGGTGGTAGTCGTGGTGGTGGTGAGATGTAGCAGTTGGTGGTGGTGGAGTAAGCAGTTGTTGGGGGTGGTAGGAAGTGGCAGTTGGTAGTGGTGGTTGTGGTGGAGTTTGGCAGAAGGTGGTGGTGGGGGCGGGATGTGGCAGATGGTGGTGGTGGAGTGTAGCAGTTGGTAGTGAGGGTGGGGTGTGGCAGTTGGTGGTGGTGGAGGGGTGTGGCAGTTGGTAGTGGTGGGGTATGGCAGTTGGTGGTGTTGGAATGTGGCAGTTGGTGGTGGTGGGGTGTGACATTTGGTGGTGGGGGTGGGGTGTGGCAGTTGGTGGTAGTGGTGGTGGTGGTGGGATGTGGCAGTTGGTGGTGGTGGGGTGTGGCAGTTGGTGGTAGTGGTGGTGGGATGTGGCAGTTGGTGGTGGTGGAGTGTGGCAGTTGGTGGTGGTGGTGGGGTGTGGCAGTTGGTGGTGGTGGTGGTGGGATGTGGCATTTGTTGGTCGTGGTCGTGATGGAGGTGGTGGGATATGGCAGTTGGTAGTGGTGGGGTTTGTCAGTTGGTGGTGGTGGTGGGGTGTGGTAGTTGGTGGTGGTCGTGGGATGTGGCAGTTGGATGTAGTAGTGGTGGTGGTGGAGGGATGTGGCAGTTGGTGAAGGTGGAGTGTGGCAGTTGGTGGTGTTGGAATGTGGCAGTTGGTGGTGGTGGGGTGTGACATTTGGTGGTGGTGGTGGGGTGTGGCAGTTGGTGGTAGTGGTGGTGGTGGTGGGATGTGGCAGTTGGTGGTGGTGGAGTGTGGCAGTTGGTGGTGGTGGTGGGGTGTGGCAGTTGGTGGTGGTGCTGGGGGGTGGCGTGTGGTGGTGGTGGGTTTGGCAGTTGGTGGTGGTGGTGGTGGGATGTGGCATTTGTTGGTCGTGGTCGTGATGGAGGTGGTGGGATATGGCAGTTGGTAGTGGTGGGGTTTGTCAGTTGGTGGTGGTGGTGGGGTGTGGCAGTTGGTGGTGGTCGTGGGATGTGGCAGTTGGATGTAGCAGTGGTGGTGGTGGAGGGATGTGGCAGTTGGTGAAGGTGGAGTGTGGCAGTTGGTGGTGTTGGAATGTGGCAGTTGGTGGTGGTGGGGTGTGACATTTGGTGGTGGTGGTGGGGTGTGGCAGTTGGTGGTAGTGGTGGTGGTGGTGGGATGTGGCAGTTGGTGGTGGTGGAGTGTGGCAGTTGGTGGTGGTGGTGGGGTGTGGCAGTTGGTGGTGGTGCTGGGGTGTGGCGTGTGGTGGTGGTGGGTTTGGCAGTTGGTGGTAGTGGTGGTGGTGGTGGGATGTGTCAGTTGGTGGAGTTGGGATGTGACAGTTGGTGGTGGTGGTGGGGTTTGGCAGTTGGTGCGGGTGGGGGTTTTAGGAAGTAGCAGTTGGTAGTGGTGGGGTGTGGCAGTTAGTGGTGGTTGTGGTGGAGTATGGCAGTTGGTGGTGGTGGTGGTGGGATGGGGCAGATGGTGATGAGGGAGTGTGGCAGTTGGTGGTGATGGTGGGGTGTGGCAGTTGGTGGTGGTGGTGGGGTGTGGCAGTTGGTAGAGGTGGGGTGTGGCATTAGGTGGTGGTGGTGGTGGGGTGTGGCAGTTGGTGGTAGTGGTGGTGGTGGTGGGATGTGGCAGTTGGTAGTGGTGGAGTCTGGCAGTTGGTGGTGGTGGTGGGGTTTGGCAGTTTGTGGTGTTGGTGGGTGTGTGGCAGTTGGTGGTGGTGGAGTGTGGCAGTTGGTGATGGTGGTGGGGTGTGGCAGAAGGTGGTGGTGGTGGGGTATGGAAGTTTGTGGAGTTGGGATGTGACAGTTGGTGGTGGTGGTGTGTGGCAGTTGGTGGTTGTGGTAGGGTGTGGCAGTTGGTTTTAGTCGTTGTGGTGGTGGGATGTGGCAGTTGGTGGTGGTGGAGTGTGGCAGGTTGTGGTGATTGTGGGGTGTGGTAGTTTGTGGTGGTTGTGGGGTGTGGCAGATGGTGGTGGTGGTGGGGTGTGGCAGTTGGTGGTGGTGGTGGGGTGTGGGAGTTGGTGGTGGTGGGATGTGGCAGTTGGTAGTGGTGGGGTATGGCAGTTGGTGTTGGAGGTGGTGGGATGTGGCAGTTGGTGAAGGTGGAGTGTGGCAGTTGGTGGTGGTAGTGGGGTGTGGCAGTTGGTTGTGGTCGTGGTGGTGGGATGTGGCAGTTGGTTGTGGTGGTGGTGGTGGTGGGATGTGGCTGTTGGTGGTGGTGGTGGGTTGTGGCAATTAGTGGTAGTTGTAGTGTTAGTGGGATGTGGCAGTTTGTGGTGGTGGGATGTGGCCGTTGGTGGTGGTGGGATGTGGTTGTTGGTGGTGGTGGTTTGTGGGATGTGTCAGTTGGTGGTGGTGGTGGTGGTGGTGGTGGGATGTGACAGTTGGTGGTGGTGGTGGTTGTGGGATGTGGCAGTTGGTATTGGTGGTGTTGGTGGTGGGATGTGGCAATTGGTGGTGGTGGGGGTGGTGGTAGTGGTGGGATGTGGCAATAGGTGGTTGTGGGGGTGGTGGAAAGTGGCAGTTGGTAGTTGTGGGGTGTGGCTGTTAGTGGTGGTAATGGGGTGTGGCAGTTGGTGGTGGTGGTGGGGTGTGGCAGTTGGTGGTAGTCGTGGTGGTGGTGAGATGTATCAGTTGGTGGTGGTGGAGTAAGCAGTTGTTGGGGGTGGTAGGAAGTGGCAGTTGGTAGTGGTGGTTGTGGTGGAGTTTGGCAGTTGGTGGTGGTGGGGGCGGGATGTGGCAGATGGTGGTGGTGGAGTGTGGCAGTTGGTAGTGATGGTGGGGTGTGGCAGTTGGTGGTGGTGGTGTGGTGTGGCAGTTGGTAGTGGTTGGGTATGGCAGTTGGTGGTGTTGGAATGTGGCAGTTGATGGTGGTGGGGTGTGACATTTGGTGGTGGTGGTGGGGTGTGGCAGTTGGTGGTAGTGGTGGTGGTGGTGGGATGTGGCAGTTGGTGGTGGTGGAGTGTGGCAGTTGGTGGTGGTGGTGGGGTGTGGCAGTTGGTGGTGGTGCTGGGGTGTGGCCTGTGGTGGTGGTGGGGTGTGGCAGTTGGTGGTAGTGGTGGTGGTGGTGGGATGTGTCAGTTGGTGGAGTTGGGATGTGACAGTTGGTGGTGGTGGTGGGGTTTGGCAGTTGGTGCGGGTGGGGGTTTTAGGAAGTAGCAGTTGGTAGTGGTGGGGTGTGGCAGTTAGTGGTGGTTGTGGTGGAGTATGGCAGTTGGTGGTGGTGGTGGTGGGATGGGGCAGATGGTGGTGATGGAGTGTGGCAGTTGGTGGTGATGGTGGGGTGTGGCAGTTGGTGGTGGTGGTGGTGGTGGTGGGATGTGGCAGTTGGTAGTGGTGGAGTCTGGCAGTTGGTGGTGGTGGTGGGGTTTGGCAGTTGGTGGTGTTGGTGGGTGTGTGGCAGTTGGTGGTGGTGGAGTGTGGCAGTTGGTGATGGTGGTGGGGTGTGGCAGTAGGTGGTGGTGGTGGGGTATGGAAGTTTGTGGAGTTGGGATGTGACAGTTGGTGGTGGTGGTGTGTGGCAGTTGGTGGTTGTGGTAGGGTGTGGCAGTTGGTTTTAGTATTTGTGGTGGTGGGATGTGGCAGTTTGTGGTGGTGGAGTGTGGCAGTTTGTGGTGATTGTGGGGTGTGGTAGTTTGTGGTGGTTGTGGGGTGTGGCAGATGGTGGTGGTGGTGGGGTGTGGCAGTTGGTGGTGGTGGTGGGGTGTGGGAGTTGGTGGTGGTGGGATGTGGCAGTTGGTAGTGGTGGGGTATGGCAGTTGGTGTTGGAGGTGGTGGGATGTGGCAGTTGGTGAAGGTGGAGTGTGGCAGTTGGTGGTGGTAGTGGGGTGTGGCAGTTGGTTGTGGTCGTGGTGGTGGGATGTGGCAGTTGGTTGTGGTGGTGGTGGTGGTGGGTTGTGGCAATCAGTGGTAGTGGTAGTGTTAGTGGGATGTGGCAGTTTGTGGTGGTGGGATGTGGCCGTTGGTGGTGGTGGGATGTGGTTGTTGGTGGTGGTGGTTTGTGGGATGTGTCAGTTGGTGGTGGTGGTGGTGGTGGTGGTGGGATGTGACAGTTGGTGGTGGTGGTGGTTGTGGGATGTGGCAGTTGGTATTGGTGGTGTTGGTGGTGGGATGTGGCAATTGGTGGTGGTGGGGGTGGTGGTAGTGGTGGGATGTGGCAATAGGTGGTTGTGGGGGTGGTGGAAAGTGGCAGTTGGTAGTTGTGGGGTGTGGCTGTTAGTGGTGGTAATGGGGTGTGGCAGTTGGTGGTGGTGGTGGGGTGTGGCAGTTGGTGGTAGTCGTGGTGGTGGTGAGATGTATCAGTTGGTGGTGGTGGAGTAAGCAGTTGTTGGGGGTGGTAGGAAGTGGCAGTTGGTAGTGGTGGTTGTGGTGGAGTTTGGCAGTTGGTGGTGGTGGGGGCGGGATGTGGCAGATGGTGGTGGTGGAGTGTGGCAGTTGGTAGTGATGGTGGGGTGTGGCAGTTGGTGGTGGTGGTGTGGTGTGGCAGTTGGTAGTGGTGGGGTATGGCAGTTGGTGGTGTTGGAATGTGGCAGTTGGTGGTGGTGGGGTGTGACATTTGGTGGTGGTGGTGGGGTGTGGCAGTTGGTGGTAGTGGTGGTGGTGGTGGGATGTGGCAGTTGGTGGTGGTGGAGTGTGGCAGTTGGTGGTGGTGGTGGGGTGTGGCAGTTGGTGGTGGTGCTGGGGTGTGGCGTGTGGTGGTGGTGGGGTGTGGCAGTTGGTGGTAGTGGTGGTGGTGGTGGGATGTGTCAGTTGGTGGAGTTGGGATGTGACAGTTGGTGGTGGTGGTTGCGGTTTGGCAGTTGGTGCGGGTGGGGGTTTTAGGAAGTAGCAGTTGGTAGTGGTGGGGTGTGGCAGTTAGTGGTGGTTGTGGTGGAGTATGGCAGTTGGTGGTGGTGGTGGTGGGATGGGACAGATGGTGGTGATGGAGTGTGGCAGTTGGTGGTGATGGTGGGGTGTGGCAGTTGGTGGTGGTGGTGGTGGTGGTGGGATGTGGCAGTTGGTAGTGGTGGAGTCTGGCAGTTGGTGGTGGTGGTGGGGTTTGGCAGTTGGTGGTGTTGGTGGGTGTGTGGCAGTTGGTGGTGGTGGAGTGTGGCAGTTGGTGATGGTGGTGGGGTGTGGCAGTAGGTGGTGGTGGTGGGGTATGGAAGTTTGTGGAGTTGGGATGTGACAGTTGGTAGTGGTGGTGTGTGGCAGTTGGTGGTTGTGGTAGGGTGTGGCAGTTGGTTTTAGTATTTGTGGTGGTGGGATGTGGCAGTTTGTGGTGGTGGAGTGTGGCAGTTTGTGGTGATTGTGGGGTGTGGTAGTTTGTGGTGGTTGTGGGGTGTGGCAGATGGTGTTGGTGGTGGGGTGTGGCAGTTGGTGGTGGTGGTGGGGTGTGGGAGTTGGTGGTGGTGGGATGTTGCAGTTGGTAGTGGTGGGGTATGGCAGTTGGTGTTGGAGGTGGTGGGATGTGGCAGTTGGTGAAGGTGGAGTGTGGCAGTTGGTGGTGGTAGTGGGGTGTGGCAGTTGGTAGTGTTGGGTTGTGGCAGTTGGTGGTAGTGGGGTGTGGCAGTTGGTGGTGGTGGTGGGGTGTGGTAGTTGGGGGTAGTGGTGGTGGGATGTGGCAGTTGGTGGTGGTGGGGTGTGGCAGTTGGTGGTGGTGGTGGGGTGTGGCAGTTGGTGGTGGTGGTGGGGTGTGGCAGTTGGTGGTGGTGTTGGGGGTAGGCAGTTGGTGGTAGTTGGGTGTGGTTTTTGGTGGTGGTCGGGTGTGGAAGTTTGTGGTGGTGTTGGGGTGTGGCAGTTGGTGGTGGTGGTAGGGTGTGGCAGTTGGTGGTGGTGGGGTGTGGCAGTTGGAGGTGGTGGGGGTATGGCAGTTGGTGGTGGTGGGGGTGTGGCAGTTGGTGGTGGTGGTGGGGTGTTGTGGTTGGTGGTGGTGGTGGGGTGTGGCAGTTGGTGGTGGTGGAATATGGCAGTTGCTGGTGGTGGTGGAGTGTGGCAGTTGGTGGTGGTGGGATGAGGCGGTTGGTGGTGTTGGTGGAGTGTGGCAATTAGTGGTAGTGGTGATAGTGGTTGGATGTGGTAGTTCGTGGTGGTTAGTGATGGCAGTTGGAGATGATGGTGGTGGTGGTGGTGGTGGTGGTGGTGGGATGTGGCAGTTTGTGGTAGTGGTGGAGTGTGGCAGTTGGTGGTGGTGGTGGGGTGTGGCAGTTGGTGGTGGTGGTGGGGTGTGGCAGTTGGTGGTAGTGGTGTTGGTGGTGGTAGGATGTGGCAGTTGGTGGTGGTGGGGTGTGGCAGTAGGTGGTGGTGGTGGGGTGTGGCAGTTGGTGGTAGTCGTGGTGGTGGTGAGATGTAGCAGTTGGTGGTGGTATAGTAAGCAGTTGTTGGGGGTGGTAGGAAGTGGCAGTTGGTAGTGGTGGTTGTGGTGGAGTTTGGCAGTAGGTGGTGGTGGGGGCGGGATGTGGCAGATGGTGGTGGTGGAGTGTGGCAGTTGGTAGTAATGGTGGGGTGTGGCAGTTGGTGGTGGTGGTGGTGGTGGTGGAGTGTAGCAGTTGGTAATGATGGTGGGGTGTGGCAGTTGGTGGTGGTGGAGGGGTGTGGCAGTTGGTAGTGGTGGGGTATGGCAGTTGGTGGTGTTGGAATGTGGCAGTTGGTGGTGGTGGGGTGTGACATTTGGTGGTGGTGGTGGGGTGTGGCAGTTGGTGGTAGTGGTGGTGGTGGTGGGATGTGGCAGTTGGTGGTGGTGGGGTGTGGCAGTTGGTGGTAGTGGTGGTGGGATGTGGCAGTTGGTGGTGGTGGAGTGTGGCAGTTGGTGGTGGTGGTGGGGTGTGGCAGTTGGTGGTGGTGGGGTGTGGCAGTTGGTGGTAGTGGTGGTGGGATGTGGCAGTTGGTAGTGGTGAAGTGTGGCAGTTGGTGGTGGTGGTGGGGTGTGGCAGTTGGTGGTGGTGGTGGTGGGATGTGGCATTTGTTGATCGTGGTGGTGATGGAGGTGGTGGGATATGGCAGTATGTAGTGGTGGGGTTTGTCAGTTGGTGGTGGTGGTGGGGTGTGGCAGTTGGTGGTGGTCGTGGGATGTGGCATATGGATGTAGTAGTGGTGGTGGTGGAGTGTGGCAGTTGGTGGTGGTGGTGGGGTGTGGCAGTTGGTTGTGGTGGTGGTGGTGGGATGTGGCAGTTGGTTGTGGTGGTGGTGGTAGTGGGATGTGGCTGTTGGTGGTGGTGGTGGGTTGTGGCAATTAGTGGTAGTGGTAGTGTTAGTGGGATGTGGCAGTTTGTGGTGGTGGGATGTGGCCGTTGGTGGTGGTGGGATTTGGTTGTTGGTGGTGGTGGTTTGTGGGATGTGTCAGTTGGTGGTGGTGGTGGTGGTGGGATGTGACAGTTGGTGGTGGTGGTGGTTGTGGGATGTGGCAGTTGGTATTGGTGTTGTTGGTGGTGGGATGTGGCAATTGGTGGTGGTGGGGGTGGTGGTAGTGGTGGGATGTGGCTATTGGTGGTTGTGGGGGTGTGGAAAGTGGCAGTTGGTAGTTGTGGCGTGTGGCTGTTAGTGGTGGTAATGGGGTGTGGCAGTTGGTGGTGGTGGTGGGGTGTGGCAGTTGGTGGTAGTCGTGGTGGTGGTGAGATGTAGCAGTTGGTGGTGGTGGAGTAAGCAGTTGTTGGGGGTGGTAGGAAGTGGCAGTTGGTAGTGGTGGTTGTGGTGGAGTTTGGCAGTTGGTGGTGGTGGGGGCGGGATGTGGCAGATGGTGGTGGTGGGGTGTGGCAGTTGGTAGTGATGGTGGGGTGTGGCAGTTGGTGGTGGTGGTGTGGTGTGGCAGTTGGTAGTGGTGGGGTATGGCAGTTGGTGGTGTTGGAATGTGGCAGTTGGTGGTGGTGGGGTGTGACATTTGGTGGTGGTGGTGGGGTGTGGCAGTTGGTGGTAGTGGTGGTGGTGGTGGGATGTGGCAGTTGGTGGTGGTGGAGTGTGGCAGTTGGTGGTGGTGGTGGGGTGTGGCAGTTGGTGGTGGTGCTGGGGTGTGGCGTGTGGTGGTGGTGGGGTGTGGCAGTTGGTGGTAGTGGTGGTGGTGGTGGGATGTGTCAGTTGGTGGAGTTGGGATGTGACAGTTGGTGGTGGTGGTTGCGGTTTGGCAGTTGGTGCGGGTGGGGGTTTTAGGAAGTAGCAGTTGGTAGTGGTGGGGTGTGGCAGTTAGTGGTGGTTGTGGTGGAGTATGGCAGTTGGTGGTGGTGGTGGGATGGGGCAGATGGTGGTGATGGAGTGTGGCAGTTAGTGGTGATGGTGGGGTGTGGCAGTTGGTGGTGGTGGTGGGGTGTGGCAGTTGGTAGAGGTGGGGTGTGGCATTAGGTGGTGGTGGTGGTGGGGTGTGGCAGTTGGTGGTAGTGGTGGTGGTGGTGGGATGTGGCAGTTGGTAGTGGTGGAGTCTGGCAGTTGGTGGTGGTGGTGGGGTTTGGCAGTTGGTGGTGTTGGTGGGTGTGTGGCAGTTGGTGGTGGTGGAGTGTGGCAGTTGGTGATGGTGGTGGGGTGTGGCAGTAGGTGGTGGTGGTGGGGTAAGGAAGTTTGTGGAGTTGGGATGTGACAGTTGGTGGTGGTGGTGTGTGGCAGTTGGTGGTTGTGGTAGGGTGTGGCAGTTGGTTTTAGTATTTGTGGTGGTGGGATGTGGCAGTTTGTGGTGGTGGAGTGTGGCAGTTTGTGGTGATTGTGGGGTGTGGTAGTTTGTGGTGGTTGTGGGGTGTGGCAGATGGTGGTGGTGGTGGGGTGTGGCAGTTGGTGGTGGTGGCGGGGTGTGGGAGTTGGTGGTGGTGGGATGTTGCAGTTGGTAGTGGTGGGGTATGGCAGTTGGTGTTGGAGGTGGTGGGATGTGGCAGTTGGTGAAGGTGGAGTGTGGCAGTTGGTGGTGGTAGTGGGGTGTGGCAGTTGGTTGTGGTCGTGGTGGTGGGATGTGGCAGTTGGTTGTGGTGGTGGTGGTGGTGGGTTGTGGCAATTAGTGGTAGTGGTAGTGTTAGTGGGATGTGGCAGTTTGTGGTGGTGGGATGTGGCCGTTGGTGGTGGTGGGATGTGGTTGTTGGTGGTGGTGGTTTGTGGGATGTGTCAGTTGGTGGTGGTGGTGGTGGTGGTGGGATGTGACAGTTGGTGGTGGTGGTGGTTGTGGGATGTGGCAGTTGGTATTGGTGGTGTTGGTGGTGGGATGTGGCAATTGGTGGTGGTGGGGGTGGTGGTAGTGGTGGGATGTGGCAATAGGTGGTTGTGGGGGTGGTGGAAAGTGGCAGTTGGTAGTTGTGGGGTGTGGCTGTTAGTGGTGGTAATGGGGTGTGGCAGTTGGTGGTGGTGGTGGGGTGTGGCAGTTGGTGGTAGTCGTGGTGGTGGTGAGATGTAGCAGTTGGTGGTGGTGGAGTAAGCAGTTGTTGGGGGTGGTAGGAAGTGGCAGTTGGTAGTGGTGGTTGTGGTGGAGTTTGGCAGTTGGTGGTGGTGGGGGCGGGATGTGGCAGATGGTGGTGGTGGAGTGTGGCAGTTGGTAGTGATGGTGGGGTGTGGCAGTTGGTGGTGGTGGTGGGGTGTGGCAGTTGGTGGTGGTGGTGGGGTGTGGGAGTTGGTGGTGGTGGGATGTTGCAGTTGGTAGTGGTGGGGTATGGCAGTTGGTGTTGGAGGTGGTGGGATGTGGCAGTTGGTGAAGGTGGAGTGTGGCAGTTGGTGGTGGTAGTGGGGTGTGGCAGTTGGTAGTGTTGGGTTGTGGCAGTTGGTGGTAGTGGGGTGTGGCAGTTGGTGGTGGTGGTGGGGTGTGGTAGTTGGGGGTAGTGGTGGTGGGATGTGGCAGTTGGTGGTGGTGGGGTGTGGCAGTTGGTGGTGGTGGTGGGGTGTGGCAGTTGGTGGTGGTGGTGGGGTGTGGCAGTTGGTGGTGGTGTTGGGGGTAGGCAGTTGGTGGTAGTTGGGTGTGGTTTTTGGTGGTGGTCGGGTGAGAAAGTTTGTGGTGGTGTTGGGGTGTGGCAGTTGGTGGTGGTGGTAGGGTGTGGCAGTTGGTGGTGGTGGGGTGTGGCAGTTGGAGGTGGTGGGGGTATGGCAGTTGGTGGTGGTGGGGGTGTGGCAGTTGGTGGTGGTGGTGGGGTGTTGTGGTTGGTGGTGGTGGTGGGGTGTGGCAGTTGGTGGTGGTGGGATATGGCAGTTGGTGGTGGTGGTGGAGTGTGGCAGTTGGTGGTGGTGGGATGAGGCGGTTGGTGGTGTTGGTGGAGTGTGGCAATTAGTGGTACTGGTGATAGTGGTTGGATGTGGTAGTTCGTGGTGGTTAGTGATGGCAGTTGGAGATGATGGTGGTGGTGGTGGTGGTGGTGGTTGTGGGATGTGGCAGTTTGTGGTAGTGGTGGAGTGTGGCAGTTGGTGGTGGTGGTGGGGTGTGGCAGTTGGTGGTGGTGGTGGGGTGTGGCAGTTGGTGGTAGTGGTGTTGGTGGTGGTAGGATGTGGCAGTTGGTGGTGGTGGGGTGTGGCAGTAGGTGGTGGTGGTGGGGTGTGGCAGTTGGTGGTAGTCGTGGTGGTGGTGAGATGTAGCAGTTGGTGGTGGTATAGTAAGCAGTTGTTAGGGGTGGTAGGAAGTGGCAGTTGGTAGTGGTGGTTGTGGTGGAGTTTGGCAGTAGGTGGTGGTGGGGGCGGGATGTGGCAGATGGTGGTGGTGGAGTGTGGCAGTTGGTAGTAATGGTGGGGTGTGGCAGTTGGTGGTGGTGGTGGTGGTGGTGGAGTGTAGCAGTTGGTAGTGATGGTGGGGTGTGGCAGTTGGTGGTGGTGGAGGGGTGTGGCAGTTGGTAGTGGTGGGGTATGGCAGTTGGTGGTGTTGGAATGTGGCAGTTGGTGGTGGTGGGGTGTGACATTTGGTGGTGGTGGTGGGGTGTGGCAGTTGGTGGTAGTGGTGGTGGTGGTGGGATGTGGCAGTTGGTGGTGGTGGGGTGTGGCAGTTGGTGGTAGTGGTGGTGGGATGTGGCAGTTGGTGGTGGTGGAGTGTGGCAGTTGGTGGTGGTGGTGGGGTGTGGCAGTTGGTGGTGGTGGGGTGTGGCAGTTGGTGGTAGTGGTGGTGGGATGTGGCAGTTGGTAGTGGTGAAGTGTGGCAGTTGGTGGTGGTGGTGGGGTGTGGCAGTTGGAGGTGGTGGTGGTGGGATGTGGCATTTGTTGATCGTGGTGGTGATGGAGGTGGTGGGATATGGCAGTATGTAGTGGTGGGGTTTGTCAGTTGGTGGTGGTGGTGGGGTGTGGCAGTTGGTGGTGGTCGTGGGATGTGGCATATGGATGTAGTAGTGGTGGTGGTGGAGTGTGGCAGTTGGTGGTGGTGGTGGGGTGTGGCAGTTGGTTGTGGTGGTGGTGGTGGGATTTGGCAGTTGGTTGTGGTGGTGGTGGTAGTGGGATGTGGCTGTTGGTGGTGGTGGTGGGTTGTGGCAATTAGTGGTAGTGGTAGTGTTAGTGGGATGTGGCAGTTTGTGGTGGTGGGATGTGGCCGTTGGTGGTGGTGGGATTTGGTTGTTGGTGGTGGTGGTTTGTGGGATGTGTCAGTTGGTGGTGGTGGTGGTGGTGGGATGTGACAGTTGGTGGTGGTGGTGGTTGTGGGATGTGGCAGTTGGTATTGGTGTTGTTGGTGGTGGGATGTGGCAATTGGTGGTGGTGGGGGTGGTGGTAGTGGTGGGATGTGGCTATTGGTGGTTGTGGGGGTGTGGAAAGTGGCAGTTGGTAGTTGTGGCGTGTGGCTGTTAGTAGTGGTAATGGGGTGTGGCAGTTGGTGGTGGTGGTGGGGTGTGGCAGTTGGTGGTAGTCGTGGTGGTGGTGAGATGTAGCAGTTGGTGGTGGTGGAGTAAGCAGTTGTTGGGGAGGTAGGAAGTGGCAGTTGGTAGTGGTGGTTGTGGTCGAGTTTGGCAGTTGGTGGTGGTGGGGGCAGGATGTGGCAGATGGTGGTGGTGGAGTGTGGCAGTTGGTAGTGATGGTGGGGTGTGGCAGTTGGTGGTTGTGGTGGGGTGTGGCAGTTGGTAGTGGTGGGGTATGGCAGTTGGTGGTGTTGGAATGTGGCAGTTGGTGGTGGTGGGGTGTGACATTTGGTGGTGGTGGTGGGGTGTGGCAGTTGGTGGTAGTGGTGGTGGTGGTGGGATGTGGCAGTTGGTTGTGGTGGAGTGTGGCAGTTGGTGGTGGTGGTGGGGTGTGGCAGTTGGTGGTGGTGCTGGGGTGTGGCGTGTGGTGGTGGTGGGGTGTGTCAGTTGGTGGTAGTGGTGGTGGTGGTGGGATGTGTCAGTTGGTGGAGTTGGGATGTGCCAGTTGGTGGTGGTGGTGGGGTTTGGCAGTTGGTGCGGGTGGGGGTTTTAGGAAGTAGCAGTTGGTAGTGGTGGGGTGTGGCAGTTAGTGGTGGTTGTGGTGGAGTATGGCAGTTGGTGGTGGTGGTGGTGGGATGGGGCAGATGGTGGTGATGGAGTGTGGCAGTTGGTGGTGATGGTGGGGTGTGACAGTTGGTGGTGGTGGTGGGGTGTGGCAGTTGGTAGTGGTGGGGTGTGGCATTTGGTGGTGGTGGTGGTGGGGTGTGGCAGTTGGTGGTAGTGGTGGTGGTGGTGGGATGTGGCAGTTGGTGGTGGTGGAGTGTGGCAGTTGGTGGTGGTGGTGGGGTTTGGCAGTTGGTGGTGTTGGTGGGTGTGTGGCAGTTGGTGGTGGTGGAGTGTGGCAGTTGGTGATAGTGGTGGGGTGTGGCAGTAGGTGGTGGTGGTGGGGTATGGAAGTTTGTGGAGTTGGGATGTGACAGTTGGTGGTGGTGGGGTGTGGCAGTTGGTGGTTGCGGTAGGGTATGGCAGTTGGTTTTAGTCGTTGTGGTGGTGGGATGTGGAAGTTGGTGGTGGTGGAGTGTGGCAGTTTGTGGTGGTTGTGGGGTGTGGCAGTTTGTGGTGGTTGTGGGGTGTGGCAGATGGTGGTGGTGGTGGGGTGTGGCAGTTGGTGGTGGTGGTGGGGTGTGGGAGTTGGTGGTGGTGGGATGTGGCAGTTGGTAGTGGTGGGGTATGGCAGTTGGTGGTGGAGGTGGTGGGATGTGGCAGTTGGTGAAGGTGGAGTGTGGCAGTTGGTGGTGGTAGTGGGGTGTGGCAGTTGGTAGTGTTGGGTTGTGGCAGTTGGTGGTAGTGGGGTGTGGCAGTTGGTGGTGGTGGTGGGGTGTGGTAGTTGGGGGTAGTGGTGGTGGGATGTGGCAGTTGGTGGTGGTGGGGTGTGGCAATTGGTGGTGGTGGTGAGGTGTGGCAGTTGGTGGTGGTGGTGGGGTGTGGCAGTTGGTGGTGGTGTTGGGGGTAGGCAGTTGGTGGTAGTTGGGTGTGGTTTTTGGTGGTGGTCGGGTGTGGAAGTTTGTGGTGGTGTTGGGGTGTGGCAGTTGGTGGTGGTGGTAGGGTGTGGCAGTTGGTGGTGGTGGGGTGTGGCAGTTGGAGGTGGTGGGGGTATGGCAGTTGGTGGTGGTGGGGGTGTGGCAGTTGGTGGTGGTGGTGGGGTGTTGTGGTTGGTGGTGGTGGTGGGGTGTGGCAGTTGGTTGTGGTGGGATATGGCAGTTGGTGGTGGTGGTGGAGTGTGGCAGTTGGTGGTGGTGGGATGAGGCGGTTGGTGGTGTTGGTGGAGTGTGGCAATTAGTGGTAGTGGTGATAGTGGTTGGATGTGGTAGTTCGTGGTGGTTAGTGATGGCAGTTGGAGATGATGGTGGTGGTGGTGGTGGTGGTGGGATGTGGCAGTTTGTGGTAGTGGTGGAGTGTGGCAGTTGGTGGTGGTGGTGGGGTGTGGCAGTTGGTGGTGGTGGTGGGGTGTGGCAGTTGGTGGTAGTGGTGTTGGTGGTGGTAGGATGTGGCAGTTGGTGGTGGTGGGGTGTGGCAGTAGGTGGTGGTGGTGGGGTGTGGCAGTTGGTGGTAGTCGTGGTGGTGGTGAGATGTAGCAGTTGGTGGTGGTATAGTAAGCAGTTGTTGGGGGTGGTAGGAAGTGGCAGTTGGTAGTGGTGGTTGTGGTGGAGTTTGGCAGTAGGTGGTGGTGGGGGCGGGATGTGGCAGATGGTGGTGGTGGAGTGTGGCAGTTGGTAGTGATGGTGGGGTGTGGCAGTTGGTGGTGGTGGTGGAGTGTAGCAGTTGGTAGTGATGGTGGGGTGTGGCAGTTGGTGGTGGTGGAGGGGTGTGGCAGTTGGTAGTGGTGGGGTATGGCAGTTGGTGGTGTTGGAATGTGTCAGTTGGTGGTGGTGGGGTGTGACATTTGGTGGTGGTGGTGGGGTGTGGCAGTTGGTGGTAGTGGTGGTGGTGGTGGGATGTGGCAGTTGGTGGTGGTGGGGTGTGGCAGTTGGTGGTAGTGGTGGTGGGATGTGGCAGTTGGTGGTGGTGGAGTGTGGCAGTTGGTGGTGGTGGTGGGGTGTGGCAGTTGGTGGTGGTGGGGTGTGGCAGTTGGTGGTAGTGGTGGTGGGATGTGGCAGGTGGTGGTGGTGAAGTGTGGCAGTTGGTGGTGGTGGTGGGGTGTGGCAGTTGGTGGTGGTGGTGGTGGGATGTGGCATTTGTTGATCGTGGTGGTGATGGAGGTGGTGGGATATGGCAGTATGTAGTGGTGGGGTTTGTCAGTTGGTGGTGGTGGTGGGGTGTGGCAGTTGGTGGTGGTCGTGGGATGTGGCATATGGATGTAGTAGTGGTGGTGGTGGAGGGATGTGGCAGTTGGTGAAGGTGGAGTGTGGCAGTTGGTGGTGGTGGTGGGGTGTGGCAGTTGGTTGTGGTGGTGGTGGTGGGATGTGGCAGTTGGTTGTGGTGGTAGTGGTAGTGGGATGTGGCTGTTGGTGGTGGTGGTGGGTTGTGGCAATTAGTGGTAGTGGTAGTGTTAGTGGGATGTGGCAGTTTGTGGTGGTGGGATGTGGCCGTTGGTGGTGGTGGGATTTGGTTGTTGGTGGTGGTGGTTTGTGGGATGTGTCAGTTGGTGGTGGTGGTGGTGGTGGGATGTGACAGTTGGTGGTGGTTGTGGTTGTGGGATGTGGCAGTTGGTATTGGTGTTGTTGGTGGTGGGATGTGGCAATTGGTGGTGGTGGGGGTGGTGGTAGTGGTGGGATGTGGCTATTGGTGGTTGTCTGGGTGTGGAAAGTGGCAGTTGGTAGTTGTGGCGTGTGGCTGTTAGTGGTGGTAATGGGGTGTGGCAGTTGGTGGTGGTGGTGGGGTGTGGCAGTTGGTGGTATTCGTGGTGGTGGTGAGATGTAGCAGTTGGTGGTGGTGGAGTAAGCAGTTGTTGGGGGAGGTAGGAAGTGGCAGTTGGTAGTGGTGGTTGTGGTGGAGTTTGGCAGTTGGTGGTGGTGGGGGCAGGATGTGGCAGATGGTGGTGGTGGAGTGTGGCAGTTGGTAGTGATGGTGGGGTGTGGCAGTTGGTGGTGGTGGTGGGGTGTGGCAGTTGGTAATGGTGGGGTATGGCAGTTGGTGGTGTTGGAATGTGGCAGTTGGTGGTGGTGGGGTGTGACATTTGGTGGTGGTGGTGGGGTGTGGCAGTTGGTGGTAGTGGTGGTGGTGGTGGGATGGTGTCTGCACACAAGGCCTCTCTTCTAGCTCAGGTACTTCTGCCCTCGTAACCTCATGTTCCTTGTCGAGAGAAGAATCAGGAGACACTGCTAGATAACTGTCGATCTGCGGGTGAGAGGACAAATTAGACATGTTCAAACCCGGGTCTGTCTTTACCTTGACATTACCACGGCCCGTCGTTACCTCAGACTTTGCTGTTCCGGTAGACTCGTCCGCAACCTTGGGAAGATTGATGCTCCAATCTGTCACCAAGTCGTTGGCTAGTACCACGTCAATCCCAGCCACAGGGAGGGTATCGACTACTGCCAACGCACATGTGCCGCTGAAATAAGGCGAGTCGAGATGTACTGGCACTAAGGGGGCGATGTACTGCGTCCTTGGAAACCCAACCAGGACAACCTCTTGTCTCCCGTCCACACTTACTCCCTCGGGTACCGAGCTCTTCACGATCAGGGACTGGGCTGCTCCACTATCTCTGAGCACTACAACTGATGTACCAGTATGATCACTCGATACATACCCGCCTGAAGTGTGAAGGGAAAACAATCTGGGTTCTTCCTGCGTCGTCGTCGACTGGCTTCCTGCTGGTGGTGTAACACAGCTCATCAACATCACCTCCCTACGTGCGCTGCCACCTCTCCTGCCTCGGCACTTAGCAGCTACATGCCCTTTCTGCCCACAAGTCCAGCACACCATATTCCTCCTTGGACTCCGGTGTTTCGGACTGCTAGGACTTGTTCTTCGAGGGCTACCTGGGGGCGTCTTCTTAGCACTTTGTGGGACGGGTCTTTCTTCTTCTTCGTCGTGAGGTCTGCCAAAACGGCGTTGGTAATGCCTTGGGACGTACTTAGCAGAAGGCCTGTGCGTCAGGATATACTCTTCAGCCATGGTGGCTGCCGCACTCAAGGTCTCTACCTGCTGTTCCTCTAAGTACGTCTTCAGGTCTCCAGACAAACAATCCTTGAAGTCCTCGAGCAGAATCAGCTGCTCAAGGTCTTCCTTGGTCTCCACTTTCCGAGAGGCACACCATTCCTGGAAAAGTCGCTCCTTGATCGTGGCGAATTCGGTGAAAGTGTGCTCTGAGGTCTTCTTCAGGTTTCTGAACTTTTGCCTATATGCCTCAGGTACCAATTGGTTCGCCATGAGCACCACTTTCTTCACCTTGTCATAATCGCTGGAGTCGTCAAGGGATAACGTAGAGTAGGCGATTTGGGCCTTCCCAGTCAAGACTGACTGTATCATGATGGCCCAATTCTCCCTTGGCCACTCCAAAGAGGCAGCAACTTTCTCGAAGGCTGCGAAGAACTTCGAGACTTCCCTCTCATTGAATTTGGGGACCATTTTGATATTCCTTACCGGATCGAAACCGCTTGCTCCAGTTTGTCTCTGTCCAGCGCCTAATCGTAATACTTCTAGTTCATGTTGTCTCTGTCTTTCTTTTTCTTCTCTTTCTCGTTCCTCTCTTCTTTCTTCTCTTTCTAATTCTAAACGCCTCATCGCCAATTCTTTTTCTTTCATCTCCATTTCTTTATCTTGTCTCTTTCGTTCCATTTCTAACTTCTTCCATTCTATTTCACGATTGATCTCTAGGGCACGCATTTTGACTGTTAGGAAGCTGATATTAAGCTCACCTGCATCACTATCAACGTCGCTGCCCTTATCTTCCTTTTCCGTGGAAGCTATTTCCTCACCTTCCTTTGTACTAGGAGCCCCGCCTTCCTGTTTCTCTTCTGCCTTCAGGTGCCGGTGAACCTTGGACAAGATCTCCACACGGGAATCACTGGCACGGATCTTGATCTCCAGGTAGGCGCTCACTAGTACAAGCTCTGGTTTGCTCAGATATTTTAATCTGGCAAGACAGTCCACTCTGTTCAGAAAAGCCTGAACATCGTCCAGATCATCGATGGTAGCTTTTTCTGCCATTGTCACAGATGGAACACTCAACTAGCACTTAACACACCGCTTACACGTTAGCACTTTATGCACCGAGCACTGTTCTACGCCAATATTGCACTTTATCGCACCAAACACTGCACTTGCTAATATTGCACATAATCACTTCGGGCACCGCACTACCCAATATTGCACTGAATCACAGCGAACACTTCGCTCTACAATATTGCACTAAATCACTGAGCACCGCACTACTCAATATTGCACTTAATCGCTTAATCACGGCGAGCACCGCACTGCACAATATCGCACTTAGTCACTCCTGAGCACCGCACAGGACGTATAACGTCACAATCGTTTCACACAGGGGGAATTATATACAGGGATTACGCCACTTCACCACCCCTGTCAAACATACTTAACAAGGGGACGGATCCCGCTGGGGATGCCAATTATGTTACGGCCCTCTCGGGACGAAACGGGGTCCTTACTCTGATGTTGTTAGAGGAAGATATATATATCCGTTCCCAAGCCAGTAGTGGCTATCAAGGGATGAGATCCGTGACGCAAGTAACTTAAAGGGAGTAGGGAAAGAAAGCTGAGAACTTAATATTATAATTATTACCATCACCGATTAAATATATAAAATAAATGAGTGCACAAGGGGGAGGGGTATTAACACTACACAAGGGGGATTAATCACAATATAGTCTTCTGCTGAAGACTCTGGATCCAGAAGCTAGGTGCCGAGTCCTCGGTGCTCTCTTCGTGGCCACACAACGAATCCTTCTGAGAAGTTGAGCCTACCCGGGCCACAGGTCAGCCAAAACACAGGTCCACTGGGGGCACCGCCGTGGAGGCCGTCAACCACACGTCCAGCTGGTCTGCTGGCAGGTTCTGAGCCAACAAGGCTGGTCCGGCCACTCCACGAACGATAAAAGGGGAACGCCCTAGACAGGAGCCTCGTATGACACCACAAATCACTCTCCTGTCTTCAGTACCCCAGTGGATGATCGTCTCCAACAGTCGGTCCCGGGTTAATCCTTTTACTGCCACTCCACTGGCAGGCTAACACACCACAGTGTTCTTCTGGGGGAACGACTTCACAACAGCTGCAGCAAACTTCAAGGTATGGAGACTGGCTGCCTGGGGTAGACTGACTCCACTTCCATCACAGCAGTCCCAGGTCGGCTCTGTAAGCAGACACGTCATCAATAACTGGGACACTAAAACACCTCACTTACGGGCTCGGGCACAAACACCTGACGTATCCAGTCCCCTAGATGGCGCTGTCGTCGGAGCACCACCTCACCAGAGGTCAGGAGCGGCTGTGTTGTGAGCTGCACAGGACTGGAAACTGGCCCTTGTGGCCGGTATTCGCCGTCCTCATACGGTGTCGTCGTCCGTTTGGCGGGGGTTTCGGGAGCTGACCCACAGATGGCGTGGTCGTTACTGCTCCGTGCTCGGACGCTGGATCCGGGTTCGTAACACATATGAAACAACATTGGTTACGAATTGGCAAGCACTATGTAAGAATATAATAGTTGCAACGAATATGTTGTCAAATAGGAAATGGACCCTGTTTCAGAAGGCTGTAATCATTAATTGCAAAATTTTGTCTAAAGTGTGGTATTTGTCTCACAGCTTTCCCATAGTCAAGAAAAGTGCTATAGAGATTGACAAAACTATTTTTAGATATGTATGGTATGGTAGATACCAACCAATTAAACGAACTACCCTATGTAAAGGTAAGAAAAACGGTGGAATAGGAATACTGAATGTGTACCATAAGTCATTGGCAATCTTATGTGTTACTTTTCGAAAGGAGATAATGCAGAGGGATAGTGTAAATGCACTAGGACATTACTATTGTAAATTACGTGTTAGCTATTTGATACATATGCCAGAGTATACTGACCTTGCCTTTATTTCACCACACTTTTATTCATGTGCAATTGATGTTCTCAGGCAGATTTGTAATATTGAAGGTTTTTTAATGATGAACAGTAAACAAGTGTATGATGTTATACTACCAAATATAGTTCCTAGAGTAGAGGAGGCATATCCACTCTTTAGCTGGCAAGTAATATGGGCAAACCTTCATGTTAAATTTATTGCCCCAAAACAACGTGAGCTATTGTATCGCTATATTCATGAGACCCTCCCTACTAATGATAGGTTGTTGATGTTGGGCATTAAGGACAACAATAGGTGTGACCAATGTACTGAAATTGAAAATAATATGCATATATTTTATTTCTGTAAGCAGAAAGTTGTTCTTGTAAACTGGATTAGAGACACTCTTAAAGATTTATGTGGACCAAGTATTTGAGTGGAGTTAATGAGGTTTTTAATGTTTCATATTGACATAAAATGCAAGAAAATTAGGAATACAATAATTATGTTACTTTCTGATTACATTTTTTGTGTGTGGATAGGCAGGCTGGAAGGTTACTCAGTAGACAAAATATTGAAGTTCTTGCGAGGCAGGATCAGGTATAACATTTGGGGTTTACGGCTCATGCTCGGTGATGATATGGAAAATTTGTTTACTGTGAATTATATAAAATATATATAAATGTAATAATTTTCCATGTATTTTGATGTAAATTTATTCTCCAATTTTTGTAAATCGTTTATAGGTAAATAAGTATATCATTCAGTTTTTTTTAATTATCTTGTTCTGTACTACTGAAACAGATGTTCACTAAGAATTGTATTGTATTATTGCCTTGTAACACTTTTGTATATGTAATTTATATTGTATTTTTTTAAATAAAAATAAAAAAAAAAAGTCTAGAAAAAAAAATAACCTACTTCCCTGCCCACCCACCTGCCTGCATGCCCACTTACCCACCTTGTTCACCCACTTACCTGCCCACCCACCTGCTTGCATGCCCACTTACCCACCTTGTTCACCCACTTACCTGCCCACCCACCTGCTTGCATGCCCACTTACCCACCTTGTTCACCCACTTACCTGCCCACCCACCTGCCTGCATGCCCACTTACCCACCTTGTTCACCCACTTACCTGCCCACCCACCTGTTTACCCACTTCCCTGCCCACCCACCTGCCTGCATGCCCACTTACCCACCTGTTCACCCACTTCCCTGCCCACCCACCTGTTCACCCACCCACCTATTTACCCACTTCCCTGCCCACCCATCTGCCTGCACACCCACTTACCCACCTGTTCACCCACTTCCCTGCCCATCCACCTGTTTACCCACCTGCCTGAACACCCACTTCCCCACCTGTTAACCCACTTACCTGCCCACCCACCTATTTGCCCACCCACCTGTTTACTCACCTGCCTGCACACCCTCTTACCCACCTGCCATTCCATCCACCTACCTGTTCACCCACCTACCTGCTCAACCCACCCACCCACCTGTTCACCTACTTCCCTGCCCACCCACCTGTTTACCCACATGCCTGCACGCCCACTTACCCACCTGTCAATGCACCCACCCACCTATTCACCCACCTGCCTGCTCACCCACTTGCCTGCTCGAACCTGTTCACCCACCAAGCCCATCTACCTGCCACTGCCAATTACTTTAATGTTCAAAATGCAAAAAATCACCACAAAAGCGGAATTTCTTATAGGCGCGATCGTCACCGAGTGCAGTCAATAAAAGGTGGCCACACACAGTCACAAGACATTGCTACCACCCTCCCTCCCACAGCATTACTCCTCCCTCCATGGCGCACAGCGCTAAATAATACCACAATCCTGCTATTATCAGAACCCTGGTCAGTTTTATCACAGTCAGGGGTCTTCTGTAATAATATCATTGCTACATAATAGCATGAACAAGTATATTGTGGCATTTTTAGGCGATGCTGTGGTCACAAGCTGAACAGCAGTGCAGTGAGCTCATGTTGAGTGCATCAGGCTTGGTAGCTCACTCAATACTGAGGCCCCTAACACCTGGGAATTTGGCCCACTTTTTTAAAAAAAAATGGCGTCTGTTTACAAGAGCCCTGATGAAGGTGTGGTGAACCCCGTGTATCCGTGGGCCGTTTAAATCTTGCGTAATACTCCAACACGTCATATGACATGATGCGCACTTTTTTGGTAAGTTACTTAACACGTCATATGACGTGTTGCACAGTTTAAGGGTTAATAGATGTACTTTTCTTACCTAGTTTAAGAGACTAACTGATAGTTATATCATTAAAGTATAATTACTTAACTAATGGAAATTAAACAATTACAAAAATAACACAAAAATACTTATATAATGCACATTACTTTATTAACAAAAATAAGTACAGTAGTCACTGTGGTGTTTGTGTGTTACTGAGGAAGTCTTGGTTGTAGGGTTGATGTAAAGTCATGACTTGGTTACTGACTTTAATACTTAATATGATTACATGACTAGTAGCTACCAAGCTTGGCTGGCGTCCTGTACGCTCTCTTGTTTTTTTCCAATCTCTCTCTGGCGTCCCAGCCGCCGCACATAGAAAACGGATGGTACCATTTTCTGTGAACATGACATCCCTCCTTTTCTTTAAAAAGAATGAATACAGGATGTCTACCATGCTTGTAGCACAAAGCAAAGTTATTGACACAAAGTAAGTTATTACCATATCAAGAGATACTGCATACATTTAACATTAATTAAGCACACAAAGAATTTAAACAACTTAATCTTTTCCACAAAGGATTTCAATGTTAAAAATACATATGCAATGTTAAACAAACATGAAAGAAACTGTACTACAAAGTTACAAAATATTGAATGAGATATCTGCATTATTCAAACAATATTAAATTTAGTTTAGCATAATAAGTAAATACTTTTCATTACATAGGAACACAATTAATCATCAAATCGTGTAGGGCGTTTAACATGACGTTTAGGACGAGAGTCCTTAAATGCAATAACATCCCTTGATGAATTGTTTGTCGGGTTATAACTATTTTTTTCTTTTTCTTTTGCACGACTTTGCACTTCATCATTTTCTACACTAGTTGGAATCACTTTGAAATAAGCCATATTACGTGTTATACTATGATCTCTATTACTAGCTGTTACCATAGTTCCTTTTACACTAATCACTTTATATGGTTTTGTATCATACGGCATATCTAACTTTCCCTCTTTTTTCTTTTTAACGAGAACAGTGTCTCCAACCTTTATGAACTGTTCCTTTGCACGTTGATCATGAGCAATTTTCATTTTGCCCTTGGCTAGTGCATCCTTCTGAGCGAGACGTTTATCCGTTACCTCGGCTGGCATGACGGGTAGTGCGATTCTCATAGGACGTCCAAATAAAAGTTCGCCAGGCGACTTGCCCAGTGTTCCATGTGGTGTTGCACGGTAGTTCCTGAGAAAAGCATACATAGCTTGTTTCCAGGATCGTCCTTCGGCATGAGCACAGCGTACCGCTTTCATGAGAGGTTGCATGAATCTCTCAACTTCTCCATTTGCTTGAGGATGTAGTGGCATCACACGGCGGTGTTTGAATCCAATATGCTCAGCAAAGTTGACAAAGTCTTGTCCATTGAATGGCGGTCCATTGTCCGTCTTGACAACTTCAGGAATGCCAAAGTTTGAAAAGATCTTGTCAAGTTTCGGGATGACGGCCTTTGCAGATGTGGAATTGATGATTTCTACTTCTGGATAACGTGAGTGATCATCAATGACTACCATCAAGTACTCTCCAGTTGGTAGTGGTCCGCAGAAGTCCATCGATACTTCCGTCCATGGTGCAGCAGGTAGTGGTGAAGGTTGTAGAGGTGTTGGTCTTGAAGTATCCACTGCAGCTTGGCAAGGGACACAGGCATCATGCATATCCTTTGCTTGACGATCAATGCCAGGAAACCACACCTTTTCTCGTAGCAGCTGTTTCGTCCTAACAAGACCTTGGTGTCCTTGATGTGCAAGCTTCAGAGCACGTTGCTGGAGAACAGCTGGAATCACGATACGAGTACCTCGCAGCACAGTGTCGCGTTGTTGCGTAACACTTAATTCTGTCTGGATGCGTTCAAGTGCTTTGAATGCATCTTGGTCAACTCCTGAGGGTGGGATGCGTGGAAACTTTTTCTTAGTCAATGCATCCACTGTTGCTTGCAGAGTTGGGTCCTCCAGGGTTGCAGTACGGATTTCATCAAGAGTGAGAGCCTTAGGGACTGCATCACAGGTTACAGAGTGTACATATTCCTCGGCAACTTGCTGATGCTTGGTGATGGTGAAACTGTTGGCAGGATGTCGACTGATGTAATCAGCGGGATTGCCTGCACCCGGCTTGTATTTCACCGTAAAGTTGTATGGTTGCAGACGAAGAGCCCATCTCTCAATGCGAGCTGGTGGTTTGGACTTTGGATTATTGAAGATGGTCTCCAACGGTTTGTGGTCAGTGACTATCGTGGTGAAGGGTGCACCAAGCAGATACACATTGAAGTGTTCACAGCCCCATACAAGAGCAAGAGCTTCCTTCTCTGTCTGACTGTATCGTTGCTCAACATCTGTGAGAGAACGGCTGGCGTAGGCAATTACTACTCTGGAATCTGGTTGACCAGGTTTGTGTTGGGCTAAAACAGCACCTAATCCAACAGGACTAGCATCCACCGTTAATTCAGTGTCCATTGATGGATCAAAGTATGCAGCAGTCGCATTCTCTACTAGTGCATCTTTCACAGCATCAAATGCATTTTGCTCGATATCGCTCCAGTACCATGATGCGTTTTTCTTCAGGAGTTCACGTAGAGGCTTCGTAATGGTAGCAAAATCTGGAATGAAGCGAGAACAGTAGTTTGCCATTCCCAGAAAACTATGTACTTCAGTGGACGTTGAAGGAGGTGCAGCATTCTTTCAACTTTCTTAGGATCTGGAGACAGACCTTTGTCACTAAGTACATGTCCAAAGAATTCAATTTTATGTTGATTGAACTCACACTTTGCTCGGCTTAGCGTCAAATTCTTTTCTCGTAAGCGTTGCAATGTTGCACGAAGAGCTTTGTCGTGTTCAGCTTGGGTACGGCCATAAACAATGATGTCATCAGACATGTTGTCAGCATTAGGTATGTCTTGCAATACCTGGCTGATGATGTGCTGGAATACCTCGGCAGCACTGTTAATACCAAAACTCAGGCGCTTGTACCTATACAGACCTCGATGTGTCGTAAACGTTGTGATGAATCGACTCTCCTCATCAAGTTCAAGCTGATGATAGCCCTTGTTTAAATCTAACTTGCTGAATACAGTTGCACCATTCAAGCGGTAGATCATATCATCTACAGTCGGTGTAGGATGGCGTTCACGCATTATTGCCTTGTTGGGAACACGCATGTCCACACAAATGCGTATCTCATCTGGATTCTTCGGCTTTGGTGGAGTGACAATTGGGCTTACCCATGGTGTTGGGCCTGTTACTGGTTCAATGATATCTAGTTCTATCAGCCTATCCAGTTCGGCATCAACTTTCTTGCGAGTATGGAATGGTTGTCGGCGATGTGGTTGGGCAACTGGAATTACATCTGGGTTGATATGCAGATGTACTTTGCTATCAGTATAACAACCTATGGATTTAAATCGATCAGAAAATTCAGCAACAATACCATCAACATTGTTTGCAGATTCCACTGCTACAGCATTAGAAAGCTGAAGTAGCCCCAATTTGGTTGAAGTCTTGTAACTGAGTAAAGACTCCTTTGCATTCCTAACAACATGGAATGTAGTAATGAGCATTGCATTCTTTGACTTAATCTCTGCAGTGAAAGTTCCAATCACTGGCAAGGCTACCTTTGAAGCATAGGCAGTGGCTTTGCCATTATAGTTCTCAAGCTTTGGGAACTGTTTTTTAATTTTTTCATAGTGGCACTCAGCAATGGTGTCAATGTTTGATCCAGTGTCAATGAGAACCTTGAGACAAATACCAGCAATGTATACACATGTCTCTGGGTTGTTTGGAAGATCATTCCATTCTGTGATTGCTTGTACTCCATAAGTATAATCACATTCACTGTCATCTGAGACTGGTTGTAATGAAATGTTGTCTTGTACATTGTTAACATTCTTGATTTGAGGTGCAATATTGTGTTTACCACCTCGACCCCTATGACCTGATCCTCGTACAGTGCTTTTATTCATTGACTGTGGTTTCTTTAGTGCTGAACGACACATAGCACCAAAATGACCTAGTTTTCCACACTCATAGCACTTCTTACCTTGAGCAGGACAAACATTATCTTGGTGTGGGTAGTCTCCTCCACAATTGTAACATTTATTGTTGACATCCTCTGATGTGGGTCGTTGTGACTGCTTGAGCCTTGTTCCTTGACCCCAGTTGTGACGTGGTTCTCGGCTAAATTTACTGTTAGGTTTGCCATGATATCTTCTTTGATTACGATGTCCTCCCTGAACCTTACATACCTCATCACTGTTAGTAACAGTGGCAGAACCGTTATTGGCACTGCACTCCATGACACGAGCATCACGTGCAGCATCTTCCATTCGACGAGCCATATCCAGTATCTTGGTAAGAGAACTTTCATCATCAACAAGTTCTAGAGCTCTTCGACGGAGACGTGTAGATGTGCATGTTTCAATTATTTGCTGTTTGATTTCTTTGTCAACATCAGCAAACTCACAATGGGCTGCTAAACCCTGCAGACGTGTGTGGTATTGATCCACAGTTTCATTAGAGAGTTGTTTTGCTCTCCTGAAATGCATAATTTCCATTGCAGTATTTTGCCTTGGTTTGAAATGCTCTGTTAGTTTGGCTTTGGCAGTGTCATAATCTTTGGCACCACCAGTGTCTTTCAGTGTGTCAAAGATGTCACAAACTCTATCACCTGCATAATGAAGTAGAAAGGCACGCTTTCTTTCAGCACTTTTGATGTCAGAAACTATCAACAAATTTTCAAACTTTTTAAGCCATTTGACCCACCTCTGTGACAGGTTTGTCTGGTCACAGTCAGGATCAAATGCAGGAAACTGAGGTATATTTGTCATTTTTACTGAATAAATGTAACTTATCACTTAAATGTTCCTCAGAATATTAAACACTTACTGCACTGTATATGTTAGTCAAGAATTCACTGTAATTACTTTAATTTTGCAAAGCACACAAGCATTTTAATGCAAAAGTTCACAACAGTGCACAATATAGCAGCAACTGACTTCTTACCTAGCCCTTGTGTACATGTGTTGTTCCTACTCACAGCAGCAGCACAGCAGTTGGCACAGCAGTTGGTACAGCAGCAGTTGGTACAGCAGCAGTTGGTACAGCAGTTGGTGCAGCAGTTGGTGCAGCAGTTGGTACAGCAGTCAGTTCAGTGTGATGAATTTTGTAGCACGAAGCGTCGTTTCGTAACCAAAACATCAGGTTTTGTACACATCAAAGCGTCGTTTTGTACACAACGTCGGCAGATTCCTCAGTACACTCTGTAACCTGTGATGCAGTCCCTAAGGCTCTCACTCTTGATGAAATCCGTACTGCAACCCTGGAGGACCCAACTCTGCAAGCAACAGTGGATGCATTGACTAAGAAAAAGTTTCCACGCATCCCACCCTCAGGAGTTGACCAAGATGCATTCAAAGCACCAGACAGAATTAAGTGTTACGCAACAACGCGACACTGTGCTGCGAGGTACTCGTATCGTGATTCCAGCTGTTCTCCAGCAACGTGCTCTGAAGCTTGCACATCAAGGACACCAAGGTCTTGTTAGGACGAAACAGCTGCTACGAGAAAAGGTGTGGTTTCCTGGCATTGATCGTCAAGCAAAGGATATGCATGATGCCCGTGTCCCTTGCCAAGCTGCAGTGGATACTTCAAGACCAACACCTCTACAACCTTCACCACTACCTGCTGCACCATGGACGGAAGTATCGATGGACTTCTGCGGACCACTACCAACTGGAGAGTACTTGATGGTAGTCATTGATGATCACTCACGTTATCCAGAAGTAGAAATCATCAATTCCACATCTGCAAAGGCCGTCATCCCGAAACTTGACAAGATCTTTTCAAACTTTGGCATTCCTGAAGTTGTCAAGACGGACAATGGACCGCCATTCAATGGACAAGACTTTGTCAACTTTGCTGAGCATATTGGATTCAAACACCGCCGTGTGATGCCACTACATCCTCAAGCAAATGGAGAAGTTGAGAGATTCATGCAACCTCTCATGAAAGCGGTACGCTGTGCTCATGCCGAAGGACGATCCTGGAAACAAGCTATGTATGCTTTTCTCAGGAACTACCGTGCAACACCACATGGAACACTGGGCAAGTCGCCTGGCGAACTTTTATTTGGACGTCCTATGAGAATCGCACTACCCGTCATGCCAGCCGAGGTAACGGATAAACGTCTCGCTCAGAAGGATGCACTAGCCAAGGGCAAAATGAAAATTGCTCATGATCAACGTGCAAAGGAACAGTTCATAAAGGTTGGAGACACTGTTCTCGTTAAAAAGAAAAAAGAGGGAAAGTTAGATATGCCGTATGATACAAAACCATATAAAGTGATTAGTGTAAAAGGAACTATGGTAACAGCTAGTAATAGAGATCATAGTATAACACGTAATATGGCTTATTTCAAAGTGATTCCAACTAGTGTAGAAAATGATGAAGTGCAAAGTCGTGCAAAAGAAAAAGAAAAAAATAGTTATAACCCGACAAACAATTCATCAAGGGATGTTATTGCATTTAAGGACTCTCGTCCTAAACGTCATGTTAAACGCCCTACACGATTTGATGATTAATTGTGTTCCTATGTAATGAAAAGTATTTACTTATTATGCTAAACTAAATTTAATATTGTTTGAATAATGCAGATATCTCATTCAATATTTTGTAACTTTGTAGTACAGTTTCTTTCATGTTTGTTTAACATTGCATATGTATTTTTAACATTGAAATCCTTTGTGGAAAAGATTAAGTTGTTTAAATTCTTTGTGTGCTTAATTAATGTTAAATGTATGCAGTATCTCTTGATATGGTAATAACTTACTTTGTGTCAATAACTTTGCTTTGTGCTACAAGCATGGTAGACATCCTGTATTCATTCTTTTTAAAGAAAAGGAGGGATGTCATGTTCACAGAAAATGGTACCATCCGTTTTCTATGTGCGGCGGCTGGGACGCCAGAGAGAGATTGGAAAAAAACAAGAGAGCGTACAGGACGCCAGCCAAGCTTGGTAGCTACTAGTCATGTAATCATATTAAGTATTAAAGTCAGTAACCAAGTCATGACTTTACATCAACCCTACAACCAAGACTTCCTCAGTAACACACAAACACCACAGTGACTACTGTACTTATTTTTGTTAATAAAGTAATGTGCATTATATAAGTATTTTTGTGTTATTTTTGTAATTGTTTAATTTCCATTAGTTAAGTAATTATACTTTAATGATATAACTATCAGTTAGTCTCTTAAACTAGGTAAGAAAAGTACATCTATTAACCCTTAAACTGTGCAACACGTCATATGACGTGTTAAGTAACTTACCAAAAAAGTGCGCATCATGTCATATGACGTGTTGGAGTATTACGCAAGATTTAAACGGCCCACGGATACACGGGGTTCACCACACCTTCATCAGGGCTCTTGTAAACAGACGCCATTTTTTTTTAAAAAAGTGGGCCAAATTCCCAGGTGTTAGGGGCCTCAGTATTGAGTGAGCTACCAAGCCTGATGCACTCAACATGAGCTCACTGCACTGCTGTTCAGCTTGTGACCACAGCATCGCCTAAAAATGCCACAATATACTTGTTCATGCTATTATGTAGCAATGATATTATTACAGAAGACCCCTGACTGTGATAAAACTGACCAGGGTTCTGATAATAGCAGGATTGTGGTATTATTTAGCGCTGTGCGCCATGGAGGGAGGAGTAATGCTGTGGGAGGGAGGGTGGTAGCAATGTCTTGTGACTGTGTGTGGCCACCTTTTATTGACTGCACTCGGTGACGATCGCGCCTATAAGAAATTCCGCTTTTGTGGTGATTTTTTGCATTTTGAACATTAAAGTAATTGGCAGTGGCAGGTAGATGGGCTTGGTGGGTGAACAGGTTCGAGCAGGCAAGTGGGTGAGCAGGCAGGTGGGTGAATAGGTGGGTGGGTGCATTGACAGGTGGGTAAGTGGGCGTGCAGGCATGTGGGTAAACAGGTGGGTGGGCAGGGAAGTAGGTGAACAGGTGGGTGGGTGGGTTGAGCAGGTAGGTGGGTGAACAGGTAGGTGGATGGAATGGCAGGTGGGTAAGAGGGTGTGCAGGCAGGTGAGTAAACAGGTGGGTGGGCAAATAGGTGGGTGGGCAGGTAAGTGGGTTAACAGGTGGGGAAGTGGGTGTTCAGGCAGGTGGGTAAACAGGTGGATGGGCAGGGAAGTGGGTGAACAGGTGGGTAAGTGGGTGTGCAGGCAGATGGGTGGGCAGGGAAGTGGGTAAATAGGTGGGTGGGTGAACAGGTGGGTGGGCAGGGAAGTGGGTGAACAGGTGGGTAAGTGGGCATGCAGGCAGGTGGGTGGGCAGGGAAGTGGGTAAACAGGTGGGTGGGCAGGTAAGTGGGTGAACAAGGTGGGTAAGTGGGCATGCAGGCAGGTGGGTGGGCAGGTAAGTGGGTGAACAAGGTGGGTAAGTGGGCATGCAAGCAGGTGGGTGGGCAGGTAAGTGGGTGAACAAGGTGGGTAAGTGGGCATGCAAGCAGGTGGGTGGGCAGGTAAGTGGGTGAACAAGGTGGGTAAGTGGGCATGCAGGCAGGTGGGTGGGCAGGGAAGTAGGTTATTTTTTTTTTCTAGACTTTTTTTTTTATTTTTATTTAAAAAAATACAATATAAATTACATATACAAAAGTGTTACAAGGCAATAATACAATACAATTCTTAGTGAACATCTGTTTCAGTAGTACAGAACAAGATAATTAAAAAAAACTGAATGATATACTTATTTACCTATAAACGATTTACAAAAATTGGAGAATAAATTTACATCAAAATACATGGAAAATTATTACATTTATATATATTTTATATAATTCACAGTAAACAAATTTTCCATATCATCACCGAGCATGAGCCGTAAACCCCAAATGTTATACCTGATCCTGCCTCGCAAGAACTTCAATATTTTGTCTACTGAGTAACCTTCCAGCCTGCCTATCCACACACAAAAAATGTAATCAGAAAGTAACATAATTATTGTATTCCTAATTTTCTTGCATTTTATGTCAATATGAAGCATTAAAAACCTCATTAACTCCACTCAAATACTTGGTCCACATAAATCTTTAAGAGTGTCTCTAATCCAGTTTACAAGAACAACTTTCTGCTTACAGAAATAAAATATATGCATATTATTTTCAATTTCAGTACATTGGTCACACCTATTGTTGTCCTTAATGCCCAACATCAACAACCTATCATTAGTAGGGAGGGTCTCATGAATATAGCGATACAATAGCTCACGTTGTTTTGGGGCAATAAATTTAACATGAAGATTTGCCCATATTACTTGCCAGCTAAAGAGTGGATATACCTCCTCTACTCTAGGAACTATATTTGGTAGTATAACATCATACACTTGTTTACTGTTCATCATTAAAAAACCTTCAATATTACAAATCTGCCTGAGAACATCAATTGCACATGAATAAAAGTGTGGTGAAATAAAGGCAAGGTCAGTATACTCTGGCATATGTATCAAATAGCTAACACGTAATTTACAATAGTAATGTCCTAGTGCATTTACACTATCCCTCTGCATTATCTCCTTTCGAAAAGTAACACATAAGATTGCCAATGACTTATGGTACACATTCAGTATTCCTATTCCACCGTTTTTCTTACCTTTACATAGGGTAGTTCGTTTAATTGGTTGGTATCTACCATACCATACATATCTAAAAATAGTTTTGTCAATCTCTATAGCACTTTTCTTGACTATGGGAAAGCTGTGAGACAAATACCACACTTTAGACAAAATTTTGCAATTAATGATTACAGCCTTCTGAAACAGGGTCCATTTCCTATTTGACAACATATTCGTTGCAACTATTATATTCTTACATAGTGCTTGCCAATTCGTAACCAATGTTGTTTCATATGTGTTACGAACCCGGATCCAGCGTCCGAGCACGGAGCAGTAACGACCACGCCATCTGTGGGTCAGCTCCCGAAACCCCCGCCAAACGGACGACGACACCGTATGAGGACGGCGAATACCGGCCACAAGGGCCAGTTTCCAGTCCTGTGCAGCTCACAACACAGCCGCTCCTGACCTGGGTGAGGTGGTGCTCCGACGACAGCGCCATCTAGGGGACTGGATACGTCAGATGTTTGTGCCTGAGCCCGTAAGTGAGGTGTTTTAGTGTCCCAGTTATTGATGACGTGTCTGCTTACAGAGCCGACCTGGGACTGCTGTGATGGAAGTGGAGTCAGTCTACCCGAGGCAGCCAGTCTCCATACCTTGAAGTTTGCTGCAGCTGTTGTGAAGTCGTCCCCCCAGAAGAACACTTTGGTGTGTTAGCCTGCCAGTGGAGTGGCAGTAAAAGGATTTACCCGGGACCGACTGTTGGAGACGATCATCCACTGGGGTACTGAAGACAGGAGAGTGATTTGTGGTGTCACACGAGGCTCCTGTCTAGGGCGTTCCCCTTTTATCGTACGTGGAGTGGCCGGACCAGCCTTGTTGGCTCAGAACCTGCCAGCAGACCAGCTGGACGTGTGGTTGACGGCCTCCACGGCGGTGCCCCCAGTGGACCTGTGTTTTGGCTGACCTGTGGCCAGGGTAGGCTCAACTTCTCAGAAGGATTCGTTGTGTGGCCACGAAGAGAGCACCGAGGACTCGGCACCTAGCTTCTGGATCCAGAGTCTTCAGCAGAAGACTATATTGTGATTAATCCCCCTTGTGTAGTGTTAATACCCCTCCCCCTTGTGCACTCATTTATTTTATATATTTAATCGGTGATGGTAATAATTATAATATTAAGTTCTCAGCTTTCTTTCCCTACTCCCTTTAAGTTACTTGCGTCACGGATCTCATCCCTTGATAGCCACTACTGGCTTGGGAACGGATATATATATCTTCCTCTAACAACATCAGAGTAAGGACCCCGTTTCGTCCCGAGAGGGCCGTAACATAATTGGCATCCCCAGCGGGATCCGTCCCCTTGTTAAGTATGTTTGACAGGGGTGGTGAAGTGGCGTAATCCCTGTATATAATTCCCCCTGTGTGAGACGATTGTGACGTTATACGTCCTGTGCGGTGCTCAGGAGTGACTAAGTGCGATATTGTGCAGTGCGGTGCTCGCCGTGATTAAGCGATTAAGTGCAATATTGAGTAGTGCAGTGCTCAGTGATTTAGTGCAATATTGTAGAGCGAAGTGTTCGCTGTGATTCAGTGCAATATTGGGTAGTGCGGTGACCGAAGTGATTACGTGCAATATTAGCAAGTGCAGTGTTTGGTGCGATAAAGTGCAATATTGGCGTAGAACAGTGCTCGGTGCATAAAGTGCTAACGTGTAAGCGGTGTGTTAAGTGCTAGTTGAGTGTTCCATCTGTGACAATGGCAGAAAAAGCTACCATCGATGATCTGGACGATGTTCAGGCTTTTCTGAACAGAGTGGACTGTCTTGCCAGATTAAAATATCTGAGCAAACCAGAGCTTGTACTAGTGAGCGCCTACCTGGAGATCAAGATCCGTGCCAGTGATTCCCGTGTGGAGATCTTGTCCAAGGTTCACCGGCACCTGAAGGCAGAAGAGAAACAGGAAGGCGGGGCTCCTAGTACAAAGGAAGGTGAGGAAATAGCTTCCACGGAAAAGGAAGATAAGGGCAGCGACGTTGATAGTGATGCAGGTGAGCTTAATATCAGCTTCCTAACAGTCAAAATGCGTGCCCTAGAGATCAATCGTGAAATAGAATGGAAGAAGTTAGAAATGGAACGAAAGAGACAAGATAAAGAAATGGAGATGAAAGAAAAAGAATTGGCGATGAGGCGTTTAGAATTAGAAAGAGAAGAAAGAAGAGAGGAACGAGAAAGAGAAGAAAAAGAAAGACAGAGACAACATGAACTAGAAGTATTACGATTAGGCGCTGGACAGAGACAAACTGGAGCAAGCGGTTTCGATCCGGTAAGGAATATCAAAATGGTCCCCAAATTCAATGAGAGGGAAGTCTCGAAGTTCTTCGCAGCCTTCGAGAAAGTTGCTGCCTCTTTGGAGTGGCCAAGGGAGAATTGGGCCATCATGATACAGTCAGTCTTGACTGGGAAGGCCCAAATCGCCTACTCTACGTTATCCCTTGACGACTCCAGCGATTATGACAAGGTGAAGAAAGTGGTGCTCATGGCGAACCAATTGGTACCTGAGGCATATAGGCAAAAGTTCAGAAACCTGAAGAAGACCTCAGAGCACACTTTCACCGAATTCGCCACAATCAAGGAGCGACTTTTCCAGGAATGGTGTGCCTCTCGGAAAGTGGAGACCAAGGAAGACCTTGAGCAGCTGATTCTGCTCGAGGACTTCAAGGATTGTTTGTCTGGAGACCAGAAGACGTACTTAGAGGAACAGCAGGTAGAGACCTTGAGTGCGGCAGCCACCATGGCTGAAGAGTATATCCTGACGCACAGGCCTTCTGCTAAGTACGTCCCAAGGCATTACCAACGCCGTTTTGACAGACCTCACGACGAAGAAGAAGAAAGACCCGTCCCACAAAGTGCTAAGAAGACGCCCCCAGGTAGCCCTCGAAGAACAAGTCCTAGCAGTCCGAAAAACCGGAGTCCAAGGAGGAATGTGGTGTGCTGGACTTGTGGGCAGAAAGGGCATGTAGCTGCTAAGTGCCGAGGCAGGAGAGGTGGCAGCGCACGTAGGGAGGTGATGTTGATGAGCTGTGTTACACCACCAGCAGGAAGCCAGTCGACGACGACGCAGGAAGAACCCAGATTGTTTTCCCCTCACACTTCAGGCGGGTATGTATCGAGTGATCATACTGGTACATCAGTTGTAGTGCTCAGAGATAGTGGAGCAGCCCAGTCCCTGATCGTGAAGAGCTCGGTACCCGAGGGAGTAAGTGTGGACGGGAGACAAGAGGTTGTCCTGGTTGGGTTTCCAAGGACGCAGTACATCGCCCCCTTAGTGCCAGTACATCTCGACTCGCCTTATTTCAGCGGCACATGTGCGTTGGCAGTAGTCGATACCCTCCCTGTGGCTGGGATTGACGTGGTACTAGCCAACGACTTGGTGACAGATTGGAGCATCAATCTTCCCAAGGTTGCGGACGAGTCTACCGGAACAGCAAAGTCTGAGGTAACGACGGGCCGTGGTAATGTCCAGGTAAAGACAGACCCGGGTTTGAACATGTCTAATTTGTCCTCTCACCCGCAGATCGACAGTTATCTAGCAGTGTCTCCTGATTCTTCTCTCGACAAGGAACATGAGGTTACGAGGGCAGAAGTACCTGAGCTAGAAGAGAGGCCTTGTGTGCAGACACCCACGGATACCAACGAGTCTGGAGCGAAGGCGGATGTGTACTTGCGGTATGGCAAGGTACAGCGTGTATTGAACCAGCCAGAGATTCCCCAGACGTCAGAGGTATGTGAGGTGTGTTCAAAAGGTCTAGTGCCCTCTTCGGTCTAAGCCAGGCTAGTGGATGTTGCCGGCTATGGACATGACAGGCTCAGGAAACTTATCCCTTGGCTTACCAAATGTTTCCTATCGGTATTTTGTTTGATTCTCGTATGTGTTCTCTGTGTTCTCAGTAAGGATCAGTGGACGACCCGAAGAATGATGGCTCCCATGAACATCGTGAAGAGGTCCCAGGGATTGGAGATTTGTACTGCAAGTGTTGCAGTTGAAGAAGGGACCTGGAAGGTGATGGTTGATACAGGAGGTACGACATGTGATAATATGTGACTGTTTCCGACAGGTTGACACCCCCCGCGTGATTGCTGAGCCTCAACACAGTGTTATGCGGAACATTGGTCGACCTGACGGTGGCAGAGCGAATGCCACCTGCGACGTACGAACAGCCCCGTTGGGACTAGGTGTGGACCTAGTAGAGTATGCTGTAAGTACTGTTTTACCCACTGTCGCTATCACTCTGAATTATCAGACACCTGTATTCCAGGTTCCTGTCTCCCTGAAGGACCATCGGACCGGCACCAGAAATGCCGTCTGTGGTCAGCCATCATCGGTGCCACGACATAGGGAAGTGTCGAGTCGCCCCTCATCGTGTCTACGCCGATCCTAACTCGAGAGATGTGAGATGATGCCCCTGCTTGACTTCGCAGAGGAGACGTGGAAGGTTACGCCAGGCAGGACATCGCCTTCAATCTTCAAGTTCCCGTTGTGCCGGAATTGCCCAGTAGGACAGTTCTGTGGACGAGACAGCCTCGCCGTGCCTGTTTACAGTAATGGTGTGTCCATTTGGAGTTGTGTCGCCGTACTAATTTGGTTTGTGTTTCTTTTTATAGAACCCCAAACCAAATTCTTTTTGGTGGGGAGGTGTTACGAACCCGGATCCAGCGTCCGAGCACGGAGCAGTAACGACCACGCCATCTGTGGGTCAGCTCCCGAAACCCCCACCAAACGGACGACGACACCGTATGAGGACGGCGAATACCGGCCACAAGGGCCAGTTTCCAGTCCTGTGCAGCTCACAACACAGCCGCTCCTGACCTCTGGTGAGGTGGTGCTCCGACAACAGCGCCATCTATGGACTGGATACGTCAGGTGTTTGTGCCCGAGCCCGTAAGTGAGGTGTTTTAGTGTCCCAGTTATTGATGACGTGTCTGCTTACAGAGCCGACCTGGGACTGCTGTGATGGAAGTGGAGTCAGTCTACCCGAGGCAGCCAGTCTCCATACCTTGAAGTTTGGTGCAGCTGTTGTGAAGTCGTCCCCCCGGAAGAACACTGTGGTGTGTTAGCCTGCCAGTGGAGTGGCAGTAAAAGGATTTACCCGGGACCGACTGTTGGAGACGATCATCCACTGGGGTACTGAAGACAGGAGAGTGATTTGTGGTGTCACACGAGGCTCCTGTCTAGGGCGTTCCCCTTTTATCGTACGTGGAGTGGCCGGACCAGCCTTGTTGGCTCAGAACCTGCCAGCAGACCAGCTGGACGTGTGGTTGACGGCCTCCACGGCGGTGCCCCCAGTGGACCTGTGTTTTGGCTGACCTGTGGCCAGGGTAGGCTCAACTTCTCAGAAGGATTCGTTGTGTGGCCACGAAGAGAGCACCGAGGACTCAGCACCTAGCTTCTGGATCCAGAGTCTTCAGCAGAAGACTATATTGTGATTAATCCCCCTTGTGTAGTGTTAATACATCTCCCCCTTGTGCACTCATTTATTTTATATATTTAATCGGTGATGGTAATAATTATAATATAAAGTTCTTAGCTTTCTTTCCCTACTCCCTTTAAGTTACTTGCATCACGGATTTCATCCCTTGATAGCCACTACTGGCTTGGGAACGGATATATATATCTTCCTCTAACAACATCAGAGTAAGGACCCCGTTGCGTCCCGAGAGGGCCGTAACAATATGTTTTACACTAGCAAATCCCAAGAGCTTTAATAGACTCCACTACCTTGAACCATGAACCTGTCCAGTTAACCTTATTACACCAACTGCCAAGCCCCATCATACACGTTTTGTTCTTGTTAATAACAGCACCCGTCGCTCGTTCAAAGTTGTCCAACTCATTCTGAACATTTACCACCGAGTCTTCTGTCGACACAAAAATAGTTGTATCGTCTGCATAACCAACAACACGAAGTGTCATAGCATTAGGAAGACGAGGTGGAACAATAAAGTCATTGCTTTTTATTGCCAAGTACAGTGGCTCTTGAAATGTAACATATAAAATCATTGAAACGGGACATCCCTGACGTACAGATCGTTCAACTGAAAAAGGTTTACTTAAGACTCTATTGATACAGACGCTGCTCCGACACTGTTCATAAAGCATACGGATCCAATCAATAAATTCTTGTGCCACTCGTATCCTATCCAATATTTCTAATACAAACTGAACATCAACACGGTCAAAGGCTTTCGACCAGTCAAGGTTTATCATGGAGGAAGGAACATTATTCTCAGACACATAATACACAACATCCCTAATTACATTATTACAATTGATTATAGTTCTTCCAGGCACACCACAAAACTGTTCCTTTGATATAATTTTATCCATTGCAATCCTAAGTCTATTTGCCAACAGTTTCGATACTATTTTATAATCCTGGTTTAGTAGGGAAAGTGGCCTCCAGTTCGTTAGAATATGCAAATCACCCGTTTTAGGTATCATCTTAATAATCCCATGAGATTGTGACCTGCTAAGCTTCCTATGCTGTATGCTATACTGCACCACTTGTACAAAGTCTTTACCAATGACATCCCATAGATAGAAATAAAATTCCGCCGGGAACCCATCACAGCCAGGTGATTTACCCTTCTTTAAACTCTTGACAACACTCCACACCTCCTGCTTATCTACATCTGCCAATAATGACGTGTTGTCATCCTGGTTTAAAACCCGTGGACATTTTCCAAGGAAATACTCCCGCATACCTTGGTCTACGTTCACTTTTTTGTACAATTTCTCTAATTCACCTCGAACATAACATACAATCCCATCCGTATTTGTCATATCCGTCCCATCACCTGCTTTAATACTAATCACAAGTGCTGTACCCTTGTTATTTTTTACTTTACTTAACAAATAAGGAGAGAGTTTTTACCATACATCCTATCATTAATCTGGAGGCGAACATTGACTCCTTCAGATATTTCATCCCTCAATTTGTTAATTATGTCTTTTAAAATGGTAATTTCTTCATACTTGTCTAATTCCATATTGACCTTTACATAAAGTTGTTTTAGTCTGTGTTGGAATAAGTTTAACAGACCATATTTTTCAGCAGCCTTTCGTTTGGATACTTTCACGAAGAAACTTTTGCATGCAACTTTTCACATGTCCCACCACTCCAACAGACATCTGAACTTATGTTTTTGCCCAACCAGATGTTCCCACAATACTTGAAAATTATCAATTACATCTCTACTCTGTAACAGACTGCAATTGAGCTTCCATGATCCTGTCCCCACTTTAACCTGATCGTCAATAACAAGCTTCACCACAACCATACAGTGATCTGAAAAGCTGACCGGAACAGTACTGCAAGAACTAATTTTATCATGGAACGAGTGCATATATATTCTGTCAAGCCTAGAACCATAATTCTGGCGAACATATGTGTATTCATATACACCGCCGTTAATGCTATTTGCATCCTTGAGACCAATACATTTCAAAAGTGTAATTAAAGCAGGAGATACACATGCGTCCGACTGAATGCTACAATCTCTCATAGAAGTGACACAAAGTCGCCACCAAAAATAACGTTACGCGTATCATTTCTGAAAAAATATAATAACTCGTTAGAGAACAAGTCCTCCCTCTCTTTCTTCCTGCGGGTGCCAGAGGGAGCATACACATTAAGTACAGGAATTATTGTTAAAAAAGGAAATCTTCGCATATAAAACATTACCATTGTCATCCATTTCAGTATTAAGAACCTTGATGTGGGCTCGCTTAGCAATCAATATCATCGTACCACCTTTCAACAAAGTCGTTGGATTTATCAATATTTCAAAGAAATCAAGCAGCACATCAAGTTTCTTAACATCTTGTACATTGTGTTCTTGCACTAAAAGTACATCCAAATTATGATATTTAAACAATGATAACAGCTGCAACTGTTTATTTCTACAATTGAGCCCATTAATGTTCAAAGTAGCACAATTAAAATTAATAGGCTTTCCAAATGTAATTTTGAGAGAAACCAAATTACTTGTTATCCATCATTATCTCATTTGACACTATCTTAGTGTCATCTTTCCCTTTTCGAAATCTAATTTTAATATTTGCACTCGCGTCTCGATTCTGTTCATGTTCCACAAGATCCCACCATGTCTTATCTCTGTTCTCTCTACCATGATCCTCACTCACCTGTTGTACTGTGCCCTCGCTACGTTTCGGTGACTCTTCGTGGCCTTGGTCACGGTGAACTTCAATGGCAACAACCTGCTCAATTTTTTCAGAGACTTTTAATTTAGCGGCGTAGTCCTTCATACGTTCCAGATCAATACTCCGAGTAAATTTTTTTCGTTTCCTCCCAAGACTGGTTACAGAACCAGCCTTCACACCCATAGCCTTCACACCCCCAGCCTTCACACAACCCCTTCCCTTTTTATCATACCTTACTGAAGAGGGTGGAGTTGCCCTCTGCACAGACATTTCTACATCACTATCCTCCATGGTGTCATCCTCTACATCCAGTCGACAACCAATTACTTGTTCCATCGTCACCTCACCAAGGTCAGCACCACCGCCAGCCTCGCAGCTCTTCGCAGCGTCAGCGCCTATGTTAGGGGCGTCCACATGTACAGTGTCCAGACTTACCTCACCCTCACCAGGGTGACCAACAGCCGGTAAAGCGTCCTGAGCAGTGTCGTCTGCACCCTCCTTGTCTGCATTACCATTATCATTCTGAGCAGTGTCATCTGCACCCTCCTTGTCTGCATTACCTTTATCGTCCTGAACTAAGTCACCTTCACCGGCCTCATTCGCACTGGGAGTCATTCCCACAGACGCTTCACTTACAGAGTTGTGGGTTACTTCATCTACCTCACCTGGAACTACAGTATTTACAACACTGGGTTCAGTTCCTGATACACTATCCTCTATTAATGGCGGAAAGTCATGTTCATGAAAAATGTTGATCCGTTCCGATGCCTCCACCTGGCAGGCAGCAGCCATGTGACCAGTACGCCCACACTTAAAACAAGTTTGCATTTGGCCATTGTATATAAATTTAATATAATGACCTGCTACTGACATTGATGAAGGAATATTACAGTGAAGTTCCATCTTTACTGTTCGTGTTCCATTAAAACACCCTTTCCCTGGGCAATAGGTATATTTATTAAAACGAACATTGTCCACTTTCCCATATTGTTCCAGTATGTGTATAATAGTTCCATTCAACATTTCAAATGGTGCATCCCTCACAGAAACGTATGTAAACGTTTTGCTCAAATTAATCACTTGTACTGATCCTTTACCATTAGGGAAACTTAGTTTCATCATCATACTTCTTAAGAAACTCTGAAAACGCCACATTGTTTTCAAATTTCAACACCACCCTGTTCCCTGGCAGTGGTTGGTTACCAAATATTTCTTCCTGCTTGATCTGTAACACATCGAAGATCGTGGTGGATACAAGGTCGGGATCAGCATGACAACTAAACTTGAGTCCTATGGAATCCTTCCGCTTTAGTGGAGGTGTGTAGGAGCCCATGATGGCACATATACCACCCCCAGCATGACGTTATCCGCCGGTGGCGTCGTCTGCACGACGCCACCGTCCTCTATATTTATATATAATGATATTTATTTTTTATATATAATGTGTGTATATAGCGTAATATTTATATATAAATATATATTTATATATAATGATATTTATATATAATGAGTGTATATAGCGTAATAACACCACAAACAGTATTGTTGGAGGAGAAATATGGGTGTGTCTGGCCTTGAGGGCGGCAGCCATCAGCTGACTGTGTGAGGTCCTACGTCTTTGTGCCTTTACTCACCATACAAGCTTAGATGTACAGTTTTGGTGAACAAAACATGTAAATACTTATATATAACGTCTGTATGTAAAAGCAAAAACAGTATGGTGGGTGGAGAATGGTGGCAAGTCAGGTGAGGTGAGGGAGGGAGGGAGTGGCAGCCAGTGGCAAGCTGCCACTGCCTGCTACTGCCACTGCCAATCAGCATACCAACCTAGTGTTTCGTTATGGTGAACACGAATGTAGATACTTATATATAGCGTCTGTATATAGTGGATAAAAGCAAATACAGTATTGTGGGAGGAGAATGTGGGTGAGTCAGGTGACTTGAGGGAGGGCGTGAGTGGCTGGCTGGTAAACGACGGTCACTCCTCGTTACTTTTGAGACTCATAATAGCAACTTAGTGGTTCGTTATGGTGAACAAAACATGCAGATACTTATATATAACCTGAGTATATAGTGTAATAACCGACAAAGTATTTGTGCACTGATTGATGAACATAATTGAATCAACAATATGCACACCATATTTTTGAGTACAGCGATGATTCACTCATTTTATTATAGAAATATATCAAACTACACACTATTGAATAATATTACAGCAAAAAAAATACGAAAAATCAATCAGAGACATTGAAATAATTAGGTAATTATCTCTTTGTGGCAACTCCGGCCTGACAGCTGGCGATCAACAGACCGCCTGGGACGCACGCTGAGTCAGTGCCTGTTTTTTTGCGAGACTTTCCCGCCCTATAGCGGGCAATATATGCCACTTACGATTTTTTTATTATTTTTCCCATGAGCAGTGAACACAAATTAACAGATTAGCAAGAATTTTTTTTTCCTTCAAAATTACATCCGCCTGTGGGGAACAAAGGATATTATACCCCTAGCATGTTAAGGGTACTTCGGTACTTCTGCATTTTTGCAAATGTACCCTACACTATATGAGGGGGGGGGGGGGTGGTTGTTCTCTTCTTCTTCTTGAGAATAGGCGCAGTTTGCATGAAGGGGTAACCCTCCCGATGACTGCACCAGGACAGATGTAAGGAGACGCGTTGACGGTTAGGAGGAGAAGAAAGTCAAAAGCGGTAGATGTAATGGGCCGTAGAGAGAGGAGTGGCGACGAAAACAGAGGCGAACGTTAGAGGGAGACTCCCCGCACCGGGGGGGGGGGGCGTCGTGATCACGGTGGCAGCTGATCCATGCACGGCTTAGCAGCGTGCGCAAGACGGGAACTAATACTTCTCCGGAAACTTGTGTATCGGAAAGCGCAAGCAGTACGCTTCCCATATCACCCGCAGGTCAGCGGGCAGCCGGCCACCAGGCGGCGCCCTCGGCTGAGACATCCTATCCGGCACCCTATACACAAACTCCTTCACCCGCGACACCCAGACAGTGGACGAGCACCACGGGATCGGAAGCACCCGGGCATCCCGATAAGGGCCCAACTCCGGACCCTCACAGGGCACGACCCCAGCAGACGGGACTAGGCAATCCCCAGACTGGAGCAAGGAAGGAGGGGATACAGCAGGGGACGCAGGCGCGGCACCGACCCCACCACCGGGCACAGGAGCCGAGGCCCTCTGGCGCACATCTTTCCGCAACATCACGACGAGGTCCCGATCAGCAGGGACAACCCCCCACTGCGGAGATCCAACAGCAGGAGACGCAGGAGGAGAGGCACAGGTAGCAACGTCGGAGCCCCTCACAGCACCACCATTCTCGGCGGGGGGCGCCAGATTACCATACTCCCCCACCTCCTCCCAAGGCACACCACGAAGGGGAGACACACTCCGAGCCCGCCGTGAACGCTTCGAGACAGGCCTCACCACACCACGCCCAGCAGGCCCCGCCGCAGGCACGGCCACCATCTTTACATCCACACAGGCCACACCCGCACCGTCCGAAGAGTCCACAGAGGCCACATCACCCACACTGTCCACATCATCCAGGGAAACAGCCTCAGAACACCGACGCGCACGCTTCTGCAAAGGGACGGAAAGAGCAGAACTACACTCACCAACACACACAGACACGGCAGGCACCTCCCCCTGCCGAAGCACTCCCTCTAAAACAGCAGAACCCGCGTCCCCGGGAGCCGGTATCACATCCACAGGCGGGGGCGGGACATGGACCTCCACCGAGACATCCTTCACTACACGCAGCTCAGACGACGGCCCGACACCCACACACACCGGCTCAACAACCCCAGGGGCCATAGCAGTCACCTGACGTGTCGCCGTAGAACTCGCCCCAACAGGCGGAGCAGCAGACAGGCAATCAGGCGCCTCAGGCACAGCACCTACTCCATCCTCAGAACCGTCCGAACGTAACAAGGGCGGGAAATCCTCTGCACGAAAAACATGCACCCTACCAGTTGCACCCACGTCGCACGCCGCAGCCAGGTGACCCTCGTGACCACACCGATAACAGGTGCGCGGTTGACCCCGGTACAAGCAGCGGAGCGTGTAACCCAACACGGACATCGACGACGGTACACTACACTTCAGCGACATCGTCAGGGTGCGGGAGCCGTCAAGCATACCAACACAGTGCCCGGCAACGACCTTGTTCCAACGAACACTTAACACGGTCCCAAATCGCTCAAAACACCTGAAAGGCAGCCTGGAGGCGGAACTTGACCACAGCACGGTTGCCCTGAAGCAGCTGGACGCCCACCAGGTCCGACAGCTGCACATGAAGCACGTCCACCAGGGCGACACCAACCAATGGATGGTCCACCGGCACCGTAAACGCTAGACCAGCCGACAATGTCCTCTGCACTGGAGGGCGAGATGACCCCATGGCGAAGGCAAACGTCACCCTGTCAGTGGCAAACCACCACCAGCAGGGCAAACAAGCAATCACCCAACGTAAACACTAGCCAGTGCGGAGAGACCTCAGGAGCGTCCGACCTGGCCGGTGGTCACCACGCAACTCTGGTTGTTCTCTGTTGAAGTGCTGTCTGCTTCAGAAGATTATGTTAAACCATCTTATATTCTGTAATTATAAAGTTAATCTCTTTTTTTTAATTGAAGCCATATCTCTTAAACACTGTGTTCAAATTAACACTAAATATACTTTAGTTACAAGTAGTATCATTATTATTTTGCATAAGCTAACTTTTGATAATTACCTTGCATAAGCTAACAATGAAAATCATAAACACCTGTATGTTCCTTTGTGTTGGCAAAAACGAAAAGCCTTTACATAGTACAGTAGTTTAGTTTATTTATTATGCATCCCATATCCATGTTGTTAGTGGTAGTGGAAATGGTTACAGAGGCACATTTTTTTTTTTTTTTTTTTTTATAAAAGAAATATACAAAGTATAGCACAATATACATGAACAGAAGAACAAGAACATTACAACAAAACATAAGCAGAAAAACAAGCAGAAACACAGGCATAAAAGAGAACAATGCAGTACAAGACCCTAGAAACTCCAGGGACATTAGTCCGGATACAAAATGAAACATAATAATGGACATACAACAAACGGACGCATTACGGACATGGAAAGACACAACAAATATACACAGAATAAACCAGACACTCACACATATACAAAATTTTAGTTTTATAAAAGAAATACACAATATACAAACCAGACAATAGAAAACAAACATACATACATACATGACAAACATAACAAAGTACGGAAACACAGATGCAAACTAAACATACACAACAAAAACCAAGAAATAAAACACAAAATATGGCACAATGAGAAAACCCCGTAACGGGCACTGGAGGGTACACACACACACACACACACAAACAAACAAAAAAACAGTACTTTACAAATAAATAACACGACATAAATAACATTAAACAGTCACATCCACAAAAAACCGAAGTACAGAAATACAGACAGTAAACACAAAACAAGCCCATCCCAACAACCCAAACTCAGGTGCAGACTAGTACATAACAACAACAAGCCTCATAAACCACCGACACAGAGGCATAAGTACAGAGCTACAGGAAACAACAAAAAATAAAAAATAACATGTCAAGACATAAACAGGGAAATACAGAGATAACATAAACACAACAATGCCGCACACCTAATAAAGCAATGTCACAAGGACAAGATAATAAACACACACACACACAAGCGACATACACAACCACATCGCCCGCCACCCCAACACAATACACAGGGCGAGCGCAACGACACGAAAGAAATAACACCAAACACCCACAACCGCACACAACCACACACACCAAATGCAAAGCACAAAACATACAAGAAAACAAGCCACGCAGGGGCAAGAACAACACCCACACGCACAGACAAGGACACCCACCTGTGCACGCAGGCACCGGCGAAACATCACGCACAACATAGACAGAAACCAAACACACCAATAAACCAATCACTCATACTTCTCCGGGTACTCCCGAGAAGGAAACCGTAAACAATAAGCCTCCCAAACAAGTTGGTCACTTTCAGGAATTGGACACCCAGGAGCTGCAGTAGGCTGAGGCATCGAATTTGGCACTCCCGAGACAAAACACTGCGCCTGTGGAACCCAGATGGTAGATGGGCACCAGGGAACAGGACGCACCAAGTCAGCACTCTTAAAAGTCGCAGTTGCCGTAGATCCGTCGAGCACCTCACCGGTCGAGAGGACAAAAGGGACAGGTTTCCCCCGAGGACGCTGGACACACGGGCACACACTGGGAAGCACATCTGACTGCACGGCAGGCCGCACACCGGCCCGCCACTAGGGCGTGCACACCGGTCGGTGTCAGGAACCGCACCGAGACCCGCAGAGGGTGGCTCTGCAGGGACCCCAGAGCCCTCACCAACCGGAACAGGAGCAGAGGCCCCCCGCTTCACATCCTTCGTCAACACCACCACAAGGTCGCTCTTACCAGGGGCAACAGCCCACTGAGGGGAGCCACCAGCAGGAGGCACAGCATCCAACTCAGAAGGCAACACAGCGTCGGCCACATCATCATCCTCCATTGCTTCACGCTCCTCTGCCCACGACCGGTGAGGTGACGCACCCCGAGCTGAGCGACGGCGCTTAAAACGAGGCTGCTGATCGTCGGAGCTGTCACCCCCAACAAGCGGTGTCCCAGAAGAACCATCGACAGGCGGCCCCAAAATCGGGGCAGCACGTTCACGCAGAACAGCAGCCTCAACAACGTGGGGCAAAAAGCCACCACTAGGAACAGAGACCGGAGTCGGAGAAGGAAGAGACACAACAGGCGAAAGGGAAGATGTCAGCACACGTGAGGTATCCAGGGAGGGCGACAGAACATGCAGAATAGAAAAGGTACGAGGAAACTCCCAGAGGAGACGAGGCAGAGGACGTGGGTGGAGACACTACCACCGCACCGTCAGCCCCGGGAAGCACATTGCCTCCAGCAGGAGACGCAGGCACCACCCCTACAGCATCCCCCAAGGCCATTGGATGCGGATGCACCTCCACAGTCACCGAACGAAGATGGTCCGAAACAGGCGCCCTGCACAGAGCGAGAATCCGCCGGGGAGTCCACACGCACAGATAAGCGAGGAAAATCATCCTCAAGGAAAAATGAAGGGGCTTCTGTATGAGGAACGTCACAACCGGCCACGACGTGGCCCTCAGCACCACACCGGAAACACGTTCGGGTCTGCCCCTGATAGAAAGTCCTCAGAGACAGCCCACGATACGAGACCTTGGACGGTATAGGGCTCGTGAGCCGCAAGACAAGCCTGCGTGAACCCAGCCGGACCCCCTTCAGTCGGCCCGCACTCAAAGTGTTGAACCGGTGCTTCACCACCGACCCAAACCGCGTAAACAAGGCCATGAGGGCCGCCTCGGGGAAGGTCACTGGCACGCCGTGAATACTCACAAACGTCAAGGGCCCCCAGGGATCCGAGACCTCTACAGACACAGCCGAGGCCGGAAGAGGAAGCGTGCGGCCATTCCAGCGGGCCACAAACTCCCGGTATACATGTGACGTGGCGAATGACACCGCAACACGGGTGGGCGACAATTTCTCTAAGCCCAGGAGCTCGGGGACGTTAACACGGAGGACGTCGAGGAGGACAACTTCATCAACGGGCCAGTCCACATCAGCAGAAAAATCCAGCCGCACTGTGTCTATTCTTCGAATACGGCTAGTACCAGCCCCGTCCTTATTGGCAGGTGGGGCCCCGACCTGCGGGAGTTCCACCCCCCCCCCCTTCCTTACAGCAACCGCCACTCAGCAACGGCAGACGACCACTGACAGCCAGAGCTCGACGTCTGCACCCTCTGGTGGCGCAACCAGCACTCCATTACAGAGGCACATAATTGATTGGCTCAGGGACTGAACCAAACTAAGCTTTAGCTAAGCAAGTTACAATCTTGATGACCTAATTACAAAATTCAATAGATATCGTCACATTGACAAGGGGCTCGAGACCGACTATAAGTACAGTTTTTAAATTAAGCAACTGACATATGTGGATAGGTAGTGTCACAATTGATATGTTTATCCTGCACACTGCTCCCCATCCAGTGGACAGTGGTGGATAGGTTACAATCACTTAGCTATTACATACAGTTAGTAAACTATTTTTATTATATTTGACCAAGACTTCAGGCAGCAGATCATTTTGAATGAAATATTTACTCATATCTTGAACATTTGTTATAGAATTATCTGAATTCACTTATCTTTTTGCATTCCATCACATAGTGACGGAGAGTGTGCAAATAATTTTGACACACTTTATGTTTGGTCAGGTCTATATCAGCAGATAATGAGACTTCCTTTACATATGGGTACCAAAATTACCATAATGAAATAGTTCCTCATTGCTGCCAAATTTCACTATACAGTGTTTCTTTCAATTATAGTTTATTGGAGCACACATTTTGTATTGAGGATATCATATTAATTTTACGCATTTTTCTGTATTTTCAGCATACATGCAGGACAATGTATCAAATGTCAACAAGATGATATAGATATCCAAGAAAATATCAACATCAGTGAGGCAAAAGAAAAGAATGGGGAGCAAGAGGTTACGATAAAGAAAATGAAGAAAAAATAGACTGTCTCAAGATTCAACTATTAAAGGTAATCAAAACTCATTCTTCATTTCTTAAATTCAAAGAAAAACTTGTATATATTTTAGACAAGTTTTAGGTTATACAATTACATTACTGACTTGTTATATAAAGTAATTATTTTATATGCAGATAATGATGAGTCACAATAATGTTGCTGAAGAATGTTGACCAAATCACACACAAAAAGATGAAAAGACAAAGACGTTTCGGTCCGTTCTAGAATATTATTAATTTGATTTTTAGTTGTATTTTACTTGGCTGCTGATATAATTTTCTTTCATGCATCCCAGTTAACAGTAATATGAAAATTAACATTGGAGCCTGACGGCTGAGTGGACAGCACTCTGGGTTTGTAGTCCTAAGGGTCGAGGTTCTATCCCTAGAAGAGGCTGAAACAAATGTACAGTTTCTTTTTCCCTGATGCACCTATTCACGTAACAGTAAATACGTACTTGGAAGTTAGACAGTTGCTAAGGGCTGCTTTCTGGGAATGTGTGTGTTAATATTAGGTTCTGTTCAAGAATGTAAGAAATCTTATATATATATATTTATGTCGTACCTAGTAGCCAGAACGCACTTCTCGGCCTACTACGCAAGGCCCGATTTGCTTAATAAGCCAAGTTTTCAAGAATTAATGCTTTTTCGACTACCTAACCTACCTAACCTAATCTAACCTAACTTTTTTGGCTACCTAACCTATAAAGATAGGTTAGGTTAGGTTAGGTAGGGTTGGTTAGGTCGTCGAAAAAACATTAATTCATGAAAACTTGGCTTATTAGGCAAATCGGGCCTTGCATAGTAGGCTGAGAAGTGCGTTCTGGCTACTAGGTACGACATATGTATATATATATGTCGTACCTAGTAGCCAGAACGCACTTCTATGCCTACTATTCAAGGCCCGATTTGCCTAATAAGCCAAGTTTTCATAAATTAATTGTTTTTCGACTACCTAACCTACCTAACCTAACCTAACCTAACCTAACGTTTTCGGCTACCTAACCTAACCTAACCTATAAAAATAGGTAGGGTTGGTTAGGTTCGGTCATATATCTACATTAATTTTAACTCCAATAAAAAAAAATTGACCTCATACGTAATGAAATGGGTAGCTTTATAATTTCATAAGAAAAAAATTAGAGAAAATATATTAATTCATGAAAACTTGGCTTATTAAGCAAATCGGGCCTTGAATAGTAGGCATAGAAGTGCGTTCTGGCTACTAGGTACGACATATATATATATGCACTTATTAAATAAGCCAATATTGACTATAAGCAAGTGCGAGAACGGGTTGTGTTGTGTTGCCTGGTCGGTCTATTTGTATACAGCATACGAAGGTTAGCATAATTTAACCTAAAACAACAGAGCCTAGGAATCACTAACCTAAGGTAAGAAATCCTAAGCTATGAATATTTACAACAGTTCACTAGTTGTTTTTGTTGATTTAGGATCGACGGCATCAGTAAACTGGTTATTACACCATGTTTCGTACATAAACAAATACAAGGTGTAATTCTTTTAATTATAATAATAATAAATGACAAAAAGTTAATAATTAATGTACTTGTTAATCAAAATTCTCAAAATCTTATTTGTCTTTAGGAAAAAAACTTATAAGACATTTGGAAAGAGATATGAAGACTATGTCTTACATTTCCTTATGTTATTTACACTAAAAGAACGTATAAACTTTACTTAACAGTGGCCAATTTCTTATATCTGATATACACGTCCCAAAAGAAGTTTAGGGTGAAGTAACATAGTACACATTTAAAAAACAAACAAACTTTAGAATACATTAATACCTAAACAGTTTGTAAATACAGTGATAAATTGTGTCAAACATTACATAATGTTATTTACCAAAAAGCGTATGACAACTTCAAATGGCATGAATTCAACAGGATTTTATAGTTGTCAAAAAACTCTTGGTTTTAATTAACAAGTATTTGTCACAATGTATTTTACATAATTATGAGGCAGTTGAACCACCAAATAATTCTGTATTATAAATGCATAATGTTAAATTTCTTTATACATAGAAGTAAAATAATAACCACTTATATTAAATGATAATTCGGAAATAGTAACTGGAAACGTTATATGAACGAAAACTCAATACCAAATTTTTTAGATGTTTTTAATATAAAGATCGACAGTATGGAATCTTATTCATTATGGACATATTAAAGAAAAAACGATAATTTTCACTGAGGAACATATATTAGAGCATTCTTAGTCACTTATACATTAAAAGTACTGTATTTTTTAAACCATTGGGGTTGTAAACCCACGGAACGGCCTACCCGCAAAAGTCACAACATACGAAATTGTATATGTTTGCTTATTTATTATTCCATAAATGATTATTATTAATTTATGATGGCTACCGAGGTTACCCATAGGTAAATTACTGTACACTGACTAAATGCTACTACAAAAGCTATATAAATCCTGGGAAAATCATAATGACCAGCGACATTAGAGTATAAAGAGTTAAATAGTAACTGGTGTTATGATCTCAGCCTGCAGGAGAAACGAGTCTTCCTCCTTGAGAGTTATTCAGCAAGCCTGACCTAACCAGAAGGTCTAAGAAATATAGAGGAGATAACACAGATGTAAAATAGTTTGTTGGATTCAATGAACAATTTAAGATTATAGGCAGTAAATAAGAAAACAGATGAATGACTGGCTAGGAGATGTGGACACTTTGCTGGAGGCGTGAGGCTCGCTTTTGGAGGGCTTTGACCTCACTTGAGGCCAGACATCGCAGGGGGAAAGTCACGCTCCGTTGAGCTCCCGTCAGGAAGGAACCCCTAGTGATATATCTTCAAGAGAAGAGAACTATGCAGACATGCCAGCTGTAGAATCGAGCTGGGAACGTTGTGGTCTCAAGTCCTGGGCAATGAGGAGTGTTTATTAAACCGCCCAGAGGCATTATTGTGGGCCGTGGAAGCGCCCTGACCAAGCTCCGTCAGAGGGAGGAGCGCCCTCGACGAGATAATCTGTGGTAAGCACGATTTATGCTAGTTCATAGTGATTGCTTGTAGTTGGTCGTGTGCCCAGCGACAGTAGCAATGTTTATTGATAAGTTAAACATGTTTTGGTAAGGCAGAAAGCCTAAAATAAGAGAGTGGAGAGGGAGGAACACGGAGCGACGTCTGTCCTCTCTGAGTGCTGGCAGGTGACTGAGAGCTCCCGACGGCAGAGGCACCTCTGGGAGTGAGTGAGGGCCGCCAGGAGAAGTGGAGCATGGACCCGCCCAACGGGGGAGTCCACTCTCACAGTATGTAGAGGACAGATAGAGGTTTGAGGCAAACATATTGTGTGACTATTTTTGTTTATGTGTTAAAGGGGAAACATTTTTATTGGAGTGTCGATGGGTTGCAGGTTTGTCTTTGGGGAAGAAGTTGCTGAGAACTTTGAAGCCAGCACAGATGAAGTAATTGATGAGACTCCAAGGTAGTGAAGCAGAGGACCTCGAGCTGTGAGGAGAAGCAGTGAAGAGGAGTGTCACGTGCTTCTGTAGAGGTGGTGAAGCACCATAGTTGCTCGAGGGAACTTCATGGTGTAGCAGCCAGGAGAGCTGTGGAGGAACCTAGCAGAAGGGTGAAGCACCGTAGTTGCTCAAGGAAACTTCATGGTAGCAGCCTGGAGGAGCAGCAGAGGATCCTGGTAGTTAAGCCCGGAAGAACCTGAAGAGATCAGGGTAGTGAACTTCCAGAGGGGGAGGGAAGTTCTAGTGGATTACTTGTAGGGAGTTGATAGTGTTTGGTTGTCATTAGCTTGCAAGACGCAGTGAGAGGTGAGTGATTGTTTGCATTCTTATGTCAAGGAGTGTTTTATACTGAAGTTTAGAGTTACAGTCGTCGTCTGGATTACCCACAGATGTATGTGTTCTAGGACTGAGAGAGTGATCGATTGATCATTGTTGTGTATCAATGAACATTTATACTGATATATGTTATTGCATCCACATGCTGATTTTCTTTGTACACATTTATAGATACATATATATATTCTCTTGCTGATGGTGCAACAGTGTATGTAGACTTGATCAACATGAGGAGGTTGATAGTATCAGGTGGTGAACCAGGAGATAGGATACCACTTGATAAGCTGATGATAGAGTTCTGATGGTGTTGGAGTGCAACCTGATTGTAATAGTATAGATTATAGGATTCATTTTTATTATATGTGTGTATGTATTGTGTATGTGCTTTGTACAGTAAATGTATTCCAATTTGCTGGTGTTTGCCCTTGTCCTAGTGAGGCTTCCCAGGGAAATAGTAAAGGAAGAGAGAGAGAGAGAAAGAACCAAGAACCACCGCTGTGGACAGGGTAGGATGGAAGATTAGTAAGTTAAAGGGGATTGAGGAGATCATATCACATAAGGAGAGAGTGGGGAGTCACAGCGGCTCGAGTGGGTGTGTGCACGTGACAACGAGGCTAAGTGTTGGAGACGCATCCCCTAAATGTGTGACGTTGAGCCCCTCTCCAAGAGCCAGAAGCACCTAGTGTGATCTCCTAGCGAGGTATAATCACTCTACCGAATTGTGGGTTGGGTTGTCTGCAAAGGAGAAGCAACGGCGACAAAACCACCATCCCACAGTACTACAACAAATTGGGGGCCTGTCTGGGAGAGTGAACTGACACACCCACACCCTGTCCAAGAGTGGATTTATACACCCCTTGTTGAAATAGATAAACTGTGTGACCGCAGGTGTATATTCTCTCTCTTGGGAAGACTCACAGGACAAAATGGATAAGGTGCAAGCATTTGTGGAGTAAGGCAAGCCTGAGGACTTGGAAGGTTGCACGAGAGAACAATTAAAACAAATAGCAGAAAAATGTGGCATTAGGTTGAAAGCATCTAAAGTAGCTGGGATGAAAGATGAGATCCTGAGGAAGTTAAGAGCCAGGAGTGAAGCGGCAGAACAAGGAGCCCAGAAAGGAGCTGAAAGTGGAAAGGAGGATTATGGGCAGGATGAAGTGAGATCCCAGGGATCGAGTAGGAGCAGCAAGAGTAGCCGGAGTAGCAGGAGTAGCCGAAATAGGAGCTTGGAAAGGTTCCAGTTAGAGCTCCAGATGCAGCGTGAGGAGAGACAGTTCCAGCTGGAAAAGATAAAATTAGAACTCCAGATGAAAAATGAAGCCAAGAAGGAAAAAGAAAAAAACCAGGCTGGAAGTAGAAAAAGAGAAAACCAGGGTGGAAGTAGAAAAAGAGAAAACCAGACTGGAAGTAGAAAAAGAGAAAACCAGAGTAAGAGAATTGGAGTTGGAAGAGGAGAAAGAAAAAGAGAAAACAAAACAAATGCAGATAGAAGCGAATAGAACCTTGGCTGAGCAAAGGATTGAACATTGGTTGCCAGAGAGCACCACCCAGGTATCACTCTCACCAGATGTTAGGGTTAGGGAGAAGGACATTCCCTTGTTTGTTCCCGAAGAGGCAGAGAGCTTCTTCGAGCATTTTGAAAAAGTAGCCAGTATCAAGGAGTGGCCACAGGAGGAATGGGCCCAGCTGGTCCAGTTAAGATTGACTGGTGCAGCCAGAGAGGCATACACCCAATTGTCACTGGAAGAGTGCCAGGATTATGCCACAGTAAAGAGCAGCATATTGCGCTCGTTTCAGTTAACCCCAGAAGCTTATAGAAAGCGCTTCAGAGAGATGGTGAAGGTTGGAGCGTGTACTTTTGCTGAGACAGCAAGAGATCTGGAAAGACGATTCCAGAAATGGATTGAGGCTGCTGGAGTTGGATCTTACGCTGACCTGAAGCAAATGATGGTCATGGAGAAGTTCTTGGAGATGATGCATCCCTAAACAAAGTTCAAGATCCAAGAAGCAGGGATAAAGGAGGTGAAAGATGCCGCAGATAGGGCGGATATGATTACCGAAGCATATAAGAGCTTGAGGGAGAACAGAGTTAGAAGTGAGGCGAGATGCAGCAATAGCAGATCCAGTGGAGTCTGGGGAGGAAGAAATTATGAAAGACCCAGAAGAGTCTGGGGTGAGAAGAATTTTGATAAATGGGCAGATACACGTAGGTACCCTAAAACTCAGAAGAGTAGGTCGCGCACGTCGTCTGAAAGTGAAGATGGAAGAGCTAAACGAGAAACTAATCGTTATCCAGGAAATCAAGAGTCCAGTAAAGCCCCACAGAGTGCAGGTTGTGTGCCTGGCCCGAGGAACTCACATGCGAGTGGACAAAGTCAGAGCCACTCTGGTTCGTATAGGAGAGATTTCTCCCAGGTGAGGTGTTACAATTGTAACGGATTGGGTCACGTGATACGAGACTGTCGGCAGGGCAAAAGAGTTGTGACCCTGGCCATGTGTGACCCCCGAAGTAGATATAATAATGTGTTCCAAGACAAACCACAGAAGATAAACTTAGTGAACGAGAGGTATAGGCCGTTCATGAGCAAAGGTTGGATCAGTGTAGGAGGCCAACCTGAGGTAGAAGGTGGTATTTTAAGGGATACCGGAGCTAATCAGAGCTTGATTGCATGAAGCCTGATTGGGAATAATCGACGGTTAGCTGGCAGGAGTAAGATGAAAGTATATGGGTTATTGTCTGAGAGTGACATACCCATTTGTCCAGCTAAGGTCGGAATATGTGTCGGCAGAGGTGATGTTGGGGGTATGCCCCGACATACCTGTTCCAGGAGTCAAGTGAGCCTGGGAAATGACTTGTGCGGGACAAAGGTGTTGCCAAGAGTCATGGCAGAGACTGTGCCAGAGGAGTGCCTCCTAGGACGCCCTCCAAGGCGTCCTAGGACAGCCTAGCTAAGAGGTGTCAGAGAGGTCAAATCGTTTGTGAGACGATCAATCTTGGAAGTTGGTAATCTTGGGCATGGTATTTTTTCAAATCACCTCATTCTTTGGGGCACACGTGAGGAACAAAAATGCGAATAAGCCTGAATTGTCCCAGTACTATATGCAACTGAAAACTCATACCCCAGAAGTGATTCGAACCCATAGTGTCAGGAACACTCTGCTGGCATACAGGATCCCTTAACCTCTCGACAAACACGACCGGACAAAAGAGGATGGAAGTAGAGGCTATTTCCATCTCCTCGCCGGCACTCGGTTTGTAATCTTTAACATGGTATTTTATCAAATCACCTCATTCTTTAGGGCACACATGAGGAACACACATGTGAACAAGCCTGATTGATCCTCAGGACTATAGGCAACTGAAAACTCACACCCCAGATGTGACTCAAACCCATACTGCCAGGAGCACTCTGCTGGCGTACAGGATCCCTTAACCGTTCGATCAACACGACCAGACAAAAGAGGATGGTAGCCGAGACCATATCCGTATCCCTACCGGCACTCGGTTGATAATCTTGGACATGGTATTTTATCAAATCACGTCATTCTTTGGGGCACACGCGAGGAACACAAATGCGAATGAGGATGAATGGTCACCAGAACTATATGCAACTGAAAACTCACACCCCGGAAGTGACTCGAACCCATACTGCCAGGAGCACTCAGCTGGCGTACAGGATCCCATAACCGCTCGACCAACACAACCGGGCCAAAGAGGACGGGTAACCGATGCAATTTCGATCACGCAGCCGGCACTTGGTTGGTAATCTTGGGCATGGTATTTTATCAAATCACCTCATTCTTTTGGGCACACGTGTGGAACACAAATGCGAATTAGCTTGAATGGTCCCCAGGACTATATGCAACTGAAACTCACTTCCCAAAAGTGACTTGAACCCATACTGCCAGGAGCACTCTGCTGGCGTACAGGATCCCATAACCGCTCGACCAACACAACCGGACAAAAGAGGATGGTAGCCGAGGCTATTTCCATCCCCCTTGCCAGGACTCGGTTTGTAATCTTGGGCATGGTATTTTATTAAATCACCTCATTCCTTAGGGCACACGTGAGGAACACAAATGCGAATAAGCCTGAATGGTCCCCAGGAATATATGCAACTGAAAACACACACACTTCAGAAGTGACTAAAACCCATAGTGTCAGGAGCGCTCTGCTGGCGTACAGGATCGCTTAACGTTCAATCAACATAACCGAACAAAACAGGATGGTAGCTGAGGCTATTTCCATCCCCCTTGCCAGGACTCGGTTTGTAATCTTTGGCATGGTATTTTATCAAATCACCTCATTCTTTGGGGCACACGCGAGGAACACAAATGCAAATGAGCCTGAATGGTCCCCAGTACTATATGCCACTGAAAACTCACACCACAGAAGTGACTCGAACCCATAGTGTCAGGAGCACTCTGCTGGCGTACAGGATCCCTTAACCGCTCGACCAACACAACCGGATAAAAGAGGATGCTAGGCAAAGCTATTTCCATCTTACGACCGGCACTTGGTTGGTAATCTTGGACATGGTATTTTATCAAATCACCTCATTCTTAGGGGTACACGTGAGGAACACAAATGTGAATAAGCCTGAATGGCCCCCAGTACTATATGCAACTGAAAACTGACACTTCAGAAGTGACTCAAACCCATACTGCCAGGAGAACTCTGCTGGCGTACAGGATCCCTTAACCGCTCGACCAACACGACCCGATGAAAGAAGATGGTAGCCAAGGATATTTCCATCCCCCCCGCCGTCACTCGGTTGGTTATCTTGGGCATGGTATTTTATCAAATCACCTCATTCTTTGGGGAACACATGAGGAACACAAATGCAAATAAGCCTGAAGGGTTCCCAGTACTATATGCAACTGATAACTCACACCCAAGAAGGGACTCGAAACCATACTGTCAGGAGAACTCTGCTGGCGTACAGGATCCCTTAACCGCTCGACCAACATGACCGGACAAAAGAGGATGGTAGCCAAAGCTATTTCCATCCCCCCGCCGGCACTCGGTTAGTAATCTTGGGCATGATATTTTAACAAATCACCTCAATCTATGGGGGCACACGTGAGGAACACAAATGAGAATTAGCCTGAATGGTCCCAAGTACTATATGCAACTGAAAACTCATACCCCAGAAAGGAATCGAACCCATAGAGCCAGGAGCACTCTGCTGGCATGCAGGATCCCTTAACCACTCGACCAACACGACCGGACAAAAGAGGATGGTAGCCGAGGCTATTTCCATCCCCCCCGCCGGCACTCGGTTGGAAATCTTGGGCATTGTATTTTATCAAATCACCAAATTCTTTGGGGCACATGGGAGGAACTCAAATGCGAATAAGCCTGAATGGTCCCCAGGACTATAAGCAACTGAAAACTCATACCCCAAAGTGACTCGTACCAATACTGCCAGGAGCACTCTGCTGGCGTACAGGATCCCTTAACCGCTCGACCAACACAACCGGATAAAAGAGGATGTTAGGCAAAGCTATTTCCATCTTACGACCGGCACTTGGTTGGTAATCTTGGACAAGGTATTTTATCAAATCACCTCATTCTTAGGGGCACACGTGAGGAACACAAATGTGAATAAGCCTGAATGGCCCCCAGTACTATATGCAACTGAAAACTGACACTTCAGAAGTGACTCAAACCCATACTGCCAGGAGAACTCTGCTGGCGTACAGGATCCCTTAACCGCTCGACCAACACGACCGGAAGAAAGAAGATGGTAGCCAAGGATATTTCCATCCCCCCCGCCGTCACTCGGTTGGTTATCTTGGGCATGGTATTTTATCAAATCACCTCATTCTTTGGGGAACACGTGAGGAACACAAATGCAAATAAGCCTGAAGGGTTCCCAGTACTATATGCAACTGATAACTCACACCCAAGAAGGGACTCGAAACCATACTGCCAGGAGAACTCTGCTGGCATACAGGATCTCTTAACCACTCGAACAACACGACCGGACAAAAGAGGATGGTAGACAAAAGAAGATGGTAGCCGAGGCTATTTCCATGCCTTTGCTGGCACTCGGTTGGTAATCTTGGGCATTGTATTTTATCAAATCACCTCATTCTTTGAGGCACATGTGAGGAACACAAATGCGAATAAGCCTGAATGGTCCCCAGGACTATATGCATCTGAAAACTCACACCCCACAAGTAACTCGAAACTATAGTGCCAGGCGCACTCTGCTGGCGTACAGGATCCCTTAACCGCTCGACCAACACGTTTGGACAAAAGAGGATGGTAGCCGAGGCTATTTCCATCTCCCTGCCGGCACTCAGTTGGTAATCTTGGGCATGGTATTTTATCAAATCACTTCATTCTTTAGGGCACACATGAGGAAAATAAATGCGAATAAGCCTGAATGGTCGCCAGGACTATATGGAACTGAAAACTCACACCCCAGAAGTGACTCGAACCCATACTTCCAGGAGCACTCTGCTGGCGTAAAGGATCCCTTAACCGCTCGACCAACACGACCGGACGAAAGAGGACGGTAGCCGAGGCTATTTCAATCCCCCCGCTGGCATTTGGTTGGTAATCTTGGGCAAGGTATTTTATCAAATCACCTCATTCTTTGGGCACATGAGAGGAACTCAAATGCGAAAAAGCATGAATTATCCCAAGGACTACATGCAATTGACAACTCACACCCCACAAGGTACTCGAACCCACACTGCTGGAGCATTCTGCTGGCATACAGGATCCTTTAACCGCTCGAACATCATGGCCGGACAAAAGAGGATGGTAGCTGAGGTTATTTCCATGCCCTTGCTGGCACGTGGTTGGTAATCGTGGGCATGATATTTTATCAAATCACTTTGCTCTTACAGGCACACGTGAGGAACACAAATACGAATAAGCCTGAATGGTCCCCAGTACTATATGCAACTGAAAACTCACACCCCAGAAATGACTCGAACCCATACTGCCAGGAGCACTCTGCTGGCATACAGGATCCAATAACCGCTCGACCAACACAACCGGACAAAAGTGGATAGTAGCCGAGGCTATTTCCATCTCTCCGCTGGCACTCTGTTGGTAATCTTGGAGATGGTATTTTATCAAATCACCTCATTCTTTGAGGCACACATAAGGAACACAAATGCGAATAAGCCTGAATGGCCCCAAGGACTATATGCAACTGACATCTCACACCCCAGAAGTGACTCGAACCCATACTGCCAGGAGCACTCTGCTGGCGTACAGGATCCCTTAACCGTTCGATCAACACGACCAGACAAAAGAGGATGGTAGCCGAGACCATATCCGTATCCCTACCGGCACTCGGTTGATAATCTTGGACATGGTATTTTATCAAATCACGTCATTCTTTGGGGCACACGCGAGGAATACAAATGCGAATGAGGATGAATGGTCACCAGAACTATATGCAACTGAAAACTCACACCCCGGAAGTGACTCGAACCCATACTGCCAGGAGCACTCAGCTGGCGTACAGGATCCCATAACCGCTCGACCAACAAAACCGGGCCAAAGAGGACGGGTAACCGATGCAATTTCCATCACGCAGCCGGCACTTGGTTGGTAATCTTGGGCATGGTATTTTATCAAATCACCTCATTCTTTTGGGCACACGTGTGGAACACAAATGCGAATTAGCTTGAATGGTCCCCAGGACTATATGCAACTGAAACTCACTTCCCAAAAGTGACTCGAACCCATACTGCCAGGACCACTCTGCTGGCGTACAGGATCCCATAACCGCTCGACCAACACAACCGGACAAAAGAGGATGGTAGACGAGGCTATTTCCATCCCCCTTGCCAGGACTCGGTTTGTAATCTTGGGCATGGTATTTTATTAAATCACCTCATTCCTTAGGGCACACGTGAGGAACACAAATGCGAATAAGCCTGAATGGTCCCCAGGAATATATGCAACTGAAAACACACACACTTCAGAAGTGACTAAAACCCATAGTGTCAGGAGCGCTCTGCTGGCGTACAGGATCGCTTAACGTTCAATCAACATAACCGAACAAAACAGGATGGTAGCTGAGGCTATTTCCATCCCCCTTGCCAGGACTCGGTTTGTAATCTTTGGCATGGTATTTTATCAAATCACCTCATTCTTTGGGGCACACGCGAGGAACACAAATGCAAATGAGCCTGAATGGTCCCCAGTACTATATGCCACTGAAAACTCACACCACAGAAGTGACTCGAACCCATAGTGTCAGGAGCACTCTGCTGGCGTACAGGATCCCTTAACCGCTCGACCAACACAACCGGATAAAAGAGGATGCTAGGCAAAGCTATTTCCATCTTACGACCGGCACTTGGTTGGTAATCTTGGACATGGTATTTTATCAAATCACCTCATTCTTAGGGGTACACGTGAGGAACACAAATGTGAATAAGCCTGAATGGACCCCAGTACTATATGCAACTGAAAACTGACACTTCAGAAGTGACTCAAACCCATACTGCCAGGAGAACTCTGCTGGCGTACAGGATCCCTTAACCGCTCGACCAACACGACCGGAAGAAAGAAGATGGTAGCCAAGGATATTTCCATCCCCCCCGCCGTCACTCGGTTGGTTATCTTGGGCATGGTATTTTATCAAATCACCTCATTCTTTGGGGAACACGTGAGGAACACAAATGCAAATAAGCCTGAAGGGTTCCCAGTACTATATGCAACTGATAACTCACACCCAAGAAGGGACTCGAAACCACACTGTCAGGAGAACTCTGCTGGCGTACAGGATCCCTTAACCGCTCGATCAACATGACCGGACAAAAGAGGATGGTAGCCAAAGCTATTTCCATCCCCCCGCCGGCACTCGGTTAGTAATCTTGGGCATGATATTTTAACAAATCACCTCAATCTATGGGGGCACACGTGAGGAACACAAATGAGAATTAGCCTGAATGGTCCCAAGTACTATATGCAACTGAAAACTCATACCCCAGAAAGGAATCGAACCCATAGAGCCAGGAGCACTCTGCTGGCATGCAGGATCCCTTAACCACTCGACCAACACGACCGGACAAAAGAGGATGGTAGCCGAGGCTATTTCCATCCCCCCCGCCGGCACTCGGTTGGAAATCTTGGGCATTGTATTTTATCAAATCACCAAATTCTTTGGGGCACATGAGAGGAACTCAAATGCGAATAAGCCTGAATGGTCCCCAGGACTATAAGCAACTGAAAACTCATACCCCAAAGTGACTCGTACCAATACTGCCAGGAGCACTCTGCTGGCGTACAGGATCCCTTAACCGCTCGACCAACACAACCGGATAAAAGAGGATGTTAGGCAAAGCTATTTCCATCTTACGACCGGCACTTGGTTGGTAATCTTGGACAAGGTATTTTATCAAATCACCTCATTCTTAGGGGCACACGTGAGGAACACAAATGTGAATAAGCCTGAATGGCCCCCAGTACTATATGCAACTGAAAACTGACACTTCAGAAGTGACTCAAACCCATACTGCCAGGAGAACTCTGCTGGCGTACAGGATCCCTTAACCGCTCGACCAACACGACCGGAAGAAAGAAGATGGTAGCCAAGGATATTTCCATCCCCCCCGCCGTCACTCGGTTGGTTATCTAGGGCATGGTATTTTATCAAATCACCTCATTCTTTGGGGAACACGTGATAAACACAAATGCAAATAAGCCTGAAGGGTTCCCAGTACTATATGCAACTGATAACTCACACCCAAGAAGGGACTCGAAACCATACTGCCAGGAGAACTCTGCTGGCATACAGGATCTCTTAACCACTCGAACAACACGACCGGACAAAAGAGGATGGTAGACAAAAGAAGATGGTAGCCGAGGCTATTTCCATGCCTTTGCTGGCACTCGGTTGGTAATCTTGGGCATTGTATTTTATCAAATCACCTCATTCTTTGGGGCACATGTGAGGAACACAAATGCGAATAAGCCTGAATGGTCCCCAGGACTATATGCATCTGAAAACTCACACCCCACAAGTAACTCGAAACTATAGTGCCAGGCGCACTCTGCTGGCGTACAGGATCCCTTAACCGCTCGACCAACACGTTTGGACAAAAGAGGATGGTAACCGAGGCTATTTCCATCTCCCTGCCGGCACTCAGTTGGTAATCTTGGGCATGGTATTTTATCAAATCACCTCATTCTTTAGGGCACACATGAGGAAAATAAATGCGAATAAGCCTGAATGGTCGCCAGGACTATATGGAACTGAAAACTCACACCCCAGAAGTGACTCGAACCCATATTGCCAGGAGCACTCTGCTGGCGTAAAGGATCCCTTAACCGCTCGACCAACACGACCGGGCGAAAGAGGACGGTAGCCGAGGCTATTTCAATCCCCCCGCTGGCATTTGGTTGGTAATCTTGGGCAAGGTATTTTATCAAATCACCTCATTCTTTGGGCACATGAGAGGAACTCAAATGCGAAAAAGCATGAATTATCCCAAGGACTACATGCAATTGACAACTCACACCCCAAAAGGTACTCGAACCCACACTGCTGGAGCATTCTGCTGGCATACAGGATCCTTTAACCGCTCGAACATCATGGCCGGACAAAAGAGGATGGTAGCTGAGGTTATTTCCATGCCCTTGCTGGCACGTGGTTGGTAATCGTGGGCATGATATTTTATCAAATCACTTTGCTCTTACAGGCACACGTGAGGAACACAAATACGAATAAGCCTGAATGGTCCCCAGTACTATATGCAACTGAAAACTCACACCCCAGAAATGACTCGAACCCATACTGCCAGGAGCACTCTGCTGGCATACAGGATCCAATAACCGCTCGACCAACACAACCGGACAAAAGTGGATAGTAGCCGAGGCTATTTCCATCTCTCCGCTGGCACTCTGTTGGTAATCTTGGAGATGGTATTTTATCAAATCACCTCATTCTTTGAGGCACACATAAGGAACACAAATGCGAATAAGCCTGAATGGCCCCAAGGACTATATGCAACTGACATCTCACACCCCAGAAGTGACTCGAACCCATACTGCCAGGAGCACTCTGCTGGCGTACAGGATCCCTTAACCGTTCGATCAACACGACCAGACAAAAGAGGATGGTAGCCGAGACCATATCCGTATCCCTACCGGCACTCGGTTGATAATCTTGGACATGGTATTTTATCAAATCACGTCATTCTTTGGGGCACACGCGAGGAACACAAATGCGAATGAGGATGAATGGTCACCAGAACTATATGCAACTGAAAACTCACACCCCGGAAGTGACTCGAACCCATACTGCCAGGAGCACTCAGCTGGCGTACAGGATCCCATAACCGCTCGACCAACACAACCGGGCCAAAGAGGACGGGTAACCGATGCAATTTCCATCACGCAGCCGGCACTTGGTTGGTAATCTTGGGCATGGTATTTTATCAAATCACCTCATTCTTTTGGGCACACGTGTGGAACACAAATGCGAATTAGCTTGAATGGTCCCCAGGACTATATGCAACTGAAACTCACTTCCCAAAAGTGACTCGAACCCATACTGCCAGGAGCACTCTGCTGGCGTACAGGATCCCATAACCGCTCGACCAACACAACCGGACAAAAGAGGATGGTAGACGAGGCTATTTCCATCCCCCTTGCCATTACTCGGTTTGTAATCTTGGGCATGGTATTTTATTAAATCACCTCATTCCTTAGGGCACACGTGAGGAACACAAATGCGAATAAGCCTGAATGGTCCCCAGGAATATATGCAACTGAAAACACACACACTTCAGAAGTGACTAAAACCCATAGTGTCAGGAGCGCTCTGCTGGCGTACAGGATCGCTTAACGTTCAATCAACATAACCGAACAAAACAGGATGGTAGCTGAGGCTATTTCCATCCCCCTTGCCAGGACTCGGTTTGTAATCTTTGGCATGGTATTTTATCAAATCACCTCATTCTTTGGGGCACACGCGAGGAACACAAATGCAAATGAGCCTGAATGGTCCCCAGTACTATATGCCACTGAAAACTCACACCACAGAAGTGACTCGAACCCATAGTGTCAGGAGCACTCTGCTGGCGTACAGGATCCCTTAACCGCTCGACCAACACAACCGGATAAAAGAGGATGCTAGGCAAAGCTATTTCCATCTTACGACCGGCACTTGGTTGGTAATCTTGGACATGGTATTTTATCAAATCACCTCATTCTTAGGGGTACACGTGAGGAACACAAATGTGAATAAGCCTGAATGGCCCCCAGTACTATATGCAACTGAAAACTGACACTTCAGAAGTGACTCAAACCCATACTGCCAGGAGAACTCTGCTGGCGTACAGGATCCCTTAACCGCTCGACCAACACGACCGGAAGAAAGAAGATGGTAGCCAAGGATATTTCCATCCCCCCCGCCGTCACTCGGTTGGTTATCTTGGGCATGGTATTTTATCAAATCACCTCATTCTTTGGGGAACACATGAGGAACACAAATGCAAATAAGCCTGAAGGGTTCCCAGTACTATATGCAACTGATAACTCACACCCAAGAAGGGACTCGAAACCATACTGTCAGGAGAACTCTGCTGGCGTACAGGATCCCTTAACCGCTCGACCAACATGACCGGACAAAAGAGGATGGTAGCCAAAGCTATTTCCATCCCCCCGCCGGCACTCGGTTAGTAATCTTGGGCATGATATTTTAACAAATCACCTCAATCTATGGGGGCACACGTGAGGAACACAAATGAGAATTAGCCTGAATGGTCCCAAGTACTATATGCAACTGAAAACTCATACCCCAGAAAGGAATCGAACCCATAGAGCCAGGAGCACTCTGCTGGCATGCAGGATCCCTTAACCACTCGACCAACACGACCGGACAAAAGAGGATGGTAGCCGAGGCTATTTCCATCCCCCCCGCCGGCACTCGGTTGGAAATCTTGGGCATTGTATTTTATCAAATCACCAAATTCTTTGGGGCACATGAGAGGAACTCAAATGCGAATAAGCCTGAATGGTCCCCAGGACTATAAGCAACTGAAAACTCATACCCCAAAGTGACTCGTACCAATACTGCCAGGAGCACTCTGCTGGCGTACAGGATCCCTTAACCGCTCGACCAACACAACCGGATAAAAGAGGATGTTAGGCAAAGCTATTTCCATCTTACGACCGGCACTTGGTTGGTAATCTTGGACAAGGTATTTTATCAAATCACCTCATTCTTAGGGGCACACGTGAGGAACACAAATGTGAATAAGCCTGAATGGCCCCCAGTACTATATGCAACTGAAAACTGACACTTCAGAAGTGACTCAAACCCATACTGCCAGGAGAACTCTGCTGGCGTACAGGATCCCTTAACCGCTCGACCAACACGACCGGAAGAAAGAAGATGGTAGCCAAGGATATTTCCATCCCCCCCGCCGTCACTCGGTTGGTTATCTTGGGCATGGTATTTTATCAAATCACCTCATTCTTTGGGGAACACGTGAGGAACACAAATGCAAATAAGCCTGAAGGGTTCCCAGTACTATATGCAACTGATAACTCACACCCAAGAAGGGACTCGAAACCATACTGCCAGGAGAACTCTGCTGGCATACAGGATCTCTTAACCACTCGAACAACACGACCGGACAAAAGAGGATGGTAGACCAAAGAAGATGGTAGCCGAGGCTATTTCCATGCCTTTGCTGGCACTCGGTTGGTAATCTTGGGCATTGTATTTTATCAAATCACCTCATTCTTTGGGGCACATGTGAGGAACACAAATGCGAATAAGCCTGAATGGTCCCCAGGACTATATGCATCTGAAAACTCACACCCCACAAGTAACTCGAAACTATAGTGCCAGGCGCACTCTGCTGGCGTACAGGATCCCTTAACCGCTCGACCAACACGTTTGGACAAAAGAGGATGGTAACCGAGGCTATTTCCATCTCCCTGCCGGCACTCAGTTGGTAATCTTGGGCATGGTATTTTATCAAATCACCTCATTCTTTAGGGCACACATGAGGAAAATAAATGCGAATAAGCCTGAATGGTCGCCAGGACTATATGGAACTGAAAACTCACACCCCAGAAGTGACTCGAACCCATATTGCCAGGAGCACTCTGCTGGCGTAAAGGATCCCTTAACCGCTCGACCAACACGACCAGACGAAAGAGGACGGTAGCCGAGGCTATTTCAATCCCCCCGCTGGCATTTGGTTGGTAATCTTGGGCAAGGTATTTTATCAAATCACCTCATTCTTTGGGCACATGAGAGGAACTCAAATGCGAAAAAGCATGAATTATCCCAAGGACTACATGCAATTGACAACTCACACCCCAAAAGGTACTCGAACCCACACTGCTGGAGCATTCTGCTGGCATACAGGATCCTTTAACCGCTCGAACATCATGGCCGGACAAAAGAGGATGGTAGCTGAGGTTATTTCCATGCCCTTGCTGGCACGTGGTTGGTAATCGTGGGCATGATATTTTATCAAATCACTTTGCTCTTACAGGCACACGTGAGGAACACAAATACGAATAAGCCTGAATGGTCCCCAGTACTATATGCAACTGAAAACTCACACCCCAGAAATGACTCGAACCCATACTGCCAGGAGCACTCTGCTGGCATACAGGATCCAATAACCGCTCGACCAACACAACCGGACAAAAGTGGATAGTAGCCGAGGCTATTTCCATCTCTCCGCTGGCACTCTGTTGGTAATCTTGGAGATGGTATTTTATCAAATCACCTCATTCTTTGAGGCACACATAAGGAACACAAATGCGAATAAGCCTGAATGGCCCCAAGGACTATATGCAACTGACATCTCACACCCCAGAAGTGACTCGAACCCATACTGCCAGGAGCACTCTGCTGGCGTACAGGATCCCTTAACCGTTCGATCAACACGACCAGACAAAAGAGGATGGTAGCCGAGACCATATCCGTATCCCTACCGGCACTCGGTTGATAATCTTGGACATGGTATTTTATCAAATCACGTCATTCTTTGGGGCACACGCGAGGAACACAAATGCGAATGAGGATGAATGGTCACCAGAACTATATGCAACTGAAAACTCACACCCCGGAAGTGACTCGAACCCATACTGCCAGGAGCACTCAGCTGGCGTACAGGATCCCATAACCGCTCGACCAACACAACCGGGCCAAAGAGGACGGGTAACCGATGCAATTTCCATCACGCAGCCGGCACTTGGTTGGTAATCTTGGGCATGGTATTTTATCAAATCACCTCATTCTTTTGGGCACACGTGTGGAACACAAATGCGAATTAGCTTGAATGGTCCCCAGGACTATATGCAACTGAAACTCACTTCCCAAAAGTGACTCGAACCCATACTGCCAGGAGCACTCTGCTGGCGTACAGGATCCCATAACCGCTCGACCAACACAACCGGACAAAAGAGGATGGTAGACGAGGCTATTTCCATCCCCCTTGCCAGGACTCGGTTTGTAATCTTGGGCATGGTATTTTATTAAATCACCTCATTCCTTAGGGCACACGTGAGGAACACAAATGCGAATAAGCCTGAATGGTCCCCAGGAATATATGCAACTGAAAACACACACACTTCAGAAGTGACTAAAACCCATAGTGTCAGGAGCGCTCTGCTGGCGTACAGGATCGCTTAACGTTCAATCAACATAACCGAACAAAACAGGATGGTAGCTGAGGCTATTTCCATCCCCCTTGCCAGGACTCGGTTTGTAATCTTTGGCATGGTATTTTATCAAATCACCTCATTCTTTGGGGCACACGCGAGGAACACAAATGCAAATGAGCCTGAATGGTCCCCAGTACTATATGCCACTGAAAACTCACACCACAGAAGTGACTCGAACCCATAGTGTCAGGAGCACTCTGCTGGCGTACAGGATCCCTTAACCGCTCGACCAACACAACCGGATAAAAGAGGATGCTAGGCAAAGCTATTTCCATCTTACGACCGGCACTTGGTTGGTAATCTTGGACATGGTATTTTATCAAATCACCTCATTCTTAGGGGTACACGTGAGGAACACAAATGTGAATAAGCCTGAATGGCCCCCAGTACTATATGCAACTGAAAACTGACACTTCAGAAGTGACTCAAACCCATACTGCCAGGAGAACTCTGCTGGCGTACAGGATCCCTTAACCGCTCGACCAACACGACCGGAAGAAAGAAGATGGTAGCCAAGGATATTTCCATCCCCCCCGCCGTCACTCGGTTGGTTATCTTGGGCATGGTATTTTATCAAATCACCTCATTCTTTGGGGAACACATGAGGAACACAAATGCAAATAAGCCTGAAGGGTTCCCAGTACTATATGCAACTGATAACTCACACCCAAGAAGGGACTCGAAACCATACTGTCAGGAGAACTCTGCTGGCGTACAGGATCCCTTAACCGCTCGACCAACATGACCGGACAAAAGAGGATGGTAGCCAAAGCTATTTCCATCCCCCCGCCGGCACTCGGTTAGTAATCTTGGGCATGATAATTTAACAAATCACCTCAATCTATGGGGGCACACGTGAGGAACACAAATGAGAATTAGCCTGAATGGTCCCAAGTACTATATGCAACTGAAAACTCATACCCCAGAAAGGAATCGAACCCATAGAGCCAGGAGCACTCTGCTGGCATGCAGGATCCCTTAACCACTCGACCAACACGACCGGACAAAAGAGGATGGTAGCCGAGGCTATTTCCATCCCCCCCGCCGGCACTCGGTTGGAAATCTTGGGCATTGTATTTTATCAAATCACCAAATTCTTTGGGGCACATGAGAGGAACTCAAATGCGAATAAGCCTGAATGGTCCCCAGGACTATAAGCAACTGAAAACTCATACCCCAAAGTGACTCGTACCAATACTGCCAGGAGCACTCTGCTGGCGTACAGGATCCCTTAACCGCTCGACCAACACAACCGGATAAAAGAGGATGTTAGGCAAAGCTATTTCCATCTTACGACCGGCACTTGGTTGGTAATCTTGGACAAGGTATTTTATCAAATCACCTCATTCTTAGGGGCACACGTGAGGAATACAAATGTGAATAAGCCTGAATGGCCCCCAGTACTATATGCAACTGAAAACTGACACTTCAGAAGTGACTCAAACCCATACTGCCAGGAGAACTCTGCTGGCGTACAGGATCCCTTAACCGCTCGACCAACACGACCGGAAGAAAGAAGATGGTAGCCAAGGATATTTCCATCCCCCCCGCCGTCACTCTGTTGGTTATCTTGGGCATGGTATTTTATCAAATCACCTCATTCTTTGGGGAACACGTGAGGAACACAAATGCAAATAAGCCTGAAGGGTTCCCAGTACTATATGCAACTGATAACTCACACCCAAGAAGGGACTCGAAACCATACTGCCAGGAGAACTCTGCTGGCATACAGGATCTCTTAACCACTCGAACAACACGACCGGACAAAAGAGGATGGTAGACCAAAGAAGATGGTAGCCGAGGCTATTTCCATGCCTTTGCTGGCACTCGGTTGGTAATCTTGGGCATTGTATTTTATCAAATCACCTCATTCTTTGGGGCACATGTGAGGAACACAAATGCGAATAAGCCTGAATGGTCCCCAGGACTATATGCATCTGAAAACTCACACCCCACAAGTAACTCGAAACTATAGTGCCAGGCGCACTCTGCTGGCGTACAGGATCCCTTAACCGCTCGACCAACACGTTTGGACAAAAGAGGATGGTAGCCGAGGCTATTTCCATCTCCCTGCCGGCACTCAGTTGGTAATCTTGGGCATGGTATTTTATCAAATCACCTCATTCTTTGGGGAACACGTGAGGAACACAAATGCAAATAAGCCTGAAGGGTTCCCAGTACTATATGCAACTGATAACTCACACCCAAGAAGGGACTCGAAACCATACTGCCAGGAGAACTCTGCTGGCATACAGGATCTCTTAACCACTCGAACAACACGACCGGACAAAAGAGGATGGTAGACCAAAGAAGATGGTAGCCGAGGCTATTTCCATGCCTTTGCTGGCACTCGGTTGGTAATCTTGGGCATTGTATTTTATCAAATCACCTCATTCTTTGGGGCACATGTGAGGAACACAAATGCGAATAAGCCTGAATGGTCCCCAGGACTATATGCATCTGAAAACTCACACCCCACAAGTAACTCGAAACTATAGTGCCAGGCGCACTCTGCTGGCGTACAGGATCCCTTAACCGCTCGACCAACACGTTTGGACAAAAGAGGATGGTAGCCGAGGCTATTTCCATCTCCCTGCCGGCACTCAGTTGGTAATCTTGGGCATGGTATTTTATCAAATCACCTCATTCTTTAGGGCACACATGAGGAAAATAAATGCGAATAAGCCTGAATGGTCGCCAGGACTATATGGAACTGAAAACTCACACCCCAGAAGTGACTCGAACCCATATTGCCAGGAGCACTCTGCTGGCGTAAAGGATCCCTTAACCGCTCGACCAACACGACCGGACGAAAGAGGACGGTAGCCGAGGCTATTTCAATCCCCCCGCTGGCATTTGGTTGGTAATCTTGGGCAAGGTATTTTATCAAATCACCTCATTCTTTGGGCACATGAGAGGAACTCAAATGCGAAAAAGCATGAATTATCCCAAGGACTACATGCAATTGACAACTCACACCCCAAAAGGTACTCGAACCCACACTGCTGGAGCATTCTGCTGGCATACAGGATCCTTTAACCGCTCGAACATCATGGCCGGACAAAAGAGGATGGTAGCTGAGGTTATTTCCATGCCCTTGCTGGCACGTGGTTGGTAATCGTGGGCATGATATTTTATCAAATCACTTTGCTCTTACAGGCACACGTGAGGAACACAAATGTGAATAAGCCTGAATGGTCTCCAGTACTTTATGCAACTGAAAACTCACACCCCAGAAGTGACTCGAACGCATACTGCCAGGAGAACTCTGCTGGTGTACAGGATCCTCTAACCGCTCGACCAAGATGACCGGACAAAAGAGGATGGTAGCCAAAGCTATTTCTATCTCCCCGCCGTCACTCGGTTGGTAATCTTGGGCTTGGTATTTTATCAAATCACCTCATTCTTTGGGGCACAATTGAGGAACTCAAATGCGAATAAACCTGAATGGTACCCAGGACTATATGCAACTGAAAACTCACACCCCAGAAGTGGCTCGAACCCATACTGCCAGGAGCACTCTGCTGGCATACAGGATCCAATAACCGCTCGACCAACACAACCGGACAAAAGTGGATAGTAGCCGAGGCTATTTCCATCTCTCCGCTGGCACTCTGTTGGTAATCTTGGAGATGGTATTTTATCAAATCACCTCATTCTTTGAGGCACACATAAGGAACACAAATGCGAATAAGCCTGAATGGCCCCAAGGACTATATGCAACTGACATCTCACACCCCAGAAGTGACTCGAACCCATACTGCCAGGAGCACTCTGCTGGCGTACAGGATCCCTTAACCGTTCGATCAACACGACCAGACAAAAGAGGATGGTAGCCGAGACCATATCCGTATCCCTACCGGCACTCGGTTGATAATCTTGGACATGGTATTTTATCAAATCACGTCATTCTTTGGGGCACACGCGAGGAACACAAATGCGAATGAGGATGAATGGTCACCAGAACTATATGCAACTGAAAACTCACACCCCGGAAGTGACTCGAACCCATACTGCCAGGAGCACTCAGCTGGCGTACAGGATCCCATAACCGCTCGACCAACACAACCGGGCCAAAGAGGACGGGTAACCGATGCAATTTCCATCACGCAGCCGGCACTTGGTTGGTAATCTTGGGCATGGTATTTTATCAAATCACCTCATTCTTTTGGGCACACGTGTGGAACACAAATGCGAATTAGCTTGAATGGTCCCCAGGACTATATGCAACTGAAACTCACTTCCCAAAAGTGACTCGAACCCATACTGCCAGGAGCACTCTGCTGGCGTACAGGATCCCATAACCGCTCGACCAACACAACCGGACAAAAGAGGATGGTAGACGAGGCTATTTCCATCCCCCTTGCCAGGACTCGGTTTGTAATCTTGGGCATGGTATTTTATTAAATCACCTCATTCCTTAGGGCACACGTGAGGAACACAAATGCGAATAAGCCTGAATGGTCCCCAGGAATATATGCAACTGAAAACACACACACTTCAGAAGTGACTAAAACCCATAGTGTCAGGAGCGCTCTGCTGGCGTACAGGATCGCTTAACGTTCAATCAACATAACCGAACAAAACAGGATGGTAGCTGAGGCTATTTCCATCCCCCTTGCCAGGACTCGGTTTGTAATCTTTGGCATGGTATTTTATCAAATCACCTCATTCTTTGGGGCACACGCGAGGAACACAAATGCAAATGAGCCTGAATGGTCCCCAGTACTATATGCCACTGAAAACTCACACCACAGAAGTGACTCGAACCCATAGTGTCAGGAGCACTCTGCTGGCGTACAGGATCCCTTAACCGCTCGACCAACACAACCGGATAAAAGAGGATGCTAGGCAAAGCTATTTCCATCTTACGACCGGCACTTGGTTGGTAATCTTGGACATGGTATTTTATCAAATCACCTCATTCTTAGGGGTACACGTGAGGAACACAAATGTGAATAAGCCTGAATGGCCCCCAGTACTATATGCAACTGAAAACTGACACTTCAGAAGTGACTCAAACCCATACTGCCAGGAGAACTCTGCTGGCGTACAGGATCCCTTAACCGCTCGACCAACACGACCGGAAGAAAGAAGATGGTAGCCAAGGATATTTCCATCCCCCCCGCCGTCACTCGGTTGGTTATCTTGGGCATGGTATTTTATCAAATCACCTCATTCTTTGGGGAACACATGAGGAACACAAATGCAAATAAGCCTGAAGGGTTCCCAGTACTATATGCAACTGATAACTCACACCCAAGAAGGGACTCGAAACCATACTGTCAGGAGAACTCTGCTGGCGTACAGGATCCCTTAACCGCTCGACCAACATGACCGGACAAAAGAGGATGGTAGCCAAAGCTATTTCCATCCCCCCGCCGGCACTCGGTTAGTAATCTTGGGCATGATAATTTAACAAATCACCTCAATCTATGGGGGCACACGTGAGGAACACAAATGAGAATTAGCCTGAATGGTCCCAAGTACTATATGCAACTGAAAACTCATACCCCAGAAAGGAATCGAACCCATAGAGCCAGGAGCACTCTGCTGGCATGCAGGATCCCTTAACCACTCGACCAACACGACCGGACAAAAGAGGATGGTAGCCGAGGCTATTTCCATCCCCCCCGCCGGCACTCGGTTGGAAATCTTGGGCATTGTATTTTATCAAATCACCAAATTCTTTGGGGCACATGAGAGGAACTCAAATGCGAATAAGCCTGAATGGTCCCCAGGACTATAAGCAACTGAAAACTCATACCCCAAAGTGACTCGTACCAATACTGCCAGGAGCACTCTGCTGGCGTACAGGATCCCTTAACCGCTCGACCAACACAACCGGATAAAAGAGGATGTTAGGCAAAGCTATTTCCATCTTACGACCGGCACTTGGTTGGTAATCTTGGACAAGGTATTTTATCAAATCACCTCATTCTTAGGGGCACACGTGAGGAACACAAATGTGAATAAGCCTGAATGGCCCCCAGTACTATATGCAACTGAAAACTGACACTTCAGAAGTGACTCAAACCCATACTGCCAGGAGAACTCTGCTGGCGTACAGGATCCCTTAACCGCTCGACCAACACGACCGGAAGAAAGAAGATGGTAGCCAAGGATATTTCCATCCCCCCCGCCGTCACTCTGTTGGTTATCTTGGGCATGGTATTTTATCAAATCACCTCATTCTTTGGGGAACACGTGAGGAACACAAATGCAAATAAGCCTGAAGGGTTCCCAGTACTATATGCAACTGATAACTCACACCCAAGAAGGGACTCGAAACCATACTGCCAGGAGAACTCTGCTGGCATACAGGATCTCTTAACCACTCGAACAACACGACCGGACAAAAGAGGATGGTAGACCAAAGAAGATGGTAGCCGAGGCTATTTCCATGCCTTTGCTGGCACTCGGTTGGTAATCTTGGGCATTGTATTTTATCAAATCACCTCATTCTTTGGGGCACATGTGAGGAACACAAATGCGAATAAGCCTGAATGGTCCCCAGGACTATATGCATCTGAAAACTCACACCCCACAAGTAACTCGAAACTATAGTGCCAGGCGCACTCTGCTGGCGTACAGGATCCCTTAACCGCTCGACCAACACGTTTGGACAAAAGAGGATGGTAGCCGAGGCTATTTCCATCTCCCTGCCGGCACTCAGTTGGTAATCTTGGGCATGGTATTTTATCAAATCACCTCATTCTTTGGGGAACACGTGAGGAACACAAATGCAAATAAGCCTGAAGGGTTCCCAGTACTATATGCAACTGATAACTCACACCCAAGAAGGGACTCGAAACCATACTGCCAGGAGAACTCTGCTGGCATACAGGATCTCTTAACCACTCGAACAACACGACCGGACAAAAGAGGATGGTAGACCAAAGAAGATGGTAGCCGAGGCTATTTCCATGCCTTTGCTGGCACTCGGTTGGTAATCTTGGGCATTGTATTTTATCAAATCACCTCATTCTTTGGGGCACATGTGAGGAACACAAATGCGAATAAGCCTGAATGGTCCCCAGGACTATATGCATCTGAAAACTCACACCCCACAAGTAACTCGAAACTATAGTGCCAGGCGCACTCTGCTGGCGTACAGGATCCCTTAACCGCTCGACCAACACGTTTGGACAAAAGAGGATGGTAGCCGAGGCTATTTCCATCTCCCTGCCGGCACTCAGTTGGTAATCTTGGGCATGGTATTTTATCAAATCACCTCATTCTTTAGGGCACACATGAGGAAAATAAATGCGAATAAGCCTGAATGGTCGCCAGGACTATATGGAACTGAAAACTCACACCCCAGAAGTGACTCGAACCCATATTGCCAGGAGCACTCTGCTGGCGTAAAGGATCCCTTAACCGCTCGACCAACACGACCGGACGAAAGAGGACGGTAGCCGAGGCTATTTCAATCCCCCCGCTGGCATTTGGTTGGTAATCTTGGGCAAGGTATTTTATCAAATCACCTCATTCTTTGGGCACATGAGAGGAACTCAAATGCGAAAAAGCATGAATTATCCCAAGGACTACATGCAATTGACAACTCACACCCCAAAAGGTACTCGAACCCACACTGCTGGAGCATTCTGCTGGCATACAGGATCCTTTAACCGCTCGAACATCATGGCCGGACAAAAGAGGATGGTAGCTGAGGTTATTTCCATGCCCTTGCTGGCACGTGGTTGGTAATCGTGGGCATGATATTTTATCAAATCACTTTGCTCTTACAGGCACACGTGAGGAACACAAATACGAATAAGCCTGAATGGTCCCCAGTACTATATGCAACTGAAAACTCACACCCCAGAAATGACTCGAACCCATACTGCCAGGAGCACTCTGCTGGCATACAGGATCCAATAACCGCTCGACCAACACAACCGGACAAAAGTGGATAGTAGCCGAGGCTATTTCCATCTCTCCGCTGGCACTCTGTTGGTAATCTTGGAGATGGTATTTTATCAAATCACCTCATTCTTTGAGGCACACATAAGGAACACAAATGCGAATAAGCCTGAATGGCCCCAAGGACTATATGCAACTGACATCTCACACCCCAGAAGTGACTCGAACCCATACTGCCAGGAGCACTCTGCTGGCGTACAGGATCCCTTAACCGCTCGACCAACACGACCAGACAAAAGAGGATGGTAGCCGAGGCTATTTGCATCCCCTTGCCGGCACTTGGTTGGTAATCTTGGGCTTGATATTTTTTCAAATCACCTCATTCTTTGGGGCACATGTGAGGAACATAAATGCGAATTAGCCTGAATGGTCCCCAGTTCTATATGCATTTGAAAACTCATACCCCAGAAGTGTCTCAAACCCATACTGTCAGGAGAACTCTGCTGGCGTACAGGATCCCTTAACCGCTCGACCAACATGACCGGACAAAAGAGGATGGTAGCCAAAGCTATTTCCATCCCCCCGCCGGCACTCGGTTAGTAATCTTGGGCATGGTATTTTAACAAATCACCTCAATCTATGGGGGCACACGTGAGGAACACAAATGCGAATTAGCCTGAATGGTCCCAAGTACTATATGCAACTGAAAACTCATACCCCAGAAAGGAATCGAACCCATAGAGCCAGGAGCACTCTGCTGGCGTGCAGGATCCCTTAACCACTCGACCAACACGACCGGACAAAAGAGGATGGTAGCCGAGGCTATTTCCATCCCCCCCCGCCGGCACTCGGTTGGAAATCTTGGGCATTGTATTTTATCAAATCACCTAATTTTTTGGGGCACATGAGAGGAACTCAAATGCGAATAAGCCTGAATGGTCCCCAGGACTATAAGCAACTGAAAACTCATACCCCAAAGTGACTCGTACCAATACTGCCAGGAGCACTCTGCTGGCATACAAGATCCCTACCGCTCGACCAACACGACCGGACAAAAGAGGACGGTAGCCGAGGCTATTTCCATCCCCCCGTCGGCACTCAGTTGGTAATCTTGGGCATGGTATTTTATCAAATCCCCTCATTCTTTGGGGTACACGAGAGGAACTTAAATACAAATAAGCCTGAATGGTCCACAGGACTATATGCAACTGAAAACTCGTACCCCGAAGTGACTCGAATGAATTCTGCCACGAGCACTCTGCTGGCATACGGGATCCCTACCGCTCGACCAACACGACTGGACAAAAAAGGATGGTAGCTGAGGCTATTTTCATCCACCCGCCCGCACTCAGTTGGTAATCTTGGGCATGGTATTTTATCAAATCACCTCATTCTTTGGGGCACATGTGAGGGACACAAATGCGAATAAGCCTGAATGGTCCCCAATACAATATGCAACTGAAACTCACCCCAGTAGTGACTCAAACCCATACTGCCAGGAGCACTCTGCTGGTATACAGATCCATTAACCGCTCGACTAACACGACCGGAGAAAAGAGAATGGTAGCCGAGGCTATTTTCATTTGCCCCCCCCCCCAAGGCTATATCCAACACCCCACCGGCACTCGGTTCGTAATCTTGGGCATGGTGTTTTCTCAAATCACTTCAATGATTGGGGCACACGTGAGGAACACTGTTACGAACCCAGATCCGAGGTCCGAGCACGGAGCCGTGACAACCGCGCCATCTGTGGGTCAGCTCCCGAAACCCCCGCCAAACGGACGACGACACCTGGTGAGGACAGCGTGTACTGGCCTTGAGGACCAGTTTCCAGTCTGGTTCAGCAAGGATTTACCCGGGACCGACTGTTGGAGACGATCATCCACTGGGGTATTGAAGACAGGAGAGTGACTGGTGTTGTCACACGAGGCTCCTGTCTAGGGCGTTCCCCTTTTATCGTTCGTGGGGTGGCCGTACCAGCCTTGTTGGCTCAGAACCTGCCAGCAGACCAGCTGGACGTGTGGTTGACGGCCTCCACGGCGGTGCCCCCAGTGGACCTGTGTTTTGGCTGACCTGTGGCCCGGGTAGGCTCGGCATTCTCAGAGGACACGTCGTGAGGCCACGAAGAAAGCACCAAGGACTCAGCACCAAGAGTTGTAGCACCAGCGTCTTCAGCAGAAGACAACGATTATGGATTAATCCCCTTGTATAGTGTTAATACCCCCCCCCCCTTGTGTAACCGTTTTATATATTATTTATTGGTGACGGACATTATATTATATTAAGTTTTTGCCTTTATTTCCCTTCCCCTTTAAGTTACTTGCGTCACGGATCGCATCCCTTGAAAGCCTCTGCTGGCTTGGGGTCGGATATAACTTCCTCTAACATCAGAGTAAGGACCCCGTTGCGTCCCGAGAGGGCCGTAACATAATTGGCATCCCCAGCGGGATTCGTCCCCTTGTTAAGTATGTTTGACAGGGGTGGTGAAGTGGCGTAATCCCTGTATATAATTCCCCCTGTGTGTGACGATTGTGACGTTATACGTCCTGTACGGTGCTCAGAGTGACTAAGTGCAATATTGTGCAGTGCGGTGCTCGCTGTGATTAAGCGATTAAGTGCAATATTGACTAGTGCGGTGCTCAGTGATTCAGTGCAATATTGTAGAGCGAAGTGTTCGCTTGGATTCAGTGCAATATTGGGTAGTGCGGTGCCCGGAGTGATTACGTGCAATATTAGCAAGTGCAGTGTTTGGTGCGATAAAGTGCAATATTGGCGTAGAACAGTGCTTGGTGTGTTAAGTGCTAACGTGTAAGCGGTGTGTCAAGTGCTAGTTGAGGGTTCCATCTGTGACAATGGCAGAAAAAGCTACCATCGATGATCTGGACGATGTTCGGGCTTTTCTGAACAGAGTGGACTGTCTTGCCAGATTAAAATATCTGAGCAAACCAGAGCTTGTACTAGTGAGCGCCTACCTGGAGATCAAGATCCGTGCCAGTGATTCCCGTGTGGAGATCTTGTCCAAGGTTCACCGGCACCTGAAGGCAGAAGAGAAACAGGAAGGCGAGACTCCTAGTACAAGGGAAGGTGAGGAGAGCTTCCACGGAAAAGGAAGATAAGGGCAGCGACGTTGATAGTGATGCAGGTGAGCTTAATATCAGCTTCCTAACAGTCAAAATGCGTGCCCTAGAGATCAATCGTGAAATAGAATGGAAGAAATTAGAAATGGAACGAGAGAGACAAGATAAAGAAATGGAGATGAAAGAAAAAGAATTGGCGATGAGGCGTATAGAATTAGAAAGAGAAGAAAGAAGAGAAGAACGAGAAAGAGAAGAGAAACGAGAGAGAGAAGAACGAGAAAGAGAGAGAGAAGAACGAGAAAGAGAAGAAAAAGAAAGACAGAGACAACATGAACTAGAAGTATTACGATTAGGTGCTGGACAGAGACAAACTGGAGCAAGCGGTTTCGATCCGGTAAGGAATATCAAGATGGTCCCCAAATTCAACGAGAGAGAAGTTTCGAAGTTCTTCGCAGCCTTCGAGAAAGTCGCTGCCTCTTTGGAGTGGCCAAGGGAGAATTGGGCCATCATGATACAGTCAGTCTTGACTGGGAAGGCCCAAATCGCCTACTCTACGTTATCCCTTGACGACTCCGGCGATTACGATATGGTGAAGAAAGTGGTGCTCATGGCGTACCAATTGGTACCTGAGGCATATAGGCAAAAGTTCAGAAACCTGAAGAAGACCTCAGAGCACACTTTCACCGAGTTCGCCACGATCAAGGAGCGACTTTTCCAAGAATGGTGTGCCTCTCGGAAGGTGGAGACCAAGGAAGACCTCGAGCAGCTGATTCTGCTCGAGGACTTCAAGGATTGTTTATCTGGAGACCTCAAGACGTACTTAGAGGAACAGCAGGTGGAGACCTTGAGTGCAGCAGCCACCATGGCTGAAGAGTACATCCTGACTCATAGGCCGTCTGCTAAGTACGTCCCAAGGCATTACCAACGCCGGTTTGACAGACCTCATGAAGAAGAGGAAAGACCCGTCCCACAAAGTGCTAAGAAGACGCCCCCAAGTAGCCCACGAAGAACAAGTCCTAGCAGTCCGAAACACCGGAGCCCGAGGAGGAATATGGTGTGCTGGACTTGTGGGCAGAAAGGGCATATAGCTGCTAGGTGCCGAGGCAGAAGAGGTGGCAGCGCACGAAGGGAGGTGATGTTGATGAGCTGTGGAACATCACCAGCAGGAAGCCAGTCGACGACGACGCAGGAAGAACCCAGATTGTTTTCCCCTCACACTTCAGGCGGGTATGTATCGGGTGATCATACTGGTAGATCTGTAGTAGTGCTCAGAGATAGTGGAGCAGGCCAGTCCCTGATCATGAAGAGCTCGGTACCAGAGGGAGTAAGTGTGGACGGGAGACAAGAGGTTGTCCTGGTTGGGTTTCCAAGGACGCAGTACATCGCCCCCCTTAGTGCCAGTACATCTCGACTCGCCTTATTTCAGCGGCACATGTGCGTTGGCAGTAGTCGATACCCTCCCTGTGGCTGGGATTGACGTGGTACTAGCCAACGACTTGGTGACTGATTGGAGCATCAATCTTCCCAAGGTCGCGGACGAGTCTACCGGAATAGCACGGTCTGAGGTAACTACAGGCAATGGTAATGTCCAGGTAAAGACAGACCCGGATTTGAGTAAGTTTAATTTGTCCTCTCCCCTACAGATCGACAGTTATCTAGCAGTGTCTCCTGATTCTTCTCTCGACAAGGAACATGAGGTTACGATGGCAGAAGTACCTGAGCTAGAAGAGAAGCCTTGTGTACAGACACCCACGGATACCAACGAGTCTGGAGCGAAGGCTGAGGTGTGCTTGCGGTATGGCAAGTTACAGCGTGTAGTGGACCAGCCAGAGATTCCCCAGACGTCAGAGGTATGTGAGGTGTGTTCAAAAGGTCTAGTGCCCTCTTCTGTCCAAGCCAGGCTAGTGGATGGTGCCGGCTATGGACATGACAAGCTCAGGAAACTTATCCCTCGACTTACCAAATGTTTCCTACCGGTATTTTGTTTTGTTCTCCTATGTGTTCTCTGTGTTCTCAGTAAGGATCAGTGGACGACCCGAAGGATGATGGCTCCCGTGAACATCGAGAAGAGGTCCCTGGGATTAGAGATTTGCACTGCAAGTGTTGCAGTTGAAGAAGGGACCTGGAAGCTGATAGTAGATACAGGAGGTACGACAGATGATAAAATGAGTGACTGTTTCCGGCAGGTTGACACCCCCTGTGTGATTGCTGAGCCTCAATAAAGCGTTATACGGAACGTTGGTCGACCTGACGGAGGCAGCGCGAATGCCATCGTCGGTGTGCAAGCAGCCCTGTTGGAACTAGGTGCGGGCCTAGTAGACGAGTATGTAGTAAGTACTGCCTTGCCCACTGTCGCTATCACTCTGAATTATCAGACCTCTGTATTCCAGGTTCCCGTCTCCCTGAAGGGCTACCGGATCGGTACCAGAAATGCCGTCTGTGTTCAGCCATCATCGGTACCACGACATAGGGAAGTGTCGAGTCACCCCAGATCGAGTCTACACGGATCCTTACTAGAGAGGTGTGTGATGATGCCCCTGCTGGACATCGCAATGGAGGCGTGGAAGATTACACCAGGCAGGACATTGCCTTACATCTGCAAGTTCCCGTTGTGCCGGAATTGCCCAGTAGAAAAGTTCTGTGGACAAGACAGCCTCATCACTCCAGTTCATAGTATAAGTAAGTCCATTTGGAGTTGTGTCGCCGTACTAATTTGGTTTGTGTCTCTTTTTATAGAACCCCAAACCAAATTCCTTTTGGTGGGGAGGTGTTACGAACCCAGATCCGAGGTCCGAGCACGGAGCCGTGACAACCGCGCCATCTGTGGGTCAGCTCCCGAAACCCCCGCCAAACGGACGACGACACCTGGTGAGGACAGCGTGTACTGGCCTCGAGGACCAGTTTCCAGTCTGGTTCAGCGCTCAACACCGCCGCCCCTGACCTCTGGTGAGGTGGTGCTCCGACGACAGCGCCATCTATGGACTGGATACGTCAGGTGTTTGTGCCCGAGCCCGTAAGTGAGGTGTTTTAGTGTCCCAGTTATTGATGACGTGTCTGCTTACTGAGCCGACCTGGGACTGCTGTGATGGAAGTGGAGTCAGTCTACCCGAGGCAGCCAGTCTCCATACCTTGAACCTTGCTGCAGCTGTTGTGACGTCGTCCCCCCCGGAAGAACACTGTGGTGTGTTAGCCTGCCAGTGGAGTGGCAGTGAAAGGATTTACCCAGGACCGACTGTTGGAGACGATCATCCACTGGGGTATTGAAGACAGGAGAGTGACTGGTGTTGTCACACGAGGCTCCTGTCTAGGGCGTTCCCCTTTTATCGTTTGTGGGGTGGCCGTACCAGCCTTGTTGGCTCAGAACCTGCCAGCAGACCAGCTGGACGTGTGGTTGACGGCCTCCACGGCGGTGCCCCCAGTGGACCTGTGTTTTGGCTGACCTGTGGCCCGGGTAGGCTCGGCATTCTCAGAGGACACGTCGTGAGGCCACGAAGAAAGCACCAAGGACTCAGCACCAAGAGTTGTAGCACCAGCGTCTTCAGCAGAAGACAACGATTATGGATTAATCCCCTTGTATAGTGTTAATACCCCCCCCCTTGTGTAACCGTTTTATATATTATTTATTGGTGACGGACATTATATTATATTAAGTTTTTGCCTTTATTTCCCTTCCCCTTTAAGTTACTTGCGTCACGGATCGCATCCCTTGAAAGCCTCTGCTGGCTTGGGGTCGGATATAACTTCCTCTAACATCAGAGTAAGGACCCCGTTGCGTCCCGAGAGGGCCGTAACAAACACAAATGCGAATAAGCCTGAATGGTCCCTAGGACTATATGCAACTGGAAACTCAATCCCCAGAAGTGACTCGAACCCATACTGCCAGGAGCACTATGCTGGCGTAAAGGATCCCTTAACCGCTGATCCCTTGAGGGGCCTCGTAACCTGATGGATAGCGAGCAGGACTCGTAATTCTGTGGCGCGGGTTCGATTCCCGCACGAGGCAGAAACAAATGGGCAAAGTTTCTTTCACCCTGAATGCCCCTGTTACCTAGCAGTAAAAAGGTACCTGGGAGTTGGTCAGCTGTCACGGGCTGCTTCCTGGGGATGGAGGCCTGGTCGAGGACCAGGCCGCGGGGACACTAAAAGCCCCGAAATCATCTCAAGATAACCTCAAGATCTCAAGATAACTGCTCGACCAACACGACAGGACAAAAGAGGCAGTAGCCGAGGCAATTTCCATCCTTCCGCCGGCACTTGGTTGGTAATCTTGGACATGGTATTTTATCAAATCACCACATTCTTTGGGACAAACGTAAGGAACACAAAAGAAAATAAGCCTGAAGGGTCCCCAGGACAATATGCAACTGAAAACTCACACCCCAGAAGTAACTCGAACCCATACTGCCAGTTGCACTCTGCTGGTGTACAAGATCCCATAACTGCTCGACCAACACAACCGGACAAAAGAGGATGGTAGCCGAGGCTATTTTCATTTGCCCCCCACACCCCACCAGCTCTCGGTTGGTTATCTTGGGCATGGTATTTTATCAAATCACCTCATTCTTTGGGGCACATGTTATCAACACAAATGCGAATAAGCCTGAATGGTCTCCAGTACTTTATGCAACTGAAAACTCACACCCCAGAAGTGACTCGAACGCATACTGCCAGGAGAACTCTGCTGGTGTACAGGATCCTCTAACCGCTCGACCAAGATGACCGGACAAAAGAGGATGGTAGCCAAAGCTATTTCTATCTCCCCGCCGTCACTCGGTTGGTAATCTTGGGCTTGGTATTTTATCAAATCACCTCATTCTTTGGGGCACAATTGAGGAACTCAAATGCGAATAAACCTGAATGGTACCCAGGACTATATGCAACTGAAAACTCACACCCCAGAAGTGGCTCGAACCCATACTGCCAGGAGCACTCTGCTGGCGTACAGGATCCCATAACCGCTTGACCAACACAACCGGACAAAAGAGGATGGTAGCCGAAGCTATTTCCATCCCCCCCGCCGGCACTCGGTTGGTAATCTTGGGCATGGTAGTTTATCAAATCACCTCATTCTTTGGGGCACACGGGAGGAACTCAAATGTGAATAAGCCTGAATGGTCCCCAGGACTACATGCAACTGAAAACTCACACCCCGAAGTGACTCGAACCCATACTGCCAGGAGCAGTAAGCTGGCATACAGGATCAATACCGCTCGACCAACACGACCCAGACAAAAGAGGACGGTAGCAGAGGTTATTATTATCCCCCTACCGGCACTCAGTTGGTAGTCTTGGGCATGGTATTTTATCAAATCACCTCAAGGTTTGGGGCACACGTGAGGAACACAAATACGATTAAGCCTGATTGGTCCCCAGGACTATATGCTACTGAAAACTCACACTCCAGAAGTGACTAGAACCCATACTGCCAGGAGAACTCTGCTGGCATACATGATCCCTTAACCGCTCTACCAACACGATCGGACAAAAGAGGATGGTAGCATAGGCTGTTTCCACTCCCTTGCCGGCACTTGGTTGGTAATCTTGGATTTGGTATTTTTTTTCCAAATCACCTCATTCTTTGGGGCACACATGAGGAACACAAACGTGAATGAGCCTGAATGGACCCCAGGACTAAGTGCAACTGAAAACTCACACCCCAGAAGTGACTCGAACCCATACTGCCAGGAGCACTCTGCTGGCTTACAGGATCCCTTAACCACTCGACCAACACAACTGGGCACAAGAGGATGGTAGCCGCGGCTATTTCCATACATTCGCCGGCACTCGGTTGGTACTCTTGGACATGGTATTTTATAAAATCACCTCATTCTTTGTGGGACACCTGAGGAACACAAGTGCGAATATGCCTGAATAGTCCCCAGCACTATATGCAACTGAAAACTCACACTCCAGAAGTGACTCGTACCCATACTGCCAGGAGATCTCTGCTGGCGTACAGGTTCCCTTAACCGCTCTACCAACACGACCGGACAAAAGAGGATGGTAGCTTAGGCTATTTCCATTCCCTTACCGGCACTTGGTTGGTAATCTTGGGCATGGTATTTTATCAAATCACCTCATTCTTTGCGACACACGTGAGGAACACTAATGCGAATAAGCCTGAATGGTCCCCAGGACTATATGCAACTGAAAACTCACACCCCAGAAGTGACTCGAACCCATACTGCCAGGAGCACTCTGCTGGGGTACAGGATCCCTTAACCGCTCGACCAACACGACCGGACAAAAGAGGATGGGAGCCAAAGTTATTTCCATCTCCCAGCCGGCACTTGGTTGGTAATCTTGGCCCCCTCCCCATCAGGCCCGTTGGCGTCGTGAGGGGGCTTCGTGGATGGCTGCCGGAGTGTGATGCTCCGTGGGACAGTCCTCTGTCCTTTTCTGGCCTTGTACTCCTGCTGCTGTCTTCTCTAATTATGCCAGATCGCTTTTCCTTTTTCATTATGTTTCGTTTTTGTTCCCCCTCTTCTCCTATCTGCTTGTCATTTCCTGCCGACGTTTTGCTTGTTTTGGATTGTTTCTTTGAAACTTCTTCTATTTTGACACCCAGGTGCTTGAGGAGGCATACTCTTGCTCCTGTAGAACTGTAGTACCCAACGTCCCGAGCGAGGGGAACCTTTTATGATGGACCTCCATGGTGGGTATGGGGGCACATTCGTTGATGAATTTATCACTCTTCGTACGTATGTCATGGAATGCTTTTGTTGTACCCTCTCAGGCTCGTGGGGTGGGCGACCAAGCTCCCGAGTCGGCCTGTCTTGGAAGACCGGGCTCTGTAGCCTCTGCTGCATTGGGCCCCGACCTTGCTCCTCCTTTGGCCTCTCTGACTCCTTCCCCTGGCTCCCCTCTCTCCTCTGTGGTTGGGCCGAGCACCAAGCCCCCAGTGGTGACTACCTCGTTCTCTGGCGCGGCTCCATCTCTAGTTGTAACTACTGCGCCTTTTAACCCCTCTCTCTCTGGGGGTTCTCACCGCCGTCCTTGTCACGGCCGCCCTCGCTCGATTCCTTCCAGTTCTGCTACCTATCAAGCCTTGTTTGGTCCCGCTTCGTGGGCCAAATATTTTGATCTCCTCCCTCTTGATTCTGCGCCTTCTGACGATTTCTCCCTCCATCGACATCTCGTTGATTCCGTGGATGCCTCCATTACTTTCAACCCCACTTGTCTTGGTACACGTGTCGTTGCTGCTCCTTCTCAGGATGCTGCTTCCCGCTTGGCTGCCTTATCCTGTCTTGGCGAGACCCCTGTTCGGGTCTCGAAGAACGTTCAGTTGAATGCCAGTGTTGGCACCATTCTGCTCCCGCCCGATGTTGCGACCGGTGTTCGGGACCTGCGCGACTGCCACGACGATATTCGACATATCCTTGCTGCCCAGGGCCATTCTATTCTCCAGATGGACACGTTTACTCGTCCCCCTCGTGGTAGTCGCCGTCAACCCCTCCGGGTTGTGAAGATTACCTTTGATGGTAGGACCCTTCCACCCTCTGTCATTCTTGCTGGTGCCAGGTGCTCTGTCCAGGAGTACATTCCTTCTCCTCGGCTCAGTAACAAGTGCTGGAGGTTTGGGCATGGTGCCCTCCGCTGCTCTGGGACTGTCTCTCTCTGTCCTTTGTGTGGTGGCGAAGGTCACTCTAAGTCGGAGTGCACTTCTCCCCAGGCTCGTTGCCTCAACTGCGGTGAGGCCCATCCTACCTTCTCCCGTGCGTGTCCATTACAAGCTTCCTCTTCTCGTCCTTCCCACCTTCCTCAGACTCACAACCGTTTCCGGGCCTTGGACCCTGATACGCCCACTGCCCCCTCCTCTGGTCCTTTGGGTTCTCTCCCGAAGGATCCACCTCCTGGTCCTCTGTCTGGGGTTCCTCTTCTTTCTACCCGGTCTGTCTTGTCTCCTGTGTCTTCTTCCTCGTCTCCCTCCGTTCCTCCTTCCCATCCTTCCCCTCCGTTTCTTGACTCTCCCCGCCGCCTGTCGGTGCGGGCTGATGTCCAAACTCCAAACGGCCGTCATGTGTGCTCTCGTTCAGCTTCTCCTGTTGAGACGCTAGAATTCGTTGCCCAGTACGTGGTTGCTGGGACACCTGTCTCTTTAAGTCAGAAGCGTAAGCCTGGCTCCTCTCCTTCCTCCTCCCTGGCGGGTAAGAAGGTTTCGCTTTCTTCCTTGGCCCCTACTTCTGCCTCTCTCGCTCCTTTCCCTCCCATTTCGGTGGTTGCGCCCCCTGTTCCTGCTATGGAGGTTTCTTTAGCCCCCGCTTCCCTCTCGGTTGCTGCCCTTGCTGAGGTGCGCTCCCCTCTTTCTACCCACCCTCTTCCTGCTGCTGTCCTTGACTGCTCCCCTCCGTTGTCTTCTCCTCTTTCTCCTCTGGACCCCGCCCGCCCACCTCTGGTCTTTTCTCCCGCCTCTTTCCCTCCATCTTTGCTCAGTTTACCCATGCCCCCTAACCCTGACTTTGGTGACCCTGATATTCTTTAACGTGCTCTGTTGCTCTTTCGCCTTTGTTTCTTCCTTGTTCTCTGTTTTTGTCCTTTCTCTTCTCGTCGATGTCTCTTCTTCAATGGAACGTTCGAGGTTATTACGCCAATTTCCTCGAACTCCAACTTCTGATTTCGCGGTTTTCGCCCCTTTGTGTCTGTCTCCAGGAGCCGATGCTTGGTGCTCGTCCTGGTCGTTTTCGTGGCTATTCCTTTCTTTCCCCCCCCCCAGCCGTTGCTGGGGCTTATAATTCTTCTGCTCTCTTGATTCGTGCTGATGTTCCCTTTGTTCCTTTACTTTTTACTTCGCCTCTCCAATGTTCTGCTGCTTGTATCTTTGTGGGGAAATGGTACACAGTTTGTTCCATTTATCTCCCCCCGAGTGTCCCACTTTCTCCTCCTGTTTGAAACACCTCCTAGACTCCTTGCCGGAGCCTGTGCTCCTGCTGGGTGACTTCAATTGTCGTCATTTTCTTTGGGGTGACGTTCTGACGAATACCCGGGGTCGCCTTCTAGAGCCGTTTCTCCTCTCTTCTTCCCTGTCTCTTCTAAATTCTGGTGAGCCCACTCATTTGGACTCTCGGACTCGCACCCTTTCTTGTCTTGATCTTTCTCTCTTCTCTTCTTCTCTTTACTTAGATTTCACGTGGCAGGTTCTTGATGACCTCCATGGAAGTGATCATTTCCCCATCCTTGTTTCCTTTTTCTCTTTTCGCCCTTCCCTCTCTTTCCCTAGGTGGCAGTTTGCTAAGGCGGACTGGACCCTATTTACCCTCAGTGCTGTTCTCTCTGACCTCTCCCTTCTGCCTCTCTCTCGCACTCTCCTCCTTTTTCATGACACTGTCTTCAACGCTGTCCTCCGCTCTATTCCTCGTTTTTCCTCTCGGGATCCACGGAAGTGTGTTCCCTGGTGGAATGCGGACTGTGCTTGGGCTGTCCGCTGTAAGCGTGCAGCCTGGAAGAGGCACCGCCGTAGGCAGACAACCGATTCTTTTCTTTTCTTTTGGAAAGCGAGTGTGGTGGCCTGTAGGGCCATCCGTACGGCTAAACGTGAATGTTGGGCATCGTATCCGCCAGATAGCGGGTAAGTTCGTTCCCGATGTTTCACCGGTCCTTCACCTCCATGATACTCTTGTGGCGGACCCATTGCAGGTCGCTTCCGTACTGGGTTCCCACTTTTCTTCTGTTAGCTCTGGTCTTCATCTTCCCTAATCTTTCCTTCTTCGTAAACCTGTCCTTGAGTCTTGTACTTTAGATTTCTGCACTCATCTTCAGCTTCCCTATAATGATCCCTTCTCTCTCTCTGAACTTCGGTCTGCCCTGGCCCTCTGCGGTTCTACGGAGGGCGGGCCCCGATGGTATTCATTATGAGATGCTTCACCATCTCCCTCCGTGCACGTCTCAGTATTTACAGAGTCTGTATAATCGGATCTGGGAGTCGTCGTCAGTCCATGAGGACTGGCTCGATGCCGTTGTCCTCCCTGTTCACAAACCGGGGTCTCTGGGAACTTCCCTTAAGGACTTTCGCCCTATTGCCCTCACAAGTTGTGTCTGCAAACTCTTTGAACGTATGGTTAACGTTCGTCTGATGTGGTTCCTGGAACACCATCACCTCCTCTCCCCTTCTCAAGTTGGTTTCCACATGTGCCGCAGCACGACAGATGTCCTGGTGAACTTGGAGGACTATATTCGTACTGCTTTTGCTGTGAAGACCTCCGTTGTTGCCGTCCTTTTTGACCTGGAAAAGGCTTACGACACCACTTGCCGGTATCATATTCTATCTCAACTTCATTCTTTTGGCCTTCGTGGTCATCTCCCTCTCTTTCTGCGCAGCTTCCTCTTTCATCGTTCCTTTCGGGTGCGCCTTGGTACCGCTCTCTCTGCCTCTTTTCAGCAATACGAAGGTGTGCCCCAGGGTAGTGTTCTGAGCACTACTCTTTTTCTGGTTGCCCTCAATGGTCTTCTTTCCTCTCTTCCTTCAGGTGTCTTCTCCGCTCTCTATGTCGATGATCTTACCCTTTGCTGTCAGGGTGATGATTCGAAACTCCTTCAGTGCCGGCTTCAACTTGCAATTGATGCCGTGTCATCTTGGGCCACCGATCATGGCTTCAAGTTCTCTACTTCTAAGACTTGTGCCATTACTTTTAAGCGGAAACGGGTCGTTCTTCGTCCCTCTTTGTCACTTTATGGTCATCCCATTGAGTACAAAGATTCCGCGAAGCTTTTGGGGTTATTCCTTGATACTCGTTTGTCTTGGTCTCCCCATATCTCTTACCTCAGTGTTGAGTGCTTTAAGGCCCTTACCCTCCTTCGGGTCTTGTCCCATACTTCTTGGGGGGCAGATAGGCGCACTCTCCTTGCTTTACATTCCTCTCTCGTCCTGTCTAAGCTCGATTATGGTTGCCCTGCTTACTAGTCTGCTTCTCCTTCTACTCTTCACCGTCTTGATGCTTTGCACCATACTGGGTTGCGCCTTAGTTCTGGTGCCTTTCGTTCGACTCCCGGCCTTAGCTTGTATGTTGACACTGGCTTGAGTTTGCGGTCTCTCCAAGACCGCCGTGATCGCTACTGTCTTCGCTATCTTGCGCGGTCCTTACAACATCCTTCCTCTCGCCTCTGTCGTGCTTTAACTTTTACCCCTCCTGCGGTTCCTGTTCCTCTTCACCACCTCCCTCTTTCTGTCCGGTTATCTCGCCTACAGAACTCCCTTTTCGTTCGTATTTCTAATGTTTCTCCTCGTGTTGTTCCTTCTTTGCCACCGTAGAGAGTCCCTCTTCCGCTGTTTTGTACATCCTTGACCTGTATCACTAAAGCTTTTACCCCTCCTACGGTTCTAAAACGCCTTTTCCTTGAGCACTTTTCTTCTCACTCCCGCTCCGTTTCTGTCTTCACCGATGGATCTAAGTCTGCGGAGGGTGTTGGCTACTCTGTTGTTTTTCCTGATCGCACTTATATGTGTTGCTTACCTCCGGAGACTAGCATCTTTACAGCGGAGCTTTATGCTATTCTCTATGCTCTTCGTCTCCTGCTTTCTCTTTGTAGTTGTTGTTGACTCTCGTAGTGCCCTCATGGCTCTTGGGTCCTTTAATCCGGTTCATCCAGTAGTTGTCGAGATCCAGCATTGACTGTTTCTTGTTCACAGTAAATTTAATTCGGTTGAGTTTTGTTGGGCTCCCAGCCATATTGGTGTGTCTTTAAATGAGCGTGCGGATGCTGCCGCCAAGGAAGCTGTCCGCTCTTGTCCCATCTCTCGTAATGGCATTCTGTATTCCGACTTTTACCCGGTTATCCATTCCTCCGTCCTTACCCGTTGGCAGGCTTCTTGGTTGTCTGTTCCTGGTAACAAACTACGTACTTATAAATGTTGTGTTTCCTCTTGGCCGTCCTCCTTCCACCATAACCGGCGGTGGGAAACAGCTCTGGCGAGATTGCGTATTGGTCATACTCGCTTAACCCATGGTCACTTGATGAAGAGCCGGCCTGCTCCTTATTGTCCTAGTTGCAGTGTTCCTCTTACGGTCGTGCATGTCCTTCTTGAATGTCCTGACTTCCAGGACGAGCGTGTGTCTTGCTTTCCGACCGCCCCTCGCGGTCACCTGTCCCTCAATAGAATTCTTGGTGACGAGGATACTTTTGATATCGTTCGCCTTATGCGTTTTTGTTCTCGTATTGGTATCCTTGGTAATATTTAGCGCCCTCTGATTATTTTGCACATTTGTTGGTGCTACATAGCCTTCCCGGTTTGGTGCCTTCTTTTGATAATTACTTACTTGGTATTCTTGGACATAGCATTTTATCAAATCACCTCATTCTTTGGGGCACACGAGAGGAACTCAAATGCGAATAAGCCTGAATGGTCCCCAGGACTATATGCAACTGAAAACTCACACCCCAGAAGTGATTCGAACCCATACTGCCAGGAGCACCCTGCTGGCGTACAGTATCCCTTAACCGCTCGACCAATACAATCGGACAAAAGAGGATGATAGCCGCGGCTATTTCCATACCTTCGCCGGCACTCGTTTGGTAATCTTGGGCATGGTATTTTATCAAATCACGTCATTCTTTGCGACACACGTCAGGAACACAAATGCAAATAAGCCTGAATGGTCCCCAGAACTATATGCAACTGAAAACTCACACTCCAGAAGTAATTCAAACCCATACTGCCAGGAGCACTCTGCTGGCGTACATGATCACTTAACCGCTCGTCCAACACGACCGGACAAAAGAGGACGGTAGCCGAGGCTATTTCCATCCCCCCACCGGCACTCTGTTGACAATCTTGGGCATGGTATTTTATCAAATCACCTCATTCTTTGGGGCACACGTGAGGAACACAAATGCCTGAATGGTACCAAGGAATAGGGAGCCGGTCGGCCGAGCGGACAGCACGCTGGACTTGTGATCCTGTCCCAGCAAACAATTTAAGGTTGCCACAACATTTCTGGAAAGTATTTGAAAGGATTGGAAACGTTTGTTTTATCGTATCAGATACAAATTTGTGTGTGGACTTAAATAGGTTTCCAAAACTAATAACCAAAACCTACGTATCTAACCCTAATTTGAGATGTTGTGGCAACTTTACAATCCTAACATGAATCATTCATAATCCATTCATATACCAATATGAATCTCCTATGAAAGGTTTGAGCCTATAATCTGAACCCTTTTCACATCTTTGTGTTTAAAGTTAAATTTCTTGAAATTAAATTATATTATTTTATATTATATTATTATTTTTATTATATTTTATTTTATATTATATTATTATTTTCAATTTAAATATTAAAACCAATTTAAGGGTAAAAAAAATCTAATAATTTATATTTCTTTTATTATTTACTAACTATTATAATTATTTACTAACGGAGAGAGGGGAGGCTGTACGGCGGAGAGTGGCGGCTGTGGCGGACAGTGGCGGCGGTGGCGGAGAGTGGCGGCTGTGGCGAACAGTGGCGGCGGTGGTGGACAGTGGCGGCTGTGGTGGACAGTGGCGGCTGTGGCGGACAGTGGCGGCGGTGGCGGATAGTGGCGGCTGTGGCGGACAGTGGTGGACAGTGGCGGCGGTGGCGGAGAGTGGCGGCTGTGGCGGACAGTGGCGGCGGTGGTGGACAGTGGCGGCTGTGGTGGACAGTGGTGGCTGTGGTGGACAGTGGCGGCGGTGGCGGATAGTGGCGGCGGTGGCGGATAGTGGCGGCGGTGGCGGCTTGTGGCGGCGGTGGTGGACAGTGGCAGCGGGCAGACAGTGGTGGCGGTGGCGGTGGCGGATAGTGGCGGCGGGCGGACAGTGGCGGCGGTGGCGGACAGTGGCGGCGGTGGTGGACAGTGGCGGCGGGCGGACAGTGGTGGAGGTGGCGGACAGTGGCGGCGGGCGGACAGTGGTGGCAGTGGCGGCGGTGGCGGCTGTGTCTGGCGGTGGCGGACAGTGGCGGCAGTGGCGGTGGTGGCGGGCGGTGGCGGGCGGCGGCGGCTGTGATGGGTGGTGGCGGCTGGTGGCGGTGGCAGCTGATAGCGGCTTGTGGTGGCGGTGATGGCGGCTGGTGGTGTTGGTGGTGGCGGTGATGGCGGCGGCTGGTGGTGGCGGCGGTGATGGATGGTGGCGGTGGTGGTGGTGGTGGCGGCGGTGATGGGTGGCGGCGGCTGTGGTGGGTGGTGGCGGTGGCGGCGGTGATGGGTGGTGGTGGCGGCGGCTGTGGTGGTGGCTGGTGGTGGCGGGTGGCGGCTGGTGGTGGTGGGTGGTGGCGGTGGCGGCTGGTGGTGGCGGCTGGTGGCGGCGGGTGGTGGTGGGCGGTGGCAGCTGGTGGTGGGTGGTGGCGGTGGCGGGTGGCGGCTGGTGGTGTTGGGCGGTGGCGGCTGGTGGTGGGTGGTGGCGGTGGTGTGTGGCGGCTGGTGGTGGCGGGTGGTGGTGGTGGGTGGTGGCGGTGGCGGCAGGTGGTGGTGGGTGGCGGCTGGTGGTGGTGGGTGGTGGCAGTGGCGGGCAGCGGTGGTGGGTGGCGGCTGGTGGTGCGGCGGCTGGTGGTGGCGGCTGGTGGCGCGGCGGCTGGTGGTGGCGGTGGCGGCTGGTGGCGGCGGGTGGCGGCTGGTGGTGGTGGGTGGTGGTGGTTGGTGGCGGCTGGTGGTGGGTGGTGGCGGCTGGTGGCGGCTGGTGGTGGTGGCGGGTAATGGTGGGTGGTGGTGGGTGGTAGCGGTGGTGGGTGGTGGTGGGTGGTGGCGGCAGGTGGCGGCTGGTGGCGGCCAGCTGGGACACACCCTTCACCACTGAAGGTCTGAGCACAACTAACCATATGTCTCTCTCACCACCAGCCCAGTGTTGCCAGCTCGCGCTCTCAAAATGTTTCCTTCAAAGATTGTATATTATCTTTGAACAACAAGTTTGATTATCAAGGAAATAATGCATATATTATTGTCACATTAATACTGTGCAATAACTTATTACATTCCTGCTAAATAATTATAATTTGAAACAGGACAAAAAATCCAACATATATATAAAAACCAACATTAGAGATCACGAGGCCTAGGCCTAACTGTGACCACACATCCTGCCTCCCTGGCCTGCTACCCTCTCACACCTCACACACTTAACTCACTTTCACTCTCAATCACTCTTACGCAGTATTACTCACTCTTACTCTCAGTCATCCTTACTCACTCTTACTCTCAGTCATCCTTACTCACTCTTACTCTCAGTCATCCTTACTCACTCTTACTCTCAGTCATCCTTACTCACTCTTACCCACTGTTACTCACTCTCATACTCACTCTTACTCTCAGTCACTCTTACTCTGTCACTCGTACTCTCACTCACGCTTACCCATTCATACTCACTCTCTCACTCTTACTATCATACTCTTACTCTCAATCACTCTTACTCTCACTCACTCTCAATTACTCTTACTCTCAATCACTCTTACTCTCACTCTTACTCCCAATCACTCTTACTCTCAATCACTCTTACTCTCATTCTTACTCCTACTCACTCTTACTCTTATTCCCAATCACTCTTACTCTCAATCACTCTTACTCTTACTTCCAATCACTCTTACTCTCACTCCTACTCCCAATCACTCTTACTCTCAATCACTCTTACTCTCACTCTAACTCTCAATCACTCTTACTCTCACTCTAACTCTCAATCACTCTTACTCTAACTCTCAATCACTCTTACTCTCCTTCTCAATCACTCTTACTCTCACTCTAACTCTCAATCACTCTTACTCTCATACTTACCCTTACTCACTCTTACTCTCAATCACTCTTACTCACTCTGTCACTCTTACTCTCACTCACTCTCAGTCACTCTTACTTTTACTCACTCTTACTAACACTTACACACTCTCTGGCACTCTCACTCACCTTCAGTCACTCTTACTCTTACTCACTCTTACCCACTCTCGCTCACTCTTACTCACTCTAGTTAATAAGAACACGCCAATATAAGACAACAAAACGTTTTCAGATTCTTTCACACCACTTTCCACCAACTTTTATAATTTATATAAATTATCTTAGGGAATAATACATAAATTATATATTTAAACATGATATTAGTGTTTAGTGGAATGCATAAAGAGTCAAATTGTGTTAAAAAGAGAGATTTTTAGAAAATTTGGAAAACTACTTTTTTCTGATCATATTATAACTAAATGGATTTTGAACGTTTCACTGAGCCAATAAATATCATTCACAATTTAATAATGAATTTTACAAAAAAACACTATAAATTTTATATTTAAACATGTAAAAACTTTTTATAATACATTAGGAACAAAATAGTTGTAGAAAAACAATTTATTATAAAACCTTTGTGTTTGGATTTTTTGATTAAACGTTTCTCAAAGGCTCTCCTGCACCATTCTCAATGCAAATCATTCCCACACCTATGGGAAGAGATAGACGAACGTTTTCTGGATGATTTGTGTTTGCTAGGGTGGTCCTGGGTTCGATCCCAGGTGCCGGCGAGAAACAATGGGCATAGTTTCCTTCACCCTATGCGCCTGTTACCTAGCAGTTAAATAGGCACCTGGGTGTTAGTCAGCTGTCACGGGTTGCTTCCTGAAGGTGGAGGGCTGGTCGAGGACCGGGCCAAGGGAACACTAAAAAAAAAAGCCTAGAAATCATCTCAAGATAACCTCAAGAAGGACTATATGCATCTGAAAACTCACACCCCAGAAGTGACTCAAACCCATACTGCCAGGAGCACTCTGCAGGCGTACAGAATCCCTTACCTGCTCGACCAACACGACCGGACAAAAGAGGATGGTAGCCAAAGCTATTTCCATCTCCCAGCCGGCACGGGGTTGGTAATCTTGGACATGGTATTTTATCAAATCACCTCATTCTTTGGGGCACACGTGAGGAACAAAATGCGAATAAGCCTGAATGGTCCCCAGGACTATATGCAACAGACAACTCACACCCCAGAAGTGACTCGAACCCATACTGTCAGGAGCACTCTGTTGGCATACAGGATCCCTTAATAGCTCAACCACCACAACCGGACAAAACCGGAGGATGGTTCCCTAGGCAATTTCCATTCCCTTGCTGGCACTTGGTTGGTAATCTTGGGCATGGTATTTTATCAAATCACCTGATTCTTTGAGGCACACGAGAGAAACTCAAATGCGAATAAGCCTGAATGTTCCCCCGGACAAGTGCAACTGAAAACTCACACCCTGAAGTGACTCAAACCCCTACTGCCAGGAATACTCTGCTGGCATACAGGATCCCTAACGCTCGACCAACACGATCCGGACAAAAGAGGACGGTAGCCGAGGCTATATCCATCCCCCTACCGGCACTCAGTTGGTAATCTTGGGCATGGTATTTTATCAAATCACCTCAATGTTTGGGGCACTCGTGAGGAACACAAATGCAAATAAGCCTGAATGGTCCCCTGGACTATATGCTACTGGAAATTCACACCCCCATTAGTGACTCGAACCCATATTGCCAGGAGCAATCTGCTGGCGTACGGGATCCCTTAACCGCTCGACCAACACAACCCGGACAAAAGAGGACGGTAGCCGCGGATATTTCCATACCTCTGCCAGCACTCGGATGGTACTCTTGGGCATGGTATTTTATCAAATCACCTCATTTTTTGCGACACACGTGAAGAACACATATGCGAATAAGCCTGAATGGTCCCCAGGACTATATGGAACTGAAAACTCACATCTCAGTAATGACTCGAACCCATACTGCCAGGAGCACTCTGCTGGCATACAGGATCCCTTAACCGCTCGAACAACACGACCGAACAAAAGAGGATGGTAGCCGAGGGAATTTCCATCCTCCCGCCGGCACTCGGTTGGTAAGCTTGGGCATGGTATTTTATCAAATCACCTAATTCTTTTCAGCACAGGTGAGGAACACAAATGCAAAAAAGCCTGAATGGTCCCCAGTACTATATGCAACTGAAAACTCATAACCCAAAAGTGACTCGAACCTATAGTGGCAGGAGCACTTTGCTGGCATACAGGATCCCTTAACTGCTCGACCAATATGACCGGACAAAAGAGGATGGTAGCCGAGGGAATTTCCATCCTCCCGCTGGCAATCGGTTGGTAATCTTAAGCATGGTATTTTATCAAATCACCTCATTCTTTGGGGCACACGCGAGGAACACAAATGCGAATGAGCCTGAATGGTCCCCAATACTATATGCAACTGAAATTAGCACCCCAGAAATGACTCGAACCCATAGTGCCAGGAGCACTCTGCTGGCGTACAGAAACCCTTAACCGCTCGACCAACACGACCGGACAAAAGAGGATGGTAGCCAAAGCTATTTCCATCTACCAGATGGCACTGGGTTGGTAATTATGGACATGGTATTTTATCAAATCACCTAACTCTTTGGGGGACATGAGAGAAACACAAATGAGAATAAACCTGAATGGTCCCCAGTACTATATGCAACTGAAAACTCACACTCCAGAAGTGACTCAAACCCATACTGCCAGGAGAACTCTGTTGGTGTACAGGATCCCTTAACCACACGACCAACATGACTGGACAAAAGAGGATGGTAGCTAATGCTATTTCCATCCCCCCGCTGTCGCCTGGTTGGTAATCTTGGGCTTGGTATTTTATCAAATCACCTCATTCTTTGGGGCACATCAGAGGAACTCAAATGCGAATAAGCCAGAATGGTCTCCAGGACTATATGCAACTGACAACTCATACCTCAGAAGTGACTCGAACCCATACTGCCAGGAGCACTCTGCTGGCGTACAGGATCCCTTAACTGCTCGACCAACACGACCGGACAAAAGAGTATGGTAGCTGAAGCTATTTCCAACCCCCCGCCGGCACTCAGTTTGTTATCTTGGGCATAGTATTTTATCAAATCACCTCATTCTTTGGGGCACACGTGAGGAACACAAATGCAAATAAGCCTAAATGGTCCCTAAGACTAAATGCATCTGAAAACTCACACCCCAAAAGTGACTCGAACCCATACTGCCAGGAGCGCACTGCTGGCGTACAGGATCCCATAACCGCTCGACTAACACAACCGGACAAAAGAGGATGGTAGCCGAGGCTATTTCCATCCCCTCCGCCGGCACTCGGTTGGTAATCTTGGGCATGGTATTTTATCAAATCACCTCATTCTTTGGGGCACACGAGAGGAACTCAAATGCGAATAAGCCTGAAAGGTCCCCAGGACTATATGCACCTGAAAACTCATATCCCGAAGTGACTCGATCCCATACTGCCAGTAGCACTCTGCTGGCATAGAGGATCCCTACTGCTCGACCATCACGACCGGACAAAGAGGATGGTAGCCGAGGCTATTTCCATCTCTTCGCCGGCACTCAGTTGGTAATCTTGGGCTTGGTATTTTATCAAATCACGTCATTCTTTGGGGCACACGTGAGGAACACAAATGCGAATAAGCCTGAATTGTCCCCTTACTATATGCAACTGAAAACTCATACCCTAGAAGAGACTCGAACCCATACTGCCAGAAGCACTCTGCTGGCGTACAAGATCCCTTAACTGCTCGATCAACACGACCGGACAAAGAGGACAGTAGCCGAGGCTAATTCCATCTCCCCGCCGGCACTCAGTTGGTAATGTTGGGCATGGTAATTTATCAAGTCACCTCAATGTTTGGGGCACTCGTGAGGAACACAAATGCAAATAAGCCTGAATGGTCCTCAGGACTATATGCAACTGAAAACTCACACCCCACTAGTGATTCGAACCCATACTGCCAGGAGCACTCTGCTGGCGTACATGATCCTTTAACCGCTCGACCAACACAACTGGACAAAAGAGTATGGTAGCCGAGGCTATATCCATCCCCCCTCTGGCACTCGGTTGGTAATCTTGGGCATGGTATTTTATCAAATCACCTCATTCTTTAGGGCACACATGAGGAACACAAATGTGAATAAGCCTGAATGGACACCAAGACTATATGCAACTGAAAACTCTCACCCCAGAAGTGACTCGAACCCATAGTGCCAGGAGCACTCTGCTGGCGTACAGGATCCCTTAACCTCTCGACCAACACGACCGGACAAATTGAGTATGGTAGCCGAGGCTATTTCCAACTATCCGCAGGCACTCAGTTCGTTATATTGAGCATAGTATTTTATCAAATCACCTCCTTCTTTGGGGCACACGTGAGGAGCACAAATGCGAATAAGCCTGAATGGTCCCCAGGACTATATGCAACTGAAAACTCACACTCCAAAGGTGACTCGAGCCCATACTGCCAGGAGCACTCTGCTGGCGTACAGGATCCCCTAACTGCTCGATCAACACGACCTTACAAAAGAGGATGGTAGCCGAGGCTATTTCCATTCCCTTGCCGGCACTTGGTTGGTTGCCTTGGACATGGTATTTTGTCAAAATCACCTCATTCTTTGGGACACACGTGAGGAACACAAATGCAAATAAGCTTAAATGGTCCCCAGGAGTAAATGCAACTGAAAACTCACACCCCAAAAATGACTCAAACCCATACTGCCAGGAGCACTCTGCTGGCGTAAAGGATCCCATAACCGCTCGACCAACACAACCGGACAAAAGAGGATGGTAGCTGAGGCTATTTCCATCCCCCCTGCCGGCACTTGTTTGGTAATCTTGGGCATAATATTTTATCAAATCACCTCATTCTTTGGGGCACACGAGAGGAACTCAAATGCGAATAAGACTGAATGGTCCCCAGGACTATATGCAACTGAAAACTCACACCCCGAAGTGATTCGAACCCATACTGCCAGGAGCACTCTGCTGGCATACAGGATCCCTACCGCTCGACCAAAACGACCTGGAAAAAAGAGGATGGTAGCCGAGGCAATTTCCATCCCCCCATCGGCACTCAGTTGGTAATCTTAGGCATGGTATTTTATCAAATCACTTCAATGTTTGAGGCACACGTGAGGAACACAAATGCGAATAAGCCTGAATGGTCCCCAATACTTTATGCAACTGAAAACTCACACCCCAGAAGTGAGTCAAACCCATACTGCCAGGAGTGCTCTGCTGGCGTACAGGATCCCTTAACCGCTCGACCAACACAACCGGACAAAAGAGGATGGAAGGAGAGGCTATTTCCCTCCCCCCCTGTCAGCACTTGGTTGGTAATCTTGGGCATGGTATTTTATCAAATCACCTCATTCTTTAGGTCATACGTTAGGAACACAAACGCGAATAAGGCTGAATGGACCCCAGAACTATATGCAACTGAAAACTCAAATCCCGGAATTGACTCGAACCCTTACTGCCAGGATTACTCTGCTGGCGTACAGGATCCCTTAATTTCTCAACCAACACGACCGGACAAAAGAGTATGGTAGCCGAGGCTATTTCCAACCACCCGCCGGCACTCAGTTCGTTATCTTGGGCAAAGTATTTTATCAAATCACCTCGTTGTTTGGGGCACACGTGAGGAACACAAATGCAAATAAGCCTAAATGGCCCCCGGGCCTAAATGCAACTGAAAACTCACATGCCAAAAGTGACTCGAACCCATACTGCCAGGAGCACTCTGCTGGCGTACAGGATCCCATAACCGCTCGACCAACACAACCTGACAAAAGAGGATGGTAGCCGAGGCTATTTCCATCCCCCCCTGCCGGCATTTGGTTGGTAATCTTGGGCATAATATTTTATCACATCACCTAATTCTTTGGGGCACACGCGAGGAACTCAAATGCGAATATGCCTGAATTGTCCTCAAGGACTAGTGCAACTGAAAACTCACACCCTGAAGTGACTCGAACCCCTACTGCCAGGAATACTCTGCTGGCATACAGGATCCCTAACGCTCGACCAACACGACCCGGACAAATGAGGACGGTAGCCGAGGCTATTTCCATCCCCCTACCGGCACTCAGTTGGTAATCTTGGGCATGGTATTTAATCAAATCACCTCAATGTTTGGGGCACATTTGAGGAACACAAATGCGAATAAGCCTGAATGGTCGGCAGGACTATATGCAACTGAAAACTCACACCCCAGAAGTGACTCGAACCCAAACTGCCGAGAGCACTCTGCTGGCGTACAGGATCCCTTAACCGCTCGACCAAAACGACCGGACAAAAGAGGATGGTACCCGAGGCTATTTCCATCCCCTCGCCGGCACATGGTTCGTAATCTTGGTCATGGTATTTTATCTAATCACCTCATTCTTTGGTGCACACGTTAGGAACACTAATGCAAATAAGCCTGAATGGTCCCTAGGACTATATGCAACTGAGAACTCTTACCCCAGAAGTGACTCGAACCCATACTGCCACGAGCACTCTGCTGGCGTACAGGATCCCTTAACCGGTCGACCAACACAACCAGACAAAAGAAGATGGTAGCCGCGACTATTCCCATACCTTCGCCGGCACTCGGTTGGTAATCTTGGGCATGGTATTTTATCAAATCACCTCATTCTTTGGGGCACACGAGAGGAACTCAAATGCGAATAAGACTGAATGGTCCCCAGGACTATATGCAACTGAAAACTCACACCCCAGAAGTGATTCGAACCCATACTGCCAGGAGCACTCTGCTGGCATTCAGGATCCCTTAACTGCTCGACCAACACAACAGGACAAAAGAGGATGGTTGCCGCGGATATTTCCATTCCTCCGCCGGCACTCAGTAGGTAATCTTGGGCATGGTATTTTATCAAATCTTCTCATTCTTTGAGGCACATCTGATGAACACAAATGCAATAAACCTGAATGGTCCCTAGGTCTATATGCAACTGAAACCTCACACTCCAGAAGTGACTCGAACCCATACTGCCATGAGCACTCTACTGGTGTACAGGATCCTTTAACCGCTCGACCAACACGACCGGACAAAAGAGGATGTTAACCGAGGCTATTTCCATCTCCCCGCCGGCACTTGGTTGGTAATCTTGCACATGGTATTTTATCAAATCATCTCATTCTTCGGGGCACACGTGAGGAGCACAAATGCTAATAAGCCTGAATGGTCCCCAGGACTATATGTAACTGAAAACTCACACTCCAGAAGTGACTTGAACCCATACTGCCAGGAGAACTCTGCTGGCTTACAGGATCCCTTAACCGCTCGACCGGACAAAAGAGGATGGTAGCCAAGGCTATTTCCATCCCCCCGCCGTCACTCGGTTGGTGATCTTGGGCTTGGTATTTTATCAAATCACCTTATTCTTTGGGGCACACGTGAGGAGCACAAATGCGAATAAGCCACAATGGTCCCCAGGACTTTATGCAACTGAAAACTCACCCTAGAAGTGACTGTAGCTGTTACGGTCCTACTGGGTCGCAACCGGGTTCTTCTCTGATGTTATTAGAGTTTGGGTATCCGGCCCCAAGTTAGTAGTGGCTTCCAAGGGGTGTGTTCCATAATGCAAGTTAAATTAAAGGGGAAGGGATACAAATGTACTGCTTTTGTATATATATTGCTACCACCAGCATAAATATATCACAGTCACACGCGGGGTTGCTATAACTACACTTATTATATACAAATTAGTCTTCCTCTGAAGACACAGGATGCTCCACGGTGCTCAAGATGAGTAGCCCTGGTTCTCTTCTTCGTGGCCCACTATGAATCCTTTGATTCTCTCGGCGAATCTACCCCGGCCACAGGCCAGCCAAATCACAATCCCACTGGGTGCATTGTCGTGGAGGCCTTCAACCACAAATCCAGCCTGTAGCTGGCAGGTTCTGATCAGCTCTGCTGTGTAGGCCACTCCACGACCGATACTAGGGTTGCGAGCCCTAGGCAGGAGCCTCGTGTGATTCTGCAGATCACTCTCCTTTCTCCGCACCACAGTGGGTAGTCTCTCTCACCAGCCAGCCCCCAGATAAGACGATTCCTGGTACTGCCACGTCAAAGGCAGGCTAACACACTCAACAGTGTTCGTCCGGGGGTGACTCACAGCTTCTGCAGCAAACACGTGGAGAGACTTTGGCTGCCTTGGGTAGACTGATCCATCGTCCAATACAGCAGTCCCAGGTCGACTCTGTAATCAGACACGTCATTAGTACTAGGGACACTCTAGGGCACCTCACTTACAGGCTTAGACACAAACGTCCACCTATCCACTCCATAGATGGGGTTACTGTCTAAGCGCCACCTCACCAGAGGTCAGCAGCGGCTACGTTATGAGCTGATTAAGACAGGAAACCAGCCCCTGTGGCCGGTATATCCCGTCCTCGCTAGATGGCGTTGTCTATGTTGCAGGGTTTTCGGCTGGCGATTAACAGATGGCGCTAATTTCATGGCTCCGTGCTCTGACACTGGATTCGGGTCCGTAATACCTACCCACCAAAAGAATTTGGTTTAGGTTTCTAAAAAAAAAACACAAAGGAAACAAACCAAATTAGTTAGTGGTCTAGATGCGGGACAATGCGTCAGCTACCACGTTATCCACTCCATTGATGTGCTCGATCTGGAGGGGATACTGTTGCAGATGGAGACTCCATCTGGTGAGTCTGAGGTTCTTCTGCCTATACTGAGCGAGAAACTTTAGAGGGTTATCGTCAGTCCGTACTAATATAGGGTGACTATTACTTGTTAGATATACCTCAAAGTGTTGGACGGAACTAATTAAGGCCAACGTTTCTTTTTCTATGACGGAATAGTTGAGCTGACTGGGGGTAAACTTCTTAGAATGGTAGGCCATAGGACGTTCCACCCCCTTTTCATCCATCTGAGATAGTACTGACCCCAAGCCATAGTCAGAAGCGTCGACAGTCAGGATAAATCTATCCTCAAAACTCGGGGACCTGAGGATCAGAGAAGAGGTTAGAATTGCCTTTAGACTCTCAAAGGCTTCCTGGCAATTCTCATTCCACAATAGTTTTACACCCTTCTTCAAAAGATTTGTCAGGGGGGCGGCGATGGATGAAAAGTTAGGGACAAACTTACGGTAGAAACCAGCCATACCGAGGAAACGTAAGATGTCCTTCCTGGTGGCTGGTGTAGGATACAGGACTATTGCCTCTACCTTGCTGGCCTTTGGCGCAATCCATCCTCCTCCAACCTTATGACCTAAAAAGACGACAGAGGTTCTGGCAAACTCAGATTTGTGTAGGTTGACCACCAATCCCGACTGGAGCATGGCCTTGAAGAAATCCTCTATGTGACGTAGATGGTCCTGCCAATTAACATCATATATTAGCACATCATCGATGTAGACCAAGGTGTTTTCTACGTCGCGCAACACAATGCCCATCAGCCTCTGAAAGGTGGAGGCTGCGTTTTTAATCCCGAACGGCATCACCTGACATTCAAACAGCCCGTCGGGAGTCACAAACGCCGATATGGGTTTGGCTCTCTCCGTGAGGGGAACTTGCCAATAGCCTTTGAACAGGTCAAATTTTTTCAGGTAGCTAGCTTTACCTATGGCATCGAGACATTCTTCTACCCTGGGGAGAGGATAGGTATCAGCTACTGTGACCTTATTCACCTGGCGATAATCAATACAGAAACGGTATTTCTTACCAGGTTTGGGCACTAGTAGTATCGGGGATGACCATGGGCTCGTGCTCGGGGCTATTAGATGGTGTTTCAGCATGTATTCCACCTCATCTTTCACCACCCTTTTCTTCAGGGGGTTGAGTCGGTAAGGGTGTTGCTTTATAGGCCGGACTCCTTCCTCCAGCACGACATCATGCCGTAGGACAGATGTTAGTCCTGGAACATCTCTGAAGATAGTCTGGTACTTACGGATCATTTGCAGCAATGAGGGTTGATCTCCTTCGGCCACATGTGTCAACTTCACCTGCAATTTAAGTAGGATCTCTGAGTTAGTTAGTACCTCCTCATCCTCCTTAATATCATCTTTAGTGGTCACCATGGTTATTGGGAGTGTATCTCGACCCTCATATTTTTTAATCATGTTAACATGAACTAAGGTGTCTTTCTTCCGGTGGTCTGGAGTGTTAAGAAGGTAATTGTGACTAGTAACCTTCCTTAAGACCTGGTAAGGACCTACAAATTTGGCGCTCAAACTTCCAGTCACTGTAGGTGTACATACCAAAACCAGATCCCCTACTAGGAAATCTCTTTGTTTGGTCCTCTTAGCCCCCAGGCTACGAGGGGGCCTCGTAGCCTGGTGGATAGCGCGCAGGACTCGTAATTCTGTGGCGCGGGTTCGATTCCTGCACGAGGCAGAAACAAATGGGCAAAGTTTCTTTCACCCTGAATGCCCCTGTTACCTAACAGTAAATAAGGCACCTGGGAGTTAGTCAGCTGTCACGGGCTGCTTCCTGGGGGTGGAGGCCTGGTCGAGGACCAGGCTGCAGGGACACTAAAGCCCCGAAATCATCTCAAGATAACCTCAAGATAAGATCATACCTGCTCTTGGTGGTCTTTTGCGTACCATCTAAGGTTTTCTTAGCCATTTTCCATGCAGAGAACAACTGGCCTTTATTTGTAGATAACCAGTCCACAACGTCTTCATTGGTTTCCTTGTCTAGCCAATGGTCTCGTGCTACTTCTAAGGGACCCCTCACAGAGTGACCATAAATCATCTCGAATGGGGAGATTCCTAGTGATTCATTAGGCACTGATCTTACTGCAAATAGGAGTTAGGCAGGTCTTAAACCCACTTACTCTGCCGGTCATAGCAAAACTTCCGAAGCATGCCCTTCAGCGTCTGGTGAAAACGCTCCAAAGCTCCTTGCGACTCGGGATGGTAGGCACTGGAGGTAATTTCTTGGATTCCCAGGTCAGCGATCTGTTGGCGAAACAAACGAGACATAAAGTTCGATCCCTGATCCGTCTGAATGGTCTTAGGGAGACCATATCGCGAGACGAACCAGAGCAGATGTTTCACCAAGACCTTAGCAGTGATGGTCTTAAGGGGGATCGCTTCTGGGTACCTACTAACCCGATCTAGTATAGTGAGCAAATACTGCACCCCTGAGGTAGAAGGCGGAAGCGGGCCTACTATATCCAGGATGAGGTGCTCGAAGGGCTCACCTATGGATGGAATGGGGCATAAAGGGGCTTTGGGGACAGGCTGGTTTGCTTTCCCTGCCATCTGGCAGGTGTGGCAGGTTTTGCAGAAGCGACGTACGTCCTTCTTCATGTGTGGCCAGTAAAAACACTTGGCTAGTCGGTGAAAGGTCTTCGAGACCCCACCATGTCCAGCAAATCTATCGGCATGAGCCGTTTCTAACAGCTTAGATCTGAACACGGCTGGGACGACTATCTGCTCACCCACCTCAGTTGACTGGGGGTATTTCAGAGGATGCCGGCGACACAGTACATCACTTGACCATACGTACAGATCACCTCCTTTCGTAGGAGAATCTAGGGTGTTAGCCAACTTCTGTACCTGAGGGTCCTTTCTCTGCTCTTCTATCAGACGGGCTCGAGTCCAGCATTCAGGAACCGGCAACAGGACGGGCGGGACTGGTGTATGGCTACTCGTAACCTGTGGGATAGGAGGAGAGTCAAACAAAGTACTTAAATCTGGTGGTACCTGGAATTGAGCCTGAGACCTTGTTTGTAACGCCGCAATTGGACTTGTCTCTTCACACACTGGATCTTCCACTACTACGGGAAAGTTAGGTAACAAACCTAGGGCTAAGTCATTGGCCAAAATAACGTCAATCCCCTTTATGGGAAGACTATCCACCACAGCCAACCGACACTCACCTTTGAAGTGTTGGGATTCTAGACGCACCTGTACCAAATGGGCAACGTACAAGGTGGAAGGGAATCCACCCAGGATTACCTTCTGCGTCCCGTTTGCTGATATACCTTCGGGTAATGAATTTTCCAAAATTAGAGACTGGGGCACTCCACTGTCTCTGAGTACTACCACGGGCTTACCCGAGTGGTCACTTGATACATACCCTTGGGAAGTATATGGGGCGAACAGTTCTTTCCTCTTCTCTAGGGTGGATGTCGGTGGTACTATACTGTTTATCAGCATAGCCTCCCTACGTGGATTGTTACCTGTTTTGTTACGACACCTAGCAGCAATGTGTCTTTCTTTCCAAAGGTCCAACACATTATGTCCCTTTTTGGACTAATCCTCCTAGGACTATCTGGGGTTGACTTGGCGGCACTACGAGGGGCGGTCTTATCCTCCGGTTTATGTTTGGCTGGATATCTTGAATAGGTCTTCGGGACATACCTAGCAGAAGGCCTATGTGTCAGGATGTATTCTTCGGCCATCGTGGCTGCTGCACTTAAGGTCTCCACCTGCTGCTCTTCTAGGTACGTCTTCAGATCTCCAGACAAACAGTCTTTGAAGTCCTCTAACAGTATGAGCTGCTCGAGGTCTTCTTTGGTCTCCACCTTCCGAGAGGAACACCACTCCTGGAAAAGCCGTTCCTTGATTGTTGCGAATTCGGTGAACGTGTGCTCCGAGGTCTTTTTCAGGTTTCTAAACTTCTGCCTGTAAGCCTCAGGTACCAATTGGTACGCCATGAGCACTACAGAAGCATGCGAATAGGGGTGGTGTCTGTGAGCTGAATATCATGGCTGAAAAAAGAGGTCTGGGTAGGAACTTCTCCAAACAAATTAGAATACCGGTGTAGTAACATTCTCAACTCTCCCTGTTTAACCTCATCCAAATGTCCCATCATCTCCTCAAAGCTAGAATTACAAAAGGTATGATTAGACAAGTCATCAGATATATGGTTCTCAGGGGTGACTGTGTCCTGTACTACACATGACACTGGCCTGTAGCTTTGAAATGCTTTTAACCTGTTAATGTTCTCTACCAAAACCTTGGAAGGATCCTGCAGACTTTTAATTTTATAAGTTAACTCAGAACGTCTCAAACAACTTCAAAATGATAGGCTAAAGCAGTTTCCACTCTGGACTTTAAAACAAGAACAAGATCACCTGGCTGAAACCATCTCAACTTCACCTTGAACTTTTTGTCATGGTGTTGTTTCATCTTCAACAGCGACTTCTTTAGGTGCTCGCTTGCCACGTCTTGGTAGTTCTTCAACTTCGACTGAATCTCACTCAACAGACGACTTCCATCAGGGAGAGAGACGTTACCCAACATCCTTTCACTCAACAACTGGATTGGGCTTCTCACTTGGTGTCCGAAAATTAGTTGGAACGGGGAACAACCCAAGGAATGCTGCAAACCATTTCGAGCTGCAAACAAGATAAAATGTAAGTCTTCATCCCAACTACGTCTGGAGTCTTCACCAACAGTTCCCATCATCTGCTTCATACTTTAGTGAAATGTCTCGAAGGCATCTTAACTTTGTGGATGATAAGCACTGGACACACGATGTTCTATTTGGTACTTCTCAAAAAAAAATTTTAAACTCTGCAGACCGAAAATTGCTACCATTGTCAGTCTGGATAACTCGAGGAAGTCCAAAGTACAGAATTTTGTCAAGTGATAGATAACTGTCTTTGCTCCTATGTTTCTTACAGGATAAGCTTCTGGAAACTTGGATGTTGCCCCCATATTAATGTTAATCCCGGACAGGCCCCCATATTCATGTTATGGTCAGAAAGATAAGACCCCAATATTAATATCTTAAGGGAGTAACCTTCAGCATCACTGGAACACATACCCTGGCCACATATTAATCAAGATTCTAGGGGAGTAAAAGGATAGAAACAAATATTCCAGTTTACTGGCATTAAGAACATTCCATAACATTAAAAAATAAATTATTCTACTAATATCACACACTAATACTTTATATCCAGCTTCTCAACAACTGGGCATGATCAATCAAACAAGTCTGTAAACTGCATCAATCAACATTAGCTGACACCAGGAACTATGCCTATGGCAGTGGAACACTAGTGCCTATATGTGGCTAATACCAACAAGGGTGGTGGTGTGTCAACCAATAATACAATGGTAAGAGGAATAATATCACATACAGCACCTTGGCATTTCACAAGTTCCTCAAAATATATCACCTCACTAAGACACATAAAAATCACCTACCACCTGGTATACATAATGGACAACAGTAGAATAGAGAAGATGGTGCCACATAGCCCCACCTATGTATGGCAATCAGATAAGAAAATCAGAAGCGGGGAGCCACATAGTGCCACTCCATATTAGGTCACCCAAGGTGTGAGTGGTAGCAGTAAAAAAAAACAGTGAAGATAGGTATCTATTATGTACCACTATGATCATGTTCATTTATACAGTAAAGTATGACAGTATATTTAAGTAAAAAAAATGAATTTATTTGTATAATAAACACACATAGGTGAGTGCCAGTTACACCCACACATTCCTCTATGGCGCAGGTGTAAAACAGGTTCCTCTCGGTAGGGGTGGTCGCCCGTACCCTACCTCACACCTAATGACCTTGACTTTACCGTAACAGAGTTCCTCACCCGGTGGGGGTGGTGTGGGTCTTATATAAGAGTATTAAATTATAAATCTTCCCCAGGGGTTAAAAAATAAAAGAATTTATTAATGCTTTATTAGATAAAAATCACAAATGATGTATGAGAAGTTAATTATGATAGGTAATAATTGTAGTTATGGTTTCCTCACTCTTATTCCTCTCCCCCCTCCACCTCCCCATCCTCATCTGAGTAGAATTCTGACGTCTCCCCATCTGTGGTGAGTGGGGGGAGGTCTTGACCCCCTCCCCCCTCTCTTGGGGGTGTGGGGTGAGTTGGGTGGTTGCCTTTTGGACAAGTTTCCTTCTCACCCTCATCTGAAGTGTTCTGGAAAGAGATGAGGAAAATAATTTATAGGATTATATCTTTTATTTGAAAAATATTCTATTTCCTCTAAGAACGGCTAGTACATACCTCTCCCCCTGCAGGAGCGACCTTGTGTCCTCTACAGCAGGCATCATCAATTAGGCTACGTAACAGCATCTTGTTTGGGGCAGACCTCCCACATAGAATTACTACTCTACAAATGTGGACGGGTCCTAAGAATTGCACTGAAAAAAGAAGAGGTAAAATAGAGGTTGTACAAACTTTCTATTGTGGGAAAAAAGTAAATCTTTACCAGAAAGTGAGGGTAATACTAACCAGGCCCTTCAAGGACTTCAATCTTCCCCGTGAGTGATTTTGGAGAGACACCTTCTATTTGTAGGATGAGGAGGTTGGAGGTCTTCTAGGGAGGTTGTGGGGTGAGAGGGGTTTTATATGGGGTAATCCCCTTGTTAGGTAGGTTGCCTAGCTAACAAAAATATTCTCTACACCACCTATAAGAGCCAACCCCTACTCCTCTACAAAATGTCCTAACACAATGATGTTTCATAGGAAAATATCGTCTCGCATAAGCGAAGGCTCGTTTATCATTTAATTTTAAATTAACGCTTGAAAATACATTATGTAAGTAATGTACTGTTGAAGGCAACCCCAAGTGGCTTATCCTATGGACAAACATGACGCAATATAGGCCACAGGCGAGAGTAAAATCACTCTGGAGTCTGTAGCACATTCCAAACACGTTTGTTATTTTGTTAGTTTTAATAAATCCTAGAAAATAATGTCCATAAGTAACCGCCGACATTGCATAACTATCGAAAAAAAACATTCGATGTTTAACTTTATCAACATAAATAGCTACCCAATGTCCCATAGTTAATTTGCTGTGTGATGGTAAAATATTAGTTATGAGGACGATAGGTTTTCTTGATGAGATATTTAAATGTTCTATCTCGTCTGCATTATAACACCCTAGGTAGAGTGCTCGATCCCCTAGATTATTTTTTAAATTAATATTTATATCATAACAATTCATTATGTTTTTAAGCTCGCACGTCACATAGAACCGTTCTCTGCCCGTCGATGGATAGTACATCTGTCGTTTCCCCAAACAGTAAAACCAGTCTGTTATATGTAACACCACCACCAAATTCAAGCTCCATACGCAAGTTGCCAGATTTCTCCACAGGGAGGGAATCTTTTGTTTGAATGGTGGTTAAGTCAAAGGCAAATATTGATCTCCCTTTATTAAAAGTGTCATAGGCTAGTAGTGAATCACGCTCTAACCCTAATGTCTTCAAAGTTTCGTAATAAAGGCAGGAATAATGATTGTCGAAATCACCGCCAATTCGGTAAATTGTGTTATTGTTCAAATACATAGCAATATTTTTCAGCTTTGCATTTTCAAAATATAATCCATTACCTTGGTGAAGGCCGGCGAAATAATTCATTGGTACAATTACCATGAATATCTTGTGAGGAATTACTTGCGCCCAAGGCTGATTAATTAAGAGACTAGTTTGATTCCCTGCTAGGACTTATGTTTTAGAAATGGTTTTATTGAAAGTATAGGTTATGGGGTCGGGGGATGCTAACAGTGAGCTGTTTAAGGCTAGGTAAGCACTTGGGTAGGGGAACACTCGTGTTACACATAACTTAGCATAATCTATATGCAAGCGATACTTAGAGCCATCGTCCATACTTGTATTTAGCACCCAAGCATGTGGAGAGAGCTCCAATCTTAGACGCACATCTATATTATCTAATATGTATTGGTCTAGGGTTGTTACGTCCAATAGTAGGGGAAAACACATTGACAATCCTTTACCTTTTAAATCGGACATAAATTTTTTATCCTTGGTGGATGCCCCAGTAAAAAATGTATTAGTAAATTCGTTAGGGATTACACCATCATCGCCCCAGTCCCTACGAAAGGCTCCAATTCTCCCCAAGGAAGACATTTTTGATGGAGGCATGGAGGTAATTAATTTAATAAACGACCAATAATTAAAATTAGAATTTGTTTCAACTACCTGCTCTCCTAAAAACACCTGAACACCTTTAAACATGGTATTTGACAACCCATTCACAAATTCCACATGGTCATCCTCTTCCAATTTTGTGGTATCGTCATCCTTCGTTAAAGATACCTTAAAATCTATAACAATATTAGCTAGATCTAAGAAGGCGCCCTGGGTTCCAGGGATGCGGAATTCTAAGTAATTATCCCGCAAACGTTGATTAATGGGGAGGTTAACAGGTAGAATGTCTATTTGCTGCGTAGAGGCAATTGAACTTTCCACATTACGTATTCTGTTACTTCTAGGAAATTGGTCAATAATACTGAAGCTATAATATTCTAGTGGTATTTTCAGCCCAGCTCCACTAGCCTCCGCCATGATCTCCTCCGAAAGGTGAAGTATGACTGCTTACTATAGTGAAAATACGTCATTTTTATACCCAAGGCCTCGTTTACATTTTTTATTTTTATTTTTTCTTCTCCTAGAGAGTCTTTTAATTTTCCCGCCTGTTACCAATTTCTTCCCCATAGTCTTAAGAGCATCAATACCGTGAGTTCTCAGAGCGCTCTTTACATCCCGTTTACCACTAGTTAAATCACCAAGAACATTTTTCCCAAAATCGATAGCAGTCGGTGTTACAGTTTTCATGAAAAATGGTATGGCTCGTCGAGCCAAGCCAGTTAAGGTTCCAAAAAAAACACCACCAGATCTGAGATAAGGTGCTTGGAATGTACGTATGTCATTCATCGCTCCCCCTCTCATACCATGTCTCCTAGAGAGGGGGAAGAAGATCTCCCCGTAGTCCTTCTGAGAGGGTGTGTAGAAAGGTACTCGCATCCTTACTCCTCTTCTTATAATAACCGATGATGTGGGTAAACACTTCTATATATATATTTATATTTATATAGATTATATTGTTATACCTTAGGGCGGACGTGTAAGACCGCCGTAACCGACCTCCCATCTTCAAAACTAACCATTCGTCCAAACTGATCTGTTATTTTAATACTTACTTTCTTCAACGTGTTAGTATTTAATGTTTTGTACACTAGGGGATGAGCTCCTCTAGAATATGAGTCATGATAATTGATTGCATCTAAGATATTTACAATTTGCCCCCTGTATCGATCCGGCTCGATGACGTCACTATAAATGAGTAAATAGTCACAACCTCCGTCATTGTCTGGGGGGAATGAGGCCACGACCTTGGAGGCTGTTGTAATGTCATCTGATTTTGCCCGATATATGGTGTATTTGCGACTGCTGTCAAAACCAAGTACATTAGCTATTCTGTGTTTAAATTGAAGGCTGAGAGAATATAACGAGCAAGTACCTTCATTGTTAAGAGTGGAGGCTAGTAATACTCGCTCTAAGGATTGGTCATAGGTGAGGATTGGTTCTCTTTCTGAGAAGTATATTTTGAAATCACCCCTGAAACTTAGTTTCATGTCGGTGATTATTTGCCGGTTAAGCTCACCCGTGATGAATGTGATGTTTCTGGATAATATGTTGGTTTTGGGGAGGAAGGTGTAAATAAGGTGTTCTGGGCTTTTAGAAAGAGTTCCTCGTTTAAAAGTAGCATAGACGTCTATGGCAGACTCCCCCTCATCCTTGATGATGGCATTAATTCGTCTGGGTAGGAGTATGTTGACTAAAGCCACTTCATGTTTAATGGAAGGGTTTAAATGTAGTGTGCGGATGGTGTTTGTAAATGCTGAACTTGTGTTGTTGTATATATCTTCTTGGTCGAGACTAGTAAGGTATATGTAATGTTCCTCGGCCATTGTTCAGTTATGTACTGATTGGGGGGGGGGGGGGAATAAAACATCATTACTTATATTTTATTTTATTAATCTACAAAGGAAATATTACTTTTTAAAAGAACTACAACAGGGGGATTATTCCCCATAACAAATTACATATAAAGAACAGCAGCTGTTGGTGCTGCTGTCGCCGCTGCTGCCGCTGCCACCGCTGCTGGAGCTGTTGGTACCACTGACACCACTGCCACCGTCGATGGTAGTGCTGCTGCTGCTGCTGCTGCTGCCACCGCTGGAGCCGCTGTAGTTGGTGGTACTGCTGCCGCTACCGCCACCGCTGCTGGAGCTGTGGTTACCGCTGCAAGCGTTGATGGTACTGCTGCTGCTGCTGTTGCTGCTGCTGCTGCTGCTGCAGCCACTGTAGTTGGTGGTACTGCTGCCGCTGCCGCCACCGCCGCTGGAGCTGTTGGTACCGCTGACACCACTGTCACCGTCGTTGGCGGTGCTGCTGCTGCTGCTACCACCGCTGTCACCACCGCCAAAGCTGCTGTAGATGGTGGTACTGCTGCTGTCGTCGCTGCTGCTGTTACTGTCGGTGGTGGTGCTGCCACCTCTTCTTTTTGTGGGGGGATGGTTACAGCTTTCGTTGTTTTTTCGGTGGGGAGGATAACAGGAATATTTCCTGTGACTCTCCATCGAGGATGGTGTCAATACGATGATTTGAGTATGGGTCGAAGTCAATAGTGGTTTCGATCCGTCGTTTGGCTGTGGTAGATGTTGAGGGTGGAGGTGGAGCTGGATGAGTACTCTTGTAGATGTCTCTTCTTCCTGGGGGTAGCTGGTGGTGCTGGTGGTGTAGAACGAGAAGAGCTTCCTGGGGTGGTGGCACCCTCCCCACCACTGCGTCTAGGATCTGGATCTTCGTCTAGGATTGATGATCCCTCTGGGATCATCAATCGGGAGGGGTCCCATTGATGGGGTAACAGTAGTGGGACGTTTGAGGATTACCAGCTCCTTGTTATGCTTGTTTTTTTTTTTTTTTTTTGAGATATATACAAGAGTTGTTACATTCTTGTACAGCCACTAGTACGCGTAGCGTTTCGGGCAAGTCCTTAATCCTATGGTCCCTGGAATACGATCCCCTGCCGCGAAGAATCGTTTTTTCATCCAAGTACACATTTTACTGTTGCGTTAAACAGAGGCTACAGTTAAGGAATTGCGCCCAGTAAATCCTCCCCGGCCAGGATACGAACCCATGACATAGCGCTCGCGGAACGCCAGGCGAGTGTCTTACCACTACACCACGGAGACTGTAATAACTCGTCCTTGTGCCAGTTGTCCATGCCACCACGGGAAGCCCCAAGTCCATGGGGTACCACCAACCGAAACATGGTTGGGGTTCTTACCATAAGATTGCCAACCTTTGTTAAGGCGGTTTTGAGCCAAAACAAGCAGTTTTTGGCAGTATCCAGGGTGTCATTGGTGATGTAGTGGATGTCGGCCGAAGACTGCACTTGCTCCTGAGCTATAGGGTTGGACTCGAAGGGTGCTCCTGCACCGAAAGCAGAAATTAGCGCCACGATGGAGGGGCGGAAGAACAACACTGGCTCTTCGACAATGTCTTGTCCGTCGGAAGGTAGGGGAGCTATCTTCACTTCAATGTCCCCTGGGGTAGACAGATAACGTATTGTGGCCCTGTTGACATTAGTCAGACATTCACGTTCCACACGGGCGTAATTATATGTTTTCCATATCACGCTCGCCAGCCCACAGGGACGCACAACGGCGGCGGGTAAGTCGTAGACGATAACATCACCGACCCCAAAGGCGTGGGTGTCGGTGACGTCGTTGTCTATTGACTTAATGGTTGATAAAGCCATGGCGGAGGGCGGCTGAGAGGAGCGTGTCGTCGTCAACTATAGTGACCAGGAGCGACGGAGGGGGCCTTTAAATACACCTGTGTCCCCACCTGGAGGGAGAGGAATGTAGGGGTGTGGAGTAGAGGCCGCCTTCCTCACCTTAAAAGCCCATAGACACTCCGCCCAGTCTCGAAGGCTGTAATCTGGTCTCGATGTTGGAAGGTTAATTTTTCCATTTGCCATATCTCCGTCTGGATTTCCTGGGATGAATATTCTTCATAACGTTTCACCGTTTCTCTAAATGACTTAAAAAACCGTTCTGGAGGGGCACTCAACACAAGACGGTCATAACAATCCCATAATGCATATATCAATCTACATTTGTGTTCGACATACTTGTAGTAGCGCTGAGTAGCAACCAACTTCTTTAATAAGGGAGATTTGTCTTCTGCAGGTGTAGCTGGAGGTGGAGTGGGACTAGAAGCTTGTTCCATGGTGGATATGCAACTGAATATGGTGGTCTTTAAGATGACTTTCATATAGGTCTTCAATACGGCTCCCAATGGGGTCTCCTATGGATGCCCCTCCCCCTTTTAACTGTGATCTGGCGCGATAATTACGTATAAGGGTTGGGTCTATGCCAGCCATCCTCAGTAAAAACCCTTACATCCTCCTTGTCAGTTGTCCTAAATTGTCCCTTAGTAAAGGCTAGAGTTTTAATTATATCTAAAATATTTAAATTTTGTACAGGCTTTAATAAATTTCTGCGACTATCCCATATCACCTGTTGGTTGTTTTGCCCAAACATGTTCAATAATGCTTTGACATGCGGAATTTCTTCAATTTTAAAATTCACATTTATTAAGTTGTCCAGACTTGGATTTTGGGGCGTGATGGTGGCTTTATGAGAAGTGTGCCCAGCAACAATTAGTTGCATTTCGGGTGGGAGGATGGAATGTCCCCTTTTTTTATTTATTTTTTTTTTTAAGGCGATGGTCGCGCTGGGCGGGCCGCGTTGTTTATTTTTTAAAGTGCGGTGGCCGACGGTCGGCGGGGGCCCAAATGGCATTTAATGGATGTGTGACCAGCCCCGCCCATCTGGAGGGACTAGTGCGGCAACACCGCCCACAGCCCGTTGTTGTCGGGTGAGAGGGGGGAGTATCCACTTCCCCCACTCCCCCATCACCCCTACCAGAGTCACAGGTGGGTAGGTTACAGGTACCACCAACATTATTACTTGAGTTGGATTCGTTTTTTAAAGAGAAGGACATACTTTCACTACCATCACCGCTGGGGGAGGGCAGACCAACCGCATTAAGAGGTGATGGTGAGTTCTTGTTTTTATTAAATAAGTATTTTTCAGCTATGAATCGTGGTACCAGGCAATATTCATTCACCATTTGTTTTTCTCTCGTTACTTATTTATGTAATTACCTTATTAGGGAGGAAATTAACGATACAGCCAAAGGTAGCAGAGGTGCCAATATCGCCCCACCACGTCTGGAGGTCAGGATATGCTTCTTTTTGTACAAAGGAGTTTTCTTACGTGCTACAGAACGAATGTCATTCTGATATCTCTGTAACCCATTAATTATCTGAGGTTGAACTGGGATGTTTCGTTTCAGAAAATTGGCAAAAATTTCACAAATTGATTCAATTTCCTGTTGTTTTAAAGCCTTGATTAGTTTATTCCGCTTCTTGGGTGATAAATTGTTTAATAAAAATAGCAACTGATGAGGTTTCTCTACGA
>NC_091172.1:39145011-39209773 GCF_040958095.1 Procambarus clarkii
ACATTCACTCACTCAATGATAGAAGGTTTACCCAAAAAGAGTTACCACCTACTCTTAAAGGGTAAGCAGTTTTTCCCTTATGAATATACCACAAAAATCAGCTGCTTTAATGACACAACACTCCCTCCTATTTAAATGTTCTACAGCTCCCTAAACAAATCAGGTATAACTTTGGAAGAATATAGACATTCTAAATTAGTATGGGAGGCTACAGGGTGTAGGACATTAAAAGACTACCTCCTCATTTATTTGAGGTGTGATGTAGGATTACTGGCTGACATTTTTACACACCACAGGGCAATTCTAAATGATATATATTCTTTAGAAATGACCCATTACTGTAGCCTCCCAGGGTACTCCTACGACTGCTTCCTGAAAAGTAGCAAAATATCGTTGGAGTTAAGTGCAGATGTGACGTTGCACAATCTCATATCACAAAACATACGAGGGGGTTTTACAACTGCAGTTAGGAGTTATGTCAGAGCTAACAACCACTATGTCAACCCATCTTTTAACCCCCAGGAGGATAGATCTTCATTCTTACTGTACTTAGACTTCATATGTATGACTAAGACTGTATGCGAAAGAAATTGCCCTATGGAGGACTAAGAAGCCTATCATCTGATGAGATGAACTCCTTCATTAGTTGAGGGAAGATAATGACAGAACAGCCATTCTCCTCTAACAAAGGGTACTGGCTCTTAATTGACACCAAACACATAAGACCTGAAATAGCTAGACAAACAGACGATCTACCCCTTTGTTTACACCACAGGGGGATAAGTATGGCAGATATCTCTCCATTTAGTAGGGGACTTCTGGAGACAAATAACATTACAAATCTCCCTAAAAAAAATATTAAACTGGTTGGAGATCATCTCCCCAAGAAACATTATTTCATATCTCTTCACCTTTTACAACTATTTATTGAGATAGGACTTGAAGTGGAAACTATACATGCAATTTACGAGTTCCGTCAGTCAGATTTTATGGCAGAATTTGTTAACACAAACGTTAACAATAGAAATGCCTCCACCAGTAACGATAGGAAAACACTCTTCAAATTACTGACGAACAGTGTTTTTTGGTAAAACACTACTGAACCCAGCCCGTTATGCCATTGACACCAAACTAGTGACTTCAGCTAGGGTCTTTTTACGAGAGGTGAAGAATCCTCGCTTTAAACGTATGGTGCATTTAGGTGACAATAAATTATTGTCTGTCTTTTCCAGACCATTCATTAAAATTACTCATCCTAATTACATTGGGTTCCAGATTCTTGAGCTAGCAAAATACAGTTTGTACCATTTTTGGTACAGGGTACTTAAGAACCACTATTCAGATAGGGTACAACTGCTGTATAGTGATACAGAGAGTTTCATTTTCAGCTTACTAGCTGAAGATGTCTTTAATGAGATGGGGAAAGAACCCCTTAGTTTGTGGATGGATACGAGTAATTTTTCTGAAACTCACCCCTTGTATGATCCTTCTAAAAAGGGTGTTTTAGGGCTGTTAAAGTCAGAGGTATCAGATAAACACATCCTTGAAGTTGTAGCACTCAAGCCCAAAATGTATAGTGTGCTTTTGCTTGACAATAAAAGTTCCATCACCGCTAAGGGTATTCCCCGAGCTGTGCAAAGATCTTTAACACAAAACCACTTTAAAGTGACCCTACACAGTAATGGTGAAGTAAATACTTTCCATTATTGGCAAATAAGGAATGTAGGGGGGCAGATGCCAACCACATTCAATACTAAGAGGGGTTTAAGCGCATTTGATGATAAGCGCTTTTACCTAAATAAATACACTAGCCTAGCATATGGTCACCCAGACATACCATCGGATCCCCACCCCAACGCCTCAGCCCAAGGAATGTCCCCCAGAGTGAAGGTGGTGACGTCATTGAGCCACAAGGAGAGGAAGGACAACGCCCCACCAGCGAGAGTGAACCCTATGACGTCAGCAGTCAGTCACCTGAGGGAGGCCCACTACAACCCATTCACTCTCTGGGTGATGATGAGTCATCATCATCGTCCCATGAGGAGGAGGGGGAGGAAGACCCCACAACGGACCTGTGGGCACGGAGGAGGGCCCTTGTTAGTAAATATTATGTGGGGGGAGATGACCTACAATAAGAGTATGTTTAACCCTATGTACTTTGATAATATAATCTATAAATCATCATGATTATTTCTTTTTCTCCTTCTTTTAAGTATAAAAGCTTAAAATATAACCAACTTAAAAACAACTAAGGGAGGCTGGTCCCTCTTACGGTACACTCAAGGTCATCAAGTACGAGGAAGGGTGGTGAGGGGGGGGGACCACCCCTACTGAGAGGGATCCTGTTTTTTACACCTTCCCCATAGAGGAAAGTGGGGGCGTAATTGCCGCTCACCTGAGTGTGTGTTTATTATACAAATAAATTCATTTTTTTTTTTACTTAAATATACTGTCATACTTTTCTGTATAAATGAACATGAACATAAACATAGCGGCACATAATAGATACCTATCTTCACTGTTTTTTACGACTGTTGCTGCCCACACCTTGGATGACCTAATATGGAGTGGCTCTAAGTGGCACTCCGCTTCTGATTTTCTTATCTGATTGCCCAACATAGGTGCCTACTTTACTGTAAAAAAGAACATGAACATAGCGGCACATAATAGATACCTATCTTCACTGTTTTTTTCGACTGCTACCACTCACACCTTGGGTGACCTAATATGGAGTGGCACTATGTGGCTCCCCGCTTTTGATTTTCTTATCTGATTGCCATACATAGGTGGGGCTATGTGGCACGATCTTCTCTACTCAGCAGAAAATGATCCATATAAATACATACAGTTACATGGGTATAACTCTAGCAGGCAACACTACCCAAATAAGGTCACAAATCACGGACTAAACCCTAACAGGTCTGCTCGCCTGAGGAGATCGGAGAATAGTGACGTCTTGAGGCAAGCTTGCCGAGAGGCGACACTGTATCCAACTCTAGTAAGTCAACTGACCTTCAACTTTCAAATCTCTCTAACTCATTTACAATATAAACTCACTCAGGAACTTCTAATTCACTATACAACAACTTAAAGAGCACAGGGCACAACCTTACATAATGATATATAATAATAATTGAATACATTAAGGAAATTATCTTGAATTACCAAATAAGTACACAAAGAAATCACATGGATACAATATGGTAACACTGACAAAGTCGATACATCACTGGGGAAGAGGGGGGGGGGGAGGATTCAATGACATTCGCCAACGGTTATACATATGCATACAAGATAATAAATATATTAGATATATACAACATGTGTATCATAAGATTGTCTAAGTGGAAAACGTTTCACAGTGCCATAATTTCATATAATGTCCAGACAATGGGACAATGCAAGGTACAACACTAAAAGGGAAACTACTCAGTATACATATGAATAATACATCTGGAAACTAATGTATACACTCTCCAAATGGTCGACATAATGTTGCCTATATAGCATTGATGTAGCATTACTTACAATAAACATACAAGGATGTTTTTCAAATCTATGACATTAGGCTACTGCTATAACTAGACATCTAATATATATATCCACAATTACATGGCATACAACTTTGATACAGAATTAATATAGACTTGGAAATGTATGTCACACGTTGACAATACATAAAATATGAATACTGTATGGTAACATGCGATTACATCATAACTCAATATTCGTGATACGAGGCTATCAGCCAAGATATCACTGTATAGTTTGAGCACACTCATACACCAATCTCAGTATGATCATACTGGTGTATGCATGGTCATAACAGTAAACCTAATCAGACTGTTCCATGAGCACCCTTACACCCTATTGTAGTGCCAGAGGAGCCTTCTACACATGTGGTGTTGGATTGTGTCGGCCCCTTACCCTAAATCACGAACTATGTTGATGTTTACTATCCTATGTATGACCACCAGGTTCCCTGAAGAATATGCTTTGCGTAACATTAAGGCTTATACACTCATAAAGCACTTGGAACGTTTTTTTTTTTTTCATTATTTGGTATGCCCAGTATCATTCAAACTGATAATGGGAGCAATTTTTGTTCTACAACTTTTAAAACTTTTTGTAGTTCTTTTGGAATTCAACATAACTTCTCTAGTCCTTACCATCCTCAGAGTCAAAGGGGGGGATCGAGCCGTTTCACTAAACCCTCAAACAGATGTTAAAAACAACCGGGAAAGATTCACCCAGACATTGGGATGACAATTTACCATTTGTACTATTTGCTGCCAGGGACAGGTTGCACACTGCCCTAGGCTGCTCCCCATTTGAGCTCGTGTTTGGACATCAGGTGAGGGGACCCTTAAAAATGTTGCAGGACAAAAATGTTGTGTGATAGCTAGGAAGAGTGAAAGATACCTGAAGGATGTGAAGAGCAAGCTGTCTCGAACGAAGGAGTTGGCGTTACAACATCTGGGCGAGGCACAACAGGTAATGAAGGAGCGGCATGATAAGTGGTTCAAGGCCAAACTCAGAGTTTTTGAATCAGGAGAGTTAGTAAGGGTCTTGAAGCCTCGTATGGGAACTTCTATGTCACTCAAGTTTGGAGGACCTTATCGAGTGGTATAACGTCTCGGTGAACTTACCTATAAAGTCTGTAACCCCAAACATACCCGTCAGTCAATGTGAATCGTTTGAAGGCTTATTGTGGGCCCAGTATTGTGGCTTGTTGTGTTAATGAGGAGGTAAACCCTGAGGAAACAATTGTTGTAGGGGAAGATGGTAATCATCTTTTATCTAATTCCAGTTCCGGGGAAGAATTGTTGTGTCATTTGCAGGATGAACAGAGAGCAGAGTTCCAGGACCTCTTGAAGACGTTCTCCAACTTGTTTGGGGAGGTCTCCACTCAGACACCTCTCATTACTCATGATGTTCAACTGACAGATAACTCCAATTCGGCTACACCCTTACAGAGTGACCCCCGAGAAAAGATGTATCATCCAGGAGGAAGTTGATAATCTTCTTCACCATGGTTTCATTTGCCCCAGTCAGAGCACTTTGAGTTCACCGTGTTTAGTGGTACTAAAACCAAATCGAAAATGGCGGTTAGTAGTGGACTTTAGGAAGTTAAACAAGGTAACTGTAGTCGATGTATGCCCACTACCTTTCCTAGAAAACTGCATTGACCAGATTGGTCATGCTAAATATGTATCAGAAATGCCCCAGCATTTCTCAGTCCAAATGGTTTTGGCTCGGCGGGGCTTCTACTAAGGACTCATTCTCATCATCCAACCGGGTCATAAAAGAATCCTCAAGATCCACCTCCCACTCCTTAACTGAAGGGGTCCCTAGTCTTGGGAACATCTACCTTGGTTAAGACAGGATTACTATCACCTGTTTTACCCATAGACCTCGTCACAACACATGCAGGGTAATAATGCCATCATCTGCATCTGGTTGAGCCAGTACATTATTTGGGTCAATTAACATGATTGGACACTTGGTCCCTTCAATCTTACGATTCCCCAAATCATTCCCTAGAATAATATCCACTCCTGGAATGGGCAACTGTTTTCTCACACCAACATTACATCACCTAGAAGTATAAGTTGAATCAAGGCATATCTGGATTAAAGGGACTTGTTGCACATTACCTGCATTTCCTTGCAGTAACACTACCTCACCAAGATCTCTTGTATCAACATCAACAAGCACATTATGGGAAATTAAAGACTGAGAAGCTCCAGTATCACGGAGTAATTGAACAGTCTTACTACTACCATCTTTACACAGCAATGTTCCTGCAGAAATATATGGTTTAAACTCAGTCATCCAATTGGGATTGATTGTAATACATGGTGAATTATTTGTTTGCAATCCCTTACTCATAATGAGACCAGTTGGTCTTAATTCAGGATGAAAACTAAAGCAAGAATTAATCACATGTCCTTTCCTCTTATAATGAGTGCAGTACCTAAATGTGGTCACACCTGTCGAACTAACTGTAGGTTTAGAATTAACATTACCAGGATTTCGTACTTCTCTCAATGGTTTATCAAATTTAGATTTTGTAAGAGCAGTGTTCATGAGCGTAGCTGGAGAACTAGTACTGGGTTTATGCTGATAAGTATTTCTGTGAGCATTTTAATTTACTCTACTTGTAAAATTATTGGATTGGACTATAAAATGCCCCTTAGTTAACAATTTATGCTCATCAGCGAGCTTAGACAGCTCATAAATATCTGTGACATTTTTCTGTTCCACCACCAATCTTCTCTGTAATGAGAAGATTTTTAAGAGAATCAAACTCTGTAATAGAAAGTGATTTAAGCCATCTGTTACAATAATTAGTTTTTAACCTGGTGAAATCAGCAATGGTTTGTTCATTTACCCTCTTTAAATTTCTGAATTTCTGTCGATGTGCCTCAGGGTTTAACTGATATGCATTTAAGATGCTGTTCTTGACAAACTTGTAGTCAAAGGTATTTGCATCTGGCAATGATGCGAACACTTCTTGACTCTTTCCCCTAAATTGACTCTGCATTATAGTTACCCACTAGTCTACTGGCCAGTCCATACTACTGTAATCTTCGTAAAATGTGAAAAGAAAACCTCAGGATCTTCTTCAATGAACTTAGGCAATTCGACATACTTATTTACTTTAGAGTGATGGTTGGAATTATTTGCAACATTGCTAGTATTTCCGTGTCCAGCTGCCACTCTCTGTGTTTCTACACTGTTATTGTCCTCTGCCATTTGTCTTTGAATTTCTAACTGCCTAGTTTGTTCTTCGATTTGTTGTTTCTTTGCTGCCTCTAACTGCAGCTGAACTATAAGCCTCGCATTCTGTGCCTCAATTTCTCTCTGCTAAGCCTTTTCCTCAAATTATTTTTTTTCCTTGAGCCTCAAGCCTAGTATGTTCTAAATTTGCTTCCGTCTTAAGACGCTGTAAAGCAATCTGCTCACTTGTCCCTTCACTTAACTCATCCAGGACCTCTTCCCCTAGTTGACCATCTACTAGATGAGTCACTATCACTCTCACTATCTGTGCTTTTATCATCTTATTACTAGCTTCTATCTCTAGTTTATTTGTCATACTGATCAAGGCAGACTTTTTCAGGCTCTTTATCTCTTCAAAGTCTGGTTCAGCCAACAATGACTCTATTTGACTCTCCATGGTTAACACTTGGCACTTTACCTATTAAAAGCAATGTTAATATAGAGTGACACTGAGCACTGAGCACTTCATGTTTTTGGAAATATTACAACAATATTTTGTTGGTCTCTTACCCACCAACAGTCTGTTAACCAACTTCTGTCTCCTACCCACATACATTATCTTACCCACCAACCGTTTATTACCCTACAAACAGTCTCATTATTATATACAGTCTCTTATACCACCAACAGTCTCCTACCCATATATACATTATTTTACCCCAACTGTCTGTTACCCATATACAATCTCTTATCCACCAACAATCTACTACCCACCAACAGTATCTTACCCTTATACAGTCTCTTAACTACCAATAGTCTCTACCCATATCCAGTTTACTACCTGCCAACAGTCTCTTACCCATCAACAGTCTCTTATCCACCAACGGGCTCTTTCCCTCCAACTGTCTCTCATCCACTAACAGTCTCTTACCCACCAACACTCTCTTACCCCATATACAGTCTCTTACCCACCAACAGTCTCTTACCCACCAACAGTCTCTTACCCATGTACAAACTCTTATCCACCAGCAATCTCCTTGCCACCAACAATATCTTACTCATGTACAATCTATTACCCACAAACAGACTTTTATCAACCAACAGTCTCTTACCAGCAACATTCTCTTACCCACGAACAGTCTGTTACCCACCTACTGTCTCTTTCCCCCATATACATTATCTTACCCACTAACAGTCTCTTACCCCACCAATAGTCTCTCACCTTCTTACCCACCATCAGTCTCTTTCCCACCTACAGTCTCTTACCCACTAACAGTTTCTTAATCACCTACAGTCTCTTACCCATCTGCAGTCTCTTATCCACCTTCTGTCTCTTACCCACCTACTGTCTCTTACCTACCAACAGTCTCTAACCCACAAATACATTATCTTACCCACCAATAGTCTCTTACCCATCAATAATCTCTTACCCCACCAACAGTCTCTTTCCCTCCAACAGTCTCTTTCCCACCATGAATCTCTTACCCACCAACAGTCTCTTACCACATATACAGTCTCTTACCACATATACAGCCTCTTACCACATATACAGCCTCTTACCACATATACAGTCTCTTACCGAATATAGTCTCTTACCACATATACAGTCTCTTACCGAATATAGTCTCTTACCACATATACAGTCTCTTACGACATATACAGTCTCATACCTGTTACGTATCTCTATACATGGATACTCACATTATCTAATATGAAATAAAATTGTTTAAGTTTGTTTCTTTGTATGAATATGTGTATACTTTTGAAATGTGTAAATGTGTACCCATCTACAGCTTGGCTACATAGATGAAGCATGGTGCGGGCTTGCAATATGTCCACAGGTATTATATCTTTATTAACCTGGTCAGTTTGGGCCAAATAATTGTACATGTACATTTGTGGCAGTTGCTAGATGTCATCTTTTAATATTCATACTATTATTATTTTCTTTTTATTAAGCATGTGGCATTGTAACTTACATTATTTACATATTGCAGTTATATTTTAGTTTTCATTCATATCCATGTGAGATCGATTGTTTTTCTCATTTGTTGTAATTAAGTAAAAGTACTTGTTTACTATCCCTTTCCTGGATGGAGGCAGGAGCAGTGAATTGTGGGTAGCCCGTCGGAGGGAGACTTCAGTTTGCTGGAGGTGCAGAGTCGGGAATATCATGTCTGATAAGTCTATTAACGCTTAATCTAGTTTCGTTGTAGTAGATTGTTTATCTGTTGACATAATTTAAATAATATTGTGTTGATTTGCCATCTGATTATATTGTGATAAAAATCCTTATATATTATAGAACTTGTCTTATATTATTATATATATCTATTTTATGTGCATGTTTCTATATCCTAGTATTGTATTTTCTTTTGTTTTGTACTGACTCACGAGGCGCGCTGGTAGAGAATATTTATCAGAGATAGTGAATATCCCTAGACTATGCTTATCACTGTCCCCTAACTCTACGAGCTGTGTGAAAGAGCAGTAACAAAATATTGGGGGCTTGTCCGGGAAATTTCCCTCATGTTAACCTGTAATCGGGAGATTTCCCACATTACATAAAAGTTTGCTAATCTAACCTTGCCTTCCTAGGGAATAGTGTGTCCTAGGAAAAATTATGCAAGTATTTCCTTGTCAGTTATTAAATGTCTTGTGTTTTCACCATACTCAACCAGTATCAACTTGCACGCATTCACGATTTTGACGTAAGTCATTATATTTTTTGCTTGCACAGTGGGCCAAGAAGTTTTCAGTGTCGTGTCAATTATATTAATATTTCCAAAAACATGAAGTGCTCAGTGTCACTCTATATTAACATTGTTTTTAATAAGTAAAGTGCCAAGCGTTAACCATGGAGAGTCAAGTAGAGTCATTGTTGGCTGAACCAGACTTTGAAGGGATAAAGAGCCTGAAAAAGTCTTCGTTGATCAGTATGGCAAATAAACTAGAGATAGAAGCTAGTAATAAGATGATAAAAGCACAGATAGTGAGAGTGATAGTGACTCATCTAGTAGATGGTCAACTAGGGGAAGAGGTCCTGGATGAGTTAAGTGAAGGGACAAGTGAGCAGATTGCCCAAAGTATAATGCACATAGATGCTTCAGATCTAGGAGCAGATGCGGTTCTTATCCAGGAAGGACCAGATGATTTAGAACACCCTGTATACTATTTTTCTCGTAAATTTGGTAAGGCACAAACTAATTATTCTGTGGTAGAGAAGGAATCTCTGTTTGATTTTGGCGATTAAGAAGTTTGAAACATACCTGTCAGGTAATCAAGTTGTCATATACACAGATCATAATCATCTGACTATCATTAACTGCATGAAATGTAAGAACCAAAGAATTTTTAGGTGGTCTTTGATTTTACAAGAGTTCAACATAGTAATTAGACATATCCCTGGGAGGCAAAATGTAATTGCCTTATCCAGGGGATTCCCCATTGCAGTGCCCTAATGTGAATTGTTCTATACATGAAGATGCCTTTACCTTTTGGTTATTTCATGTTTCATTTCATTGATTGTTTTATGCTTTGATTTTGTGTTATTGGAGTACTCAATGCTATAATCTCATGTAGTCAAAAAATGAAATTAAGCTTCAGTTAATTTCATTTTTCTTTAAGGACGGGGAGGAATGTTACGAATCCATATATTTGATTCTAACGATTATCATGATAAATATGTATGTCCATTATTTCTTTCCTCAGTTATTTAAATAAAACATTGTAACCTATTGTGTTCCAGTATATATATATGTTTGATTTAAATGTAGCATGCTGTGGTGTGCCTGTATTTAATATTTTGTTAATGCTCTTGCATGTCCATCCCTGTGGGGGGAGACCGTGGCGTCTCATGGGGGGATGACCATATTTGGGATGTTCCAGTATGCGTGCAGTGATGTTCCAGTATGCGTGCAGTGTATCAAGCTATGGTCACTGATTCACCCCTGTAATTATTCCTGGTTATTTATTGTACTTAATTTCTTATTTATATATTAGTAGTGTTATATACATAAAGGTTTAGTTATAATTATGTTCTTAAGTATTACTCTATGATAGCAGAGTATTTAGAGGTTTCATGTGGGTTTTAGTTCGTACCTTGTAGACGCCATGATGTGCATGCTCGAGCAACGCCAGTCGCGTGGGTGGAGCTGGCTGGCGTGGACATGTTGTGGAGTTAAGTCTGTGGTATTTGTTTATTGTTTAGTAACATAGCTTATTTCCTTGGTTAGACCATTATGTGCATACCCATCTATCCATTTAAGCTTTAAAGTAGTGATCGGTGCTTATATAATAATATTGTTTATTGTTTTCTGGTGCATTAACATTGCTGGCTGCCTATATTTCCATTTATATATTTGGATGTTCTTTGTCACCCTTACTTTAAGTATATTGCTTTGTTGAATTACCAGTTGAATTATTTACCCTAGACACTTTAGTAGGCAAGGCCGTATTATTATATATTTTTTAACAATTGTAACAGAGGAACCATACCCAGAGGTCTAGGGTCGTAACAGCCATCTGCCACAGGTAACGGTAATCCAACCTGATCCTTGCAACTTCTGTGTCGCACAGTTTGTTGAACATTTTGTGCTGTCAATAGATATAGGATTCAAATCTGAACAAATCACAGTTTTTAATAATAGTACTTTCAGGTCGTTGGGAGTCAGTAATTTCTTTCCTATCAGACCTGAGTGTTTGGATCAATACAGTTTTGACAGTAGAGATGGGGATATCTAGATCTAATTCAACTTCATGTTTGTTGCACGCTAATTTGGCTGCAATGTCTGTCTCATTATGATGGGTTATATTTGTGTCAAGGTATCCATATAAAGGAGATTCGAGACCCTTTACTCTGTGTAGCAATTAGATCATAAATAATTGCTAGTATGAGGTTCTTGCTGTCGATCTTCCAGAAGAAGTTTTCGATTGCTTGAAGAGCAGACTTTGAATCACAAAATATTATTCCTCCTCCAATGTTTTTTAATGTACTGGTAGGTAGTTATAATGCTGCTAGTTCTGCTTGTGTGGAGTTCAGCCAGTTGTTTAACCTGACCCTGACAGTCTTTGTGCAAAAATTTTTTCTTTAAAACCTACATGCTGCTGCAGTCCGTCCAGTAGAAGATTGGATTGAGCCGTCGGTGTAGACACAGTGCTCGTGTGATCCTAAATTCTCGATGGAGGAGGCAATTGTTTCAAGTGTGACAGCTTTGAGTAGAGCAAGATTCTCATTATCTTTCTTGGTGACAGGTGTGTATGATACTTGAATGGTGGGGTACAGATAAAGAAGAATATCAGAGACAGGTAGATTGCACTTAAAAGGAATGTAGAGTTTAATGAGATTGTAGGCATTTTTTCCTCAGCTATTTATCATAAAAGGAGTGAGTTAGTATGTTGGCACCAGTCAATAGGGTGTTAACGGCACTAAATAATTTGTCTCTGAGCAATGCAGGAGATGTAGGGTCTCTCATGATTTTAAGGCAAAAGGTAGTGTGGACTTGCATGATTCTCTCTAGTATGGTTGGAAGCTTCAGTTCTTCCCTCATTTTGATGGTTCTTGTGCATCTTGGGACACCAAAAATTATCCTCATGGCGTCATTCTGTACTACTTTAAGTTTGTCCAACACAGAGGAGGGGAAATTAATTAAGTGCAAAGCTTTATAATCAACGAGAGATCTAACAAACATCATATAGAATAGTCTAGCATATTTAATATTGATACCAATATTCTTGCCGATAAGTGTTTTCAGTGGTTTTGGTCTTTCTTTTACTCTATGGTGTAGATCGTTTACAATGTCACTGGTAATACCAACTCCACGATATTTGTGCTGCCTACACGTTTCAATGTTCTGGTTGTTGACCTTGAAAGTTATAGGGACATGAGTTTTCTCTTGGGGATGGAGAACTCTGGAGTTAGTTATAGAGATAACAAGACCACATTCAATGCTTTTAGCAGCGAATGAATCAAGTAGAGCTTGCAGTCTAGTTTGGGTATTTGCAACAATGCACAGGTCATTGGCATTACAGATAACAGGTTCGTCAGGTAATGTAGGAATATCAATTGTTAATTTGTGCATCAGAACATTGAACAGTGTAGGACTTAGCACTTCACCCTGGGGTGTACCCAACTCAAAGGGAGCACAATGTTTACTTTTGACCCCCTTGAAAAGGATGAGGCGGTTTTGTTACTCAGGTAATGTATAATGATGCTTTAGAGCTGGACAGGTAAAGTTCTAGAATCCTCCCTTAACCCCCCCCCCCTCCCCCTTCCCCTTGCATACTGGCTCCAGTCAGTGATGCTCTGTCTCGTGAATATGAACTCTCTTTGTTGATTTATTCACACATATTTATTTTATCGCTTGTGTGGGACATAAAGACTTGTTACTTTCTTAGGAAATGTATTGTATAATACTATGTTAGCTATAAGTATGTTTAAGGATTTATTGCTTGTAAAGGTCATGTTCTGAGATAGAGATGTGCAAAGTTGGATAAAGTGTCTCTCGGGGCTCTCCTGGCCGCTGGGAGCTCACTGCTCGGTTGGAAATTGTTACATATAATGTAACATATAATATGTAACTTTATTGATGTGTCACGGAGCAGTCTGCCGATGTGCACCATTTAGGCAGGTGGTAGGTGATATTTCTGGTATAATTTATGTGGTGAAACTCTGAGGACATTAAGTGACTGCATGATATTGCTTCCTCACCCCACTAGTGATATTTTGTGACACCACCATCCTGTAATGATGTACAATACTTTGATTTGAAGCATGCTAGAGCTAGTGTATCACTGCACTAGGACAGAGCCTAGTGACAGTTAGCTCAGAGGGTGTGCAGTACAGTGCATGATGATGATTCCAGATAGTTTGCAGTACCGTATATGACGATAATTCCAAATAGTTGCAATTCAGTGTATGATGATGATTCCAGAGGTTATGCATTACAGTGCATGATGATGATTCCGAAGAGTTTGCAGTACAGTGCATGATGACTGATGATCTTGAAGAATTTTTAGTAAAGTTTACTGTTGTGAAAAAGTATCAGTTGTAGAGAACTTAGTTATTTCTTTTTGTTTTCCGGTGTCTTATTTCATATGCCTAAGTAAACTGGTTCTTTTTATTAGTGATTTTATTTACTTCCCCTAGACATGTATAGAAGGCCTGGTGGTCTTACTGAGATTTGATCACGTTAATTATGACTAGCGATGCTGTGGAGAGCTGGGGCATGACAATGGACAACCAACGTAACCACCGACTTACTGTATTTGGACTACCAACATAATGTCCCTCGTACTATATTTAGACTACCAACGTAACTACCCACTTACGGTATTTGGACTAACAATATTACATATTAGCATCACTTTTACAATACTTATTGCTTTATAATAGAACAAATGCTTCCATTTTTGCTATTTCAAAGTGAATTAAATAAATTACAAATTATCACGATTCTAATTATTTGTCAAATAATGTAGAATTGCCTACATTGTCAAATTATCATGACAATTTAGGCCTAATGGAGTTTTTAATACGCACTAATTAGCGAAATATACTTTTACACATTTTACAAATACTTTATTGAAGATAACGTAAAATATTAATCAGCTAATTTAACTGGGTGTAAATTTAGCTGGAGAGAAAAAGGCTCCGCCAGGAGTTGAACCTGAGTCTGCCACTTTAAAGGCGGCCGTGCTGACCGCTGCACCACAGAGCCGGGCTCTGGAATTATTATGTTTAATATATAAATGTTACTGACAAATTGGTTATATCAACAATATATATGATAATAAGTTACAAGGAGTGAAGGTAAGTATTACAATACAAGGTATGGCAGATTTACAATACATTGTGTGGCAGTAGGTCTTGCAATACAAGGTGTGGCACAGTTACAATATAAGATGAGGCAATAATTATTTTAATACAACGTGTGATAGTGTTACAATACAAGGTAAGGAAGCATGTGTTACATAATAAGGTGTTGCAGAAAGTCTTACAATACAAAGTGTGGCAGAAAGTTTTACAATACAATGTTTAACAGTGAAGTGGTACAATACAAGGTGTGGCAGTAAAAGTTACATTACAGGGTGAGGCAGTAAAAGTTGCATAAGAGGATGTGGCAGTGAAAGTTACATAAGAGGGTGTGGCAGTAAAAGTTACATTACAGGGTGAGGCAGTAAAAGTTGCATAAGAGGATGTGGCAGTGAAAGTTACATAAGAGGGTGTGGCAGTAAAAGTTACATTACAGGGTGTGGCAGTAAAAGTTACATTACAGGGTGTGGCAGTGAAAGTTACATAAGAGGGTGTGGCAGTAAAAGTTACATTACAGGGTGTGGCAGTAAAAGTTAAATTACAGGGTGTGGCAGTAAAAGTTACATAAGAGGGTGTGGCAGTAAAAGTTACATAAGAGGGTGTGGCAGTAAAAGTTACATTACAGGGTGTGGCAGTAAAAGTTACATTACAGGGTGTGGCAGTAAAAGTTACATAAGAGGGTGTGGCAGTAAAAGTTACATTACAGGGTGTGACAGTAAAAGTTACATTACAAGTTGTGGCAGTAAAAGTTACATTACAGGGTGTGGCAGTAAAAGTTACATTACAGGGTGTGGCAGTAAAGGTTACATTACAGGGTGTGGCAGTAAAAGTTACATAAGAGGGTGTGGCAGTAAAAGTTACATTACAGGGTGTGGCAGTAAAAGTTACATTACAGGGTGTGGCAGTAAAAGTTACATAAGAGGGTGTGGCAGTAAAAGTTACATTACAGGGTGTGGCAGTAAAAGTTACATTACAAGTTGTGGCAGTAAAAGTTACATTACAGGGTGTGGCAGTAAAAGTTACATTACAGGGTGTGGCAGTAAAAGTTACATTACAAGTTGTGGCAGTAAAAGTTACATTACAGGGTGTGGCAGTAAAAGTTACATTACAGGGTGTGGCAGTAAAGGTTACAATGCAAAGAGCAGTAGTATTACAATACAAGGCGGGGGGGGGGGGTAGGTGTTGAAACGCAAGGTGTGATGGTGTTACAATACAACGTGTAGAAGTAAGTCTTACAGTACAATGTGTAGCATTGTTACAATTCAAAGTGTAGCAATAAGTGCTACATTTCATGGTTAGGTTGTCTTACAATACAAGGTGTGACACTCCTACAATTCAAGATTTGGCAGTGTTACAATTCTAGGTGTGGCAGTAAGTGTTACATTACAAGGTAAGGCACTCTTACATATCAAGATTTGATCGTGTTACAATGCAAGTTGTGGCAGTGTTACAATACAAGATTTGGAAGTGTTACAAGTGTTAATGGTGTTTCTGCAACACCATTAACACAATTAATGGTGTTGCAGAAAGTGTTAAAATGTACAGTGTGGCAGTGCATCAAAACAAGGTGTTGCAGTATTACATTACAAGGTATAAAAGTAAGAAATATATATCAAGGGGTTGCAGTGTTAGAATAGTAGAAGTAGAAGAATGTGTTACAACACCAGGTATGACAGTAAATGTTGCAATTCAAGGTGTGTCAGAATGTGTTACAAAACAAGGTCTGACAGTAATTGTTACAATAGATGGTGTGGAGGTGTTACTGTATTTGGTCAACAAGGGCAACGACCAACATACTGTATTTGGAGAACTATCGAAACGTTCGACTTACTGAATCAGGACTTCAAACGCAACCTTTCACTTATTGTATTTGGACTACCAAGGTAACGTCCCACTTACTGAATTTGGACTACCAAGGTAACGTCCCACTTACTGTATTTGGACTACCAACATAACGTACCTTTATAAGTTTTACAATACTTATTAATTATTGTTTTAACGGAACAAGTGGGTCAATGTTTACTATTTCAAAGAGTATTAAATAAATATAGAATTATCATGACAGTGAAGATATAATAAAGTTTTTCTTATAAGCTATAATTAGCGAAATATAATTTTACATATTTTACAAATATTTTAGTGAAGATAATGTAAAATAATAATCAGTAAATTTTCTGCGTGTCACTTTACCAGGAGAGAATAGGGTTCCACTAGGAGTTGAACCAAAGTCTGCTACTTAATTTTTTTTTTTGTTTGCAGGGATATTCCTGCGCGGGCCCTAAGCCTCTGACTGGCCCACTAAGTGTTGCTTGTTTCTAGTTTACTTGGGCTAAGTATGAGTATTTATGACTCGTATGGTCGCTTCAGTAAGATTTTTGTCCCACGTGTTTAGCAACTTCTTAGGCTCTGTTGAATCTAAGTTGAAATCTTAATGGGTTAGCAACTCTGCACTGTGTTAGATAATGCAGAGTTACAAATCCATAGGGCGGCTGAATTGACCGTTGCTCCACAGAGCCCGGCTCTGTAAATATTATGTTAATTATTTAAATGTGGCAGATAGAATGGTTTTATAAACAATATATATGATAATAAGTTACAAGTTGTGACGGTAAGTATTACAATTCAAGGTGTGACAGTGTTACAATACATTGAGAGGCAGTAAGTATTACAATGCAAGATGTGGCAGTGTTACAACACAAGGTAAGGCAGTAAGTGTTACAATTCAAGGTGTAGAAGCATGTGTTACAACACTAGGTAAGACAGAAAGTGTTACAACACTAGGTAAGACAGAAAGTGTTACAATTCAAGGTGTGTCAGTGTTACAAAACAAGGTCTGGCAGTGTTTCAAAATAATGTAGCAGTAAGTGTTTCAAAACAATGTGACAGTAAGTTTTACAGTAGAAGGTGTCACGGTGTTTCTGTATTTGCAATACGAACGTAACATCCTACTTAATGCATTTGTATATATAACGTTACATCCTACTTGCTGTATTTGGACTGCCAACATAACCTTCCACCTATTGTAATTGGACTACAAACGTAACGTCTCAGTTACTGTATTTGGACTACCAACATAACGTCCACTTTCAGTATTTGGACTACCAACGTAATGTCCCATTTATTGTATTTAGAGTACCAATGTAACGTCCCACTTACTGTATTTGAATAACCAACGTAACATCCTATTTAATGTATTTGGACTACAATTGTAGTAGTGTAAACTCGGACAAGTTGGAGCCAATTTGCTTTTTTCGACGTCTCCACGTTGTCTGGGTCCGTTTTCATTACCCCGGCGAACAGGTTGGAGCCGTTTTGCTTGTTTTCACCAGCTCTATCTTCTTCGGGTCCATTTTCGTTACCCCAGCGAACAGGTTTGAGCTGTTTTTGCTTTTTTCGATGGCTCCAATTTGTCCGGGTCCGTTTTCGTTACCCCGGGGAATGATTGCTCACCTTGAATTTCCTGAAAATTTCGCTCAATGTGATTAAAAGGCTCCAAATTATCCAAGTCTGTTTTCGTTTCCCCTGGGGAGTTATTGCTCACCTTCTTGCCCCTAAAAAAATCGCTCAAAGGGATTAAAAGGCCAGCTTTCCTCTAGCTTGTTTTTCAACACCCCAACGAGTGATTGCTGGCCTTTTAGTCCCTTCAAATTTCGTTCAAAAGGGTTAAAAGTCCGTCGAGCCAAATGTTCAATTATGTCATCCATAATCTTTTCATAATAAGCCTGTTTACAGTCATAGCGTATTCAAAACCCATTTTTTTATTGTTCCCAATTTTTAAAACATAATTTTTCTAGTTAAGACTGCATGTTGAATAAAAGAAATAAAATTGCAGAAGACCTTTGTAGGGAACCATACAGGATCTCCAGCTCATGTTAAACATTGGAACACTACTCAACCCCTGTTGGAGTCTCCAAGCACATGCAAATATTTGTTATTAAATAATTTTCAAAACAAAAGCTATAACATCACTCAGACATTTTCCTTTATTCCTCCCACACTGCTAATCCCATGCACACCTCATTATCGCCCAAAACACCCCACTGTAGCATATATCCATCTATATCCAATCACAATACTCATTCAGTGTACATGTATATGAACTAGATTGGGTAGATATGAATAGAAACTGCCTCGTATGGGTAAAATAGTCCTTCTGCAGTTACTTTCATTCTTTGTTATCATAACCTTAATAGAATCGTCATCATCCCCAATGAGGTCTGCTCCACCAATGAGGCACGATGTTTTAGTAGCCCATGATGTTACAAAGGGGTTCCAGTGAGTGATCTAACCTCTCATTAACACATCAGGTAAAATCTCTTAACGGCTCACCTTATTTCAGTAAGTGTCATCACAGGCTATGCAATAATGCTTTGTATCCACTAATATCTCTGCCTATTTTGTCATTGCTCATATATTTTTTATTCAATTCATCAACCCTACCTAACGAACCTAACCTATAATAAACAAACAAAAAGCCATTATTTCTACAGAAATAAGATTCGTTGCTTTAGCAGTGCATGACGTCTTGGTTACACACAAGACCTAGCATATCTCCTTCCCCCATTCCCCACCCTTTTCTGTTCGTCCCTCCCCATATTTATTTCCCATCCCCTCTCCTTTGTCGTGCTGGCCCACACCTTGCATAAAACTGTGAATTCAAGTGTCCTTAGGCAAGTGAGACGTCGCAGGAAAATCGTCCGCTTCTTCCCCAATCCTCCTCACCAGCCCGTTCCCCAACCGTTTCCCCTTTCCTAACTTCTCTATAGCCATTGACAAATGAGGGGCAATAAACTCATTTTTCTCACTCGTGGGAAGGAGTGAGAAATCTGCAGCAGGGAAACATAACCTTCTGGGCAGGCCTATTGCCAATTCTGGAGCTCGATTAGTGGAAACCCAGGGAGGCCTAGTGGGTGGAGCTAGTCATGGCACTGGTTGGCTGGACCAAGGCCTAGAACCGGACATTTGAAATCATTGGCTCAAGACTTGGAGAGGCGGGTTTATTCCCAGCAAACAATTTTAGGTTGCCACAACATATCTGGAAAGTATTTGAAAGTATTGGAAACGTTTGTTTTATCGTATCAGATACGATATTGTGTGTGGACTTAAATAGGTTTCCAAAACTTATAACCAAGACATATGTATCTAACACTAATTTGAGATGTTGTGGCAACTTTACACTCCTAACATGAGTCATTCATAATCCATTCATACACCAATATGAATCTCTTATGAAAGGTTTGAGCCAATAATCTGAACCATTTTCACATCTTTGTGTTTAAAGTTAAGTTTCTTGAAATTAAATTATATTTTATATTATATTATTTTTATTATATTTTATATTATATTATTATTTTCAATTTAAATATTAAAACCAATTTAAGGGTAAAAAAAATCTAATAATTTATATTTCTTTTATTATTTACTAACAATTATAATTATTTACTAACGGAGAGAGGGGAGGCTGGACGGCGGAGAGTGGCGGACAGTGGCGGCGGTGGCGGATAGTGGCGGCGGGCGGACAGTGGCGGCGGGCGGACAGTGGCGGCGGCGGGCGGACAGTGGCGGCGGCGGGCGGACAGTGGCGGCGGGCGGACAGTGGCGGCGGTGGCGGATAGTGGCGGCGGGCGGACAGTGGCGGCGGTGGCGGATGGTGGCGGCGGGCGGGCGGACAGTGGCGGCGGGCGGGCGGACAGTGGCGGCGGGCGGACAGTGGCGGCTGTGGCGGATAGTGGCGGCGGGCGGACCGTGGCGGCTTTGGCGGCGGTGGTGGACAGTGGCGGCGGGCGGACAGTGGCGGCGGCGGGCGGACAGTGGTGGCGGCGGGCGGACAGTGGTGGCGGCGGGTGGACAGTGGTGGCGGTGGCAGACAGTGGTGGCGGTGGCAGACAGTGGTGGCGGTGGCAGACAGTGGTGGCGGTGGCGGACAGTGGTGGCGGTGGCGGATAGTGGCAGCGGGCGGACAGTGGCGGCGGTGGCGGATAGTGGCGGCGGAGAGACAGTGGCGTCGGGCGGACAGTGGCGGCGGGCGGACAGTGGCGGCGGTGGCGGATAGTGGCGGCGGGCGGACAGGGTTGGCGGCGGGCGGACAGTGGCGGCGGTGACGGATAGTGGTGGCGGGCGGACAGTGGCGGCGGGCAGACAGTGGCGGCGGGCGGACAGTGGCGGCTGTGGCGGATAGTGGCGGCGGCGGGCGGACAGTGGAGGCGGCGGGCGGACAGTGGAGGCGGCGGGCGGACAGTGGAGGCGGCGGGCGGACAGTGGTGGCGGCGGGCGGACAGTGGTGGCGGCGGGCGGACAGTGGTGGCGGCGGGCGGACAGTGGTGGCGGCGGGCGGACAGTGGTGGCGGCGGGCGGACAGTGGTGGCGGCGGGCGGACAGTGGTGGCGGTGGCGGACAGTGGCGGCGGTGGCGGACAGTGACGGCGGTGGCGGACAGTGGCGGCGGTGGCGGACAGTGGCGGCGGTGGCGGACAGTGGCGGCGGTGGCGGACACTGGCGGCTGTGTCTGGCGGTGGTGGCGGGCGGTGGCGTCTGTGATGAGTGGTGGCGGCTGGCGGTGGTGGGTGGTGGTGGCGGCGGCGGCTGGTCGTGGAGGGTGGTGGCGGCGGTGGTGGTGGGTGGTGGTGGCGGCGGCGGCTGGTGGTGGTGGGTGGTGGTGGCGGTGGTGGGTGGTGGTGGCGGCGGCGGCTGGTGGTGGTGGGTGGTGGTGGCGGCGGCTGGTGGTGGTGGCGGCGGGTGGTGGGTGGCGGCGGCGGCTGGTGGTGGTGGGTGGTGGGTGGTGGCGGCTGTGGTGGGTGGTGGCGGGCGGTGGCGGGCGGTGGCGGGCGGCGGCGGCTGTGGTGGGTGGTGACGATCGGCGGTGGGGGGGGGGCTGGTGGCGGCTGGCGGTGGCGGCTTGCGGTGGCGACTGTGGCAACGGGCGGTGACGGCTGATAGCGGGCGGTGGTGGCGGCTGGTGGCAGGTGGTGGTGGCGGTGGTGGCGGCTGGTGGAGGCGGCTGGTGGTGGTGGCAGCTGGTGGCGGTGATGGCGGCTGGTGGTGGTGGCAGCTGGTGGCGGTGATGGCGGCTGGTGGTGGTGGCGGCTGGTGGTGGTGGCAGCTGGTGGTGGTGGTGGTGGTGATGGCGGCTGGTGGCGGGCGGTGGCGGCTTGTGGCGGCTGGTGGTGGCGGCGGTGGTGGGTGGTGGTGGTGGCGGCTGTGGTGGGTGGTGGCGGTGGTGTCGGCGGCGGCTGTGGTGGGTGGTGGCGGCGGCGGCGGTGATGGGTGGTGGCGGCGGCGGTGGTGGTGGTGGCGGTGATGGGTGGTGGCGGCGGTGGTGGTGGCGGCGGCGGCGGCTGGTGGTGGTGGGTGGTGGTGGTGGGTGGTGGCGGCGGGTGGCGGTGGTGGGTGGCGGTGGTGGGTGGCGGTGGCTGGTGGCGGCTGGTGGTGGGAGGTGGCGGCGGGTGGTTAGTGGCGGTGGTGGGTGGCGGTGTTTGGTGGCGGGTGGCGGCTGGTGGTGGGTGGCGGCTGGTGGTGGGTGGTGGCAGGTGGCGGGTGGTGGTGGCGGGTGGCGGCTGGTTGTGGGTGGCGGCTGGTGGTGGGTGGCGGGTGGCGACTGGTGGTGGGTGGCGGGTGGCGGCGGGTGGCGGCTGGTGGCGGGTGGTGGCAGGTGGCGGCTGGTGGTGGCTGGTGGCGGGTGGCGGCTGGTGGTGGCTGGTGGCGGCGGGTGGTGAGTGGCGGTGGTGGGTGGCGGTGGCTGGTGGCTGGTGGCGGGTGGTGGCGGGTGGTGGCGGGTGGCGGCTGGTGGTGGGTGGTGGCGGGTGGCGGCTGGTGGTGGGTGGCGGCGGGTGGTGGGTGGTGGCGGCGGGTGGTGAGTGGCGGTGGAGGGTGGCGGCGGCTGGTGGTGGGTGGTGGCGGGTGGCGGCTGGTGGTGGGTGGTGGCGGGTGGCGGCTGGTGGTGGGTGGTGGCGGGTGGCGGCGGGTGGTGGGTGGTGGCGGGTGGTGGCGGGTGGCGGCTGGTGGTGGGTGGTGGCGGCTGGTGGCGGGTGGCGGCTGGTGGTGGGTGGCGGCGGGTGGCGGCTGGTGGTGGGTGGCGGTGGGTGGCGGCGGGTGGCGGCGGGTGGCTGGTGGTGCGTGGTGGCGGCTGGTGGTGGGTGGCGGCTGGTGGTGGGTGGTGGCGGGTGGCGGCTGGTGGTGGGTGGCGGCTGGTGGTGGGTGGTGGCGGGTGGCGGCTGGTGGTGGGTGGCGGGTGGCGGCGGGTGGTGGGTGGTGGCGGCGGGTGGTGAGTGGCGGTGGAGGGTGGCGGCGGCTGGTGGTGGGTGGTGGCGGGTGGCGGCTGGTGGTGGGTGGTGGCGGGTGGCGGCTGGTGGTGGGTGGCGTCTGGTGGTGGGTGGCGGCGGGTGGTGGGTGGCGGCTGGTGGCGGGTGGCGGCTGGTGGCGGGTGGCGGCTGGTGGTGGGTGGTGGCGGGTGGCGGCTGGTGGTGGGTGGCGGCTGGTGGTGGGTGGTGGCGGGTGGCGGCTGGTGGTGGGCGGCGGGTGGCGGCCAGCTGGGACACACCCTTCACCACTGAAGGTCTGAGAACAACTAACCATATGTCTCTCTCACCACCACCAGCCTAGTGTTGCCAGCTCGCGCTCTCAAAATGTTTCCTTCAAAGATTGTATATTATCTTTGAACAACAAGTTTGATTATCAAGGAAATAATGCATATATTATTGTCACATTAATACTGTGCAATATCTTATTACATTCCTGCTAAATAATTATAATTTGAAACAGGACAAAAAATCCAACATATATATAAAAACCAACATTAGAGATCACGAGGCCTAGGCCTCGCCTGTGACCACACATCCTGCCTCCCTGGCCTGCTACACTCTCACACCTCACACTCTTAACTCTCTCATAATCACTCTCACTCTCTTACTCTGTCACTCTTACTCTCTGTCACTCTTACTCTCTGTCACTCTTACTCTCTGTCACTCTTACTCTCTGTCACTCTTACTCTGTCACTCTTACTCTGTCACTCTTACACTGTCACTCTTACTCTCTGTCACTCTTACTCTCTGTCACTCTTACTCTCTGTCACTCTTACTCTCTGTCACTCTTACTCTCTGTCACTCTTACTCTGTCACTCTTACTCTCTGTCACTCTTACTCTCTGTCACTCTTACTCTCTGTCACTCTTACTCTGTCATTCTTACTCACTCTCAGTCACCCTTACCCATTCATACTCACTCTCTCACTCTTACTCTCATACTCTTACTCTCAATTACTCTTACTCTCAATCACTCTTACTCCCAATCACTCCTACTCCCAATCACTCCTACTCCCAATCACTCCTACTCTCATTCTTACTCTTACTCCCAATCACTCTTACTCTCAATCACTCTTATTCTCATTCTTACTCTTACTCTCACTCTTACTCTTACTCCCATTCACTCTTACTCCCAATCACTCTTACTCTCAATCACTCTTACTCTCAATCACTCTTACTCTCAATCACTCTTACTCCCATTCTTACTCTTACTCACTCTTACTCTCAATCACTCTTATTCTCATTCTTACTCCTACTCCCAATCACTCTTACTCCCAATCACTCTTACTCTCAATCACTCTTACTCCCAATCACTCTTACTCTCAATCACTCTTACTCTCAATCACTCTTACTCTCAATCACTCTTACTCTCATTCTTACTCTTACTCACTCTTACTCTCAATCACTCTTATTCTCATTCTTACTCCTACTCCCAATCACTCTTACTCCCAATCACTCTTACTCTCAATCACTCTTACTCCCAATCACTCTTACTCTCAATCACTCTTACTCTCAATCACTTTTACTCTCAATCACTCTTACTCTCAATCACTCTTACTCTCACTAACTCTCAATCACTCTTACTCTCACTCTAACTCTCAATCACTCTTATGCACTATTACTCACTCTTTCTCTCAGTCATCCTAACTCACTCTCATACTCACTCTTACTCTGTCACTCTTACTCTCTGTCACTCTTACTCTCTGTCACTCTTACTCTCTGTCACTCTTACTCTCTGTCACTCTTACTCTGTCACTCTTACTCTCTGTCACTCTTACTCTCTGTCACTCTTACTCTCTATCACTCTTACTGTCATTCTTACTCTGTCACTCTTACTCACTCTCAGTCACCCTTACCCATTCATACTCACTCTCACTTTTACTCTCATACTCTTACTCTCAATTACTCTTACTCTCAATCACTCTTACTCCCAATCACTCCTACTCCCATTCACTCCTACTCTCAATCACTCCTACTCTCATTCTTACTCTTACTCTTACTACCAATCACTCTTACTTTCAATCACTCTTATTCTCATTCTTACTCTTACTCTCACTCTTACTCCCAATCACTCTTACTCCCAATCACTCTTACTCTCAATCACTCTTACTCTCAATCACTCTTACTCTCATTCTTACTCTTACTCACTCTTACTCTCAATCACTCTTATTCTCATTCTTACTCTTACTCTCACTCTTACTCCCAATCACTCTTACTCCCAATCACTCTTACTCTCAATCACTCTTACTCTCAATCACTCTTACTCTCATTCTTACTCTTACTCACTCTTACTCTCAATCACTCTTACTCTCACTCTTACTCCCAATCACTCTTACTCCCAATCACTCTTACTCTCAATCACTCTTACTCCCAATCAGTCTTACTCTCAATCACTCTTACTCTCAATCACTCTTACTCTCAATCACTCTTACTCTCAATCACTCTTACTCTCACTAACTCTCAATCACTCTTACTCTCATACTCACCCTTACTCTCAATCACTTTACTCTCACTCTTACTCATTCTGTCACCCTTACTCTCACTCTTACTCACTCTGTCACTCTTACTCACTCTCAGTCACTCTTACTTATACTCACTCTTACTCACACTTACACACTCTCTGGCACTCTCACTCACCTTCAGTCACTCTTACTCACTCTTACCCACTCTCGCTCACTCTTACTCACTCTAGTTAATAAGAACACGCCAATATAAGACAACAAAACGTTTTCAGATTCTTTCTCACCACTTTCCAGCAACTTTTATAATTTATATAAATTATCTTAGGGAATAATACATAAATTATATATTTAAACATGATATTAGTGTTTAGTGGAATGCATAAGGAGTCAAATTGTGTTAAAAAGAGCGATTTTTAGAAAATTTGGAAAACTACTTTTTTTTGTTCATATTATAACTAAATGGATTTTAAAGGTTTCACTCAGCCAATATATATCATTCACAATTTATTAATGAATTTTACAAAAAAACACCATAAATTTTATATTTAAACATGTAAAAACTATTTGTTTTACATTTGGAAGAAAATAATTGTAGAAAAACAATTTATAATTAAACCTTTGTGTTTGGATTTTTTGAGTAAAAGTTTCTCAAAGGCTCTCCTGCACCATTCTCAATGCAAATCATTCCCACACCTATGGGAAGAGATAGGCGAACGTTGTGTAGATGATTTGTGTTTGCTGGGTTGAGCCTAGGAAATTAATTGTGGGTGGAGCTTTCCTCCACTGGTAAGTTTGTGAGAAAATATTTAGTGTGTCTTGGGTGTGACTTGGCTATCCAAAAGTACCTAAGGACAGCCATTCAACATCTGTGGCCGGTAATTGCAGGATAAGGTAATGTGCTCTAGAGTACTCATGTTCCATCTGCGAGATACCATTGCCTCATGGGACTTAATTACAGCTAGGATATAAATAAACGTGTCTTTTGTTAAATAAAGTGCTTAGTAATGTATTTTGATGTTGGGATTGAGTAGTAGAGATGTTGGGGTGTAGCATGTTTGGAGCAGAAGCTCTTTTGTTTATGATCTTGTAAATAATAAGTTATGTTCCTTATAATTGTTTTTTTGTGGTTGTTGGTTGTTGACAATAAACTATGTGGACGAAAATTGTTTCTCTTCCGCCTTCAAACGTAACAGTGGCGACGAGGATTATTAAACACTTAAGGCAGTGTTTGGTGTACGAGACGAGGTATGAGGATCAGGAGAGAGCAGGGTACATCGTGTGGACGGGTGGACGCTTGGCATATAACAGTTGAGTTGTGCATCCTACCGTGGCCATGGCTACCCCGCTCATTTCAATGGAGCCGTTTAACACTACCAAGATCTCATTGGACCTTGGCTCAGCCTTCTGAAAGCAAACTTTCAGTACCTTGGGATTAAGGAGGACGCCAACGAAAAAGCAGTACTCTTAGTTTCACTGGGTTCTGAATTATATAGTGTTTTCCGTATTTTGTGTGCATCAGAGCTACCCCACACGAAGACCTATGTAGACCTGATTACCCTGCTTAAACATCATTATGTAGTGAACCCTTCATATCACAGGAGTTTGATGGATTTCCAGAAGAGGACGAAAAAGCAGCAGGAATCTGTACACGATTTATATGCGGACTTGAAGGCGTTGACGAACCACTGCAACTTCAGAGCACAGTTTTTTTTTATTATTATTATTTTCTACCACAGACGTGGCCACACATTTACAATGCTAACCAGAATATATACACTTTCTTCTGTCCTCCATGGACAGAAGAAGGGTTATAGGAATTATAGGAAGGTTAGGTTATAGGTTATAGGTTATAGGAAGAAGGAATACACATAAGGGGTTATTTAGAGATGTGTTAAACATATAGTTCAAGGGTTTATTGAACAATCAACCACAGAAGGTGATTCGGTGTTTTTAAAATGTTAAGCTAACCTACATACGTAAATACCTAGATACACAGATTTACGTATGCCCTACATAAAGTGTTTGATGTGTCTTTTACATAGTGTCATTAATGTGCATTTACAAAGGTGAAATGTAATTCTGATCAGCTTGCATATATACTTTGTACACATACATATACATACACACACACACATACATATACGTACGTATACATATATATATATATATATATATATATATATATATATATATATATATATATATATATATATATATATATATATATATATATATATATATATATATATATATACACACACACATGCATTCACATACATTTGTCTCTTTTACTCTGAAAGGGTGAGATAGCTGATAGAGAAACTAGTGTGAAATTAAGCACTTAATCACTGAAGGTGATTAAGATGCTTTTACAAGCTCAGGTTATATAGTTACATCACATTTGGACGGCCGGGTGCGGGACCAGTTGTTAATGGCAGTAGAAAATGAGATAGTTTTCCCTAACCTGGTGGCAGAAAACTTGGATCTACAATCGATGACTTCATGGACAGTGCTCGAGAAGATGTTGAACCTGGAAAGGGCTTTTGGAAGTTCGAAATCTTCTCAAGAAATTAAGGTAGTACATGGCCAGACCAGATGTAAATACTGTGGATACAATCACAGTAGTAGAGAGTGCAAGTTTCGTGAATATATATGTAACTTTTATAACAAGGAAGGGCACTTCAAGAAAGTGTGTAGAGAATATCTGAACAGGAACAGCAAGGCCTGGGATTCGAGACGACCAAGGAATGCAGGAAGAAGAGTTAGTGGTAATGTCGTCAAGGCAGTAGAAGAAGGTAACCCGTCTGAAGAAGCTGCAGGTGACGAAAGCAGACTATATTCGGTGAAAGAAACGGTATGTTCAGTGAAGTCACAATTAGTAAATTTTGTAATTAATGGGAAGTTAGTTCTCTTGGAACTGGACACTGATGCTGCAATGTCAACATTGTCTAGAGATTGGGCAGATACCTTGCAATTGAATGTAAAACTAATTGAAAAATCATTAAGTGCATAAGATAATACACCGATTAAGGTCTATGACAAGGTATCGGCAAAAGTACGTTATAATGAAAAAGAAATTGTCCAGGATTTTTATGTAGCAGATTCACATAATCCTAGCCTATGTGGTAATGATCTCATGGAAAAAGTGGAAATTTTCTTGGCGGGCCTATATGAATTGTCGATAGTTAAAACAATTAAAAGTGCTGAACATATGTTAGATAAATATTCAGTGGAGGCAGATAAGCCCATCAATAGCATGGTGGCAAAAGTTCAACTGAAAAGCAGGGATTCACCTAAATTTTTCATTGCAAGAATAGTACCGTTTCATTACAAGCAATTGATAGAATCAGCCCTGGCAAAGCATGTGGCAGAAGGCATCTTAGAGTCCCTTACGCATAGTGAGTGGGCAGCCCCAATTGTACCAGTGTTGAAGGCGGATCAGAAATCCTTTGAGAATCTGTGTAGACTTCATGGAACTGAACAATCGCATTCACTGTGAGAAGTACCCTTTACCTAAGATAGATGAGTTGTCAGTGGTCTGCAAGGGGGCAATCTTTTCCAAGATAGGCCTGAAAGATGCTTACTTGCAAATTCCCGTAGAGGAGGAGTGCCTGGAATTGTTAGTGATTAATACCGACAAGGGGTTATTTAAGTATAAAAGATTTCCTTTTGGACTCTCCTCGTCTCCAGCAATTTTTCAGAGATTCATGTCCCAGTTGTTAGTTAACATTGAAGGTGTGGCTAGTTTTTTAGATGACATTATTGTATGCAGGGAGAATGAGGAAGAGCATGATGCTATTGTTGTCCCCTAACTCCCCTTGCCACTTCGGGGGGTATAGGGTGTTTATGTAGCTTCAGGGCACCAATCCCCCCAGCCACAAGGCATGGCGAGAAGGCACCCCTAAGCATACCTAATTCCCTATCAAACACAAACTTAATTAAATACACATAAATTGCAGATATCATCACAACCCACAAGAGTTAAGATGATACTAATAACACACAATAATAACCTGAAAAACAAACATATATTAAATGGAAAATTCTTTTGTAATTGTTTTTTTCTTATATGGGACACAACACAAAGGGAGAGGTATACAGTTTATCATTAAAAAAGAACTAACGCTGAAGGCCAAAACAGCAAGCTGCCTAAGCGGCAGGATTGATGACTTGACGTCGGCATACATGGAAAACTAGTCATAGTGGAAGCTCCTAACAAGGCCCCGGAGCGGGGGGGATATCATGTAAGCGCATGGGGGTCCCTCCGACCGCCGCCTTACCCACTTGTGGGCTCCGGCCAGGTCATCCACCCTCTTGTGAGACACCATTTGGAGAAGTGGTATTCCAGATGACGACTCTGCTTAGATAGTTGGCTACCAGCTATCCTGGCTGCGGTTCACCTGAGCGAGACTATATTAACCCTTATGCACCCTGTGCACGGTGATCCTGGGACTAAGGTGGTCTGCCCCTAGATATGGTCTTGGACCATATTCTGTAGATAGAATATGTCCAGGTAGGGCTTTTACAGAGCAAATCTCAAGGTCGCTCTTGGTGAGTCCCATATCCTGTAGACCACGCGTACTCTCCTTGCACCATCCTCCCCTCCAATTAAGGGTTATTGAAGAGGTGGATGCTGTGTGCTTTCCGGTATATTCCCTGACATTTTGAAGGATCTCTGGGGGTACCGTACTACTCGCACTTGCTCTCATGTTGACGGGAGAGTGGGAAGTTATCAGCAGAGACCTGGGTGTCTAATATAAAGGCCTCATCACCTTTGCAAGCTATGATGTCAGCCTTTCAGAAGGTCCTTCCATCCGGTATACGGACTTCACATTCCACCTCAAAACCTCTTTGCCGTAGGCGGCCGGCTACGAACCGGGTGATATCGTCATGACGTTTCACCCGAGCCCCATGTGTCTTGTGGAATGCTTGGGATATGTGGCCCAGGATCCCTGGTTTCTGGCAAGCATCGCAGAGACCAGAAGCCTCGGGTCTACCCCTAGCTGCTCTAGATGGCGTGGCTACAGCTTTTGCCCTAATTTGGATAGCGTGAGCAAAATCTCCTCCGCTTAGCAGACGGGTACCGGACGCAACCCACTTGTGGCAAGATGGAACCTCACAAGAGGACGCAAGGCCGGCAGTGTCGACCATGCTATACAGTTTTGCTTTCCACTTTCTAGAACGCTCAGTCGTTCTGTTAGAAGGGGTTCCGGCGGCCGTGGTCGGGTCTACCCATCGACGCATTCGCGCTTGGAACGCGGGTAGGAGAGCTGCTGCCACTACCACTGGACCCTCCGACTCTACTAACGCCCCGAGCCGCTTGTTCTTCTGTAGGCGGATTGATGTGGCAAAGTCGGGTATCCCTAGTCCACCGTCCTTCACGTCGGCATGAAAATAGACATTATGAGTATCATGAGGCAGCCGCAGCCAGCCACGAATGGCATGCCGCAGCCGCCGATCAAGCCTCGCTAATTCCGTCTTAAACACGCGTCCGAGAACAAGCTGGTGGTTCATCTTGGGGATTATGTGGTGTTTTAATAGGTATAGCCTCTGTTGGGGTTTGAGTTGCGCCTTATTGATGTTCGTCAGGCCGTCCTCAAACAGGGAACCATAGGATAAGCGTCTGCCCCCGGCCCCGATAAGTATTCCTAAGTACTTATACTCGTCCATCACACTAATACTTTAGGACACGTTTTGAATCTCCTGCAAAAGCACAATGTGAATATTAATAAGGGTAAAACAACATTGAAGACCAAGCCAATTGAATATCTGAGGTACCATATTTCAGGTAAGGGCTTTATTCCTTCTCACAAAAATGTAGCGGCTATAGTGGATGCCCCAGCCCCAACATCAGTTGGGTAAGTACAGACTTTTGTTAGGATGGTTACATATTTTTGTAAGTTCGTGAAGAACTTTTCTGCAAAATTAGCACCCTTGTGTGAATTGTTGAAAAAAGGGGCTAAATTTAAGTGCATTTAGCAAGAGAGGAGGAGAATGCCTTAAGGAATATTAAGCAGGAATTGATAAATTCTCCAGTGCTTACTAATTTTACTGGTAGACTCCCTTTAAAAATGAAGGTAGATGCTTCCCCAGTAGGAGTAGGTTGTGTATTATTACAGGAAGTAGATGGTCAAGATAAAGTAGTATGTTTTACTAGCATTATCTTCCGCGGAACAGAATTATTCTCAGTTAGATAAAGAAGCCATAGCTTCGGTATATGGTGTAAAAAATCTGAAGTATTTTCTGCTGGGAATCACATTTCTTGCTAGAACAGACCATAAATCCCTGCTAGGATTGTTTGGCTTAGGTAAACAAATTCCAGTTAATGCCAATGCTAGTATTCAAAGATGGGCATTACTGCTCTCGCAGTTTGAGTATGATTTAGAGTTTAAGCCAGGCAAATATAATTTCGTAGCTATGCATTAAGTAGATTGCTTTTGACAGAAGAATTGAATTCCAGTATTCCAGTGGAGTATGTTAACCTGGTGGAATCTATGTCTTTTAAGGATATTTCATTCCAGACTATTAATAAGCTACTGGTAGAGATCCCAAATTAAATCTATTGATGAAATATGCTAAATATGGTTGGGATGATAATTTATTACTGTCAGAGTATGCTGCAGTAAAGGCTGACCTTAGTATTCACCAGGATGTACTCTTGTATAGGAATAGAGTGGTGGTGCCTGGGGAACTAAGATGTAAGATTTTGGAACAGCTGCATGTAGGCCATAATAACATAAATGCTATGAAAGCAGAAGCTAGAAGTTGGATTTGGTGGCCAAAAATAGACCAGGATATTGCTGAGGTGACAAAAAATTGTCATGTTTGCTTTAAGAATTATCAGAAACCACAGGCCCCCAGTACTTTCTAGGCCATGCACTGGAAAACCCTGGTCTGGACTGTATTATGCTGGACCTATGGATAACAAATATCACTTGGTGGTGGTGGATTCATAAACAAAAATTCTGGATGTTCATGTGTGTAATTCCACCACATCATCTGTATCGTGTGAATTGCTAAGGAAAACATTTTGTAATTTTGGATTACCAGACATTGTTGTGTCAGACTATGCTCCTTATTTTGTTTCTGTGGAAATGGAGGATTTTTTTTTAGAAAAAAATGATATTAAACATGTAACAAATGCCCTCCCCCCGCCTATAATCCTCCTTCAAATGGTCTAGTGGAAAGAGCAGTGAGATACTTTAAAGAAGGGTTAAAGCGATTTACAGAAGGTACTATTAATACAAGGCTTTGTAGATTTTTATATAATCAAAGGAAAACTGTTCATTCTACTACTGGTAAATCTCCTTCTGAATTACTGTTTAATAGGCACTTTAAAGTGCCCATGGAAGCAGTAAAGACAGATCGCGATAAAGAAAAATCGGTAACTTGCTTGGCCTCAGGGAGAGAAGTTGTTGTTTAACGAGGAGGATGCAGTATATGCAAGGAATTTTGGAATTGGAAAGCCTTGGGTAGAAGGAATAATTAGGGAAGTCTTGGGACGCAGGAATTTCACTGAGCAAGTGCAAAGTTTTGGGAACATTAACTGGAAAAGGCATGTAGATCAGCTCATGCCAAGGTTCACAGGGAATTTTGAAGATCCTTCAGGTGGGGCAACTAGTGATACCCATCCTAATAATGAAGGGGTAGCAGCACCTGCAGGAGACGATGCTCTTTTGTTTATGATCTTGTAAATAGTAAGTTATGTACCTTATAATTGTTTTTTTGTGATTGTTGGTTCTTGACAATAAACCATGTGGACGAAGATTGTTTCTCTTCCGCCTTCAAACGTAACAGGTGTTTAGATATTTTCCCTCCCTTTTTGTGTCTATTCTGGGTCGTTATATGTCTTCTTTATATATGCTGTACTGCAAGTCCCCTATGTTTTCCTCTATTTAGTGGTAATTAAAGTTGCCCTTGAATCTAAACAAGTAAAGTAAAGAATTCTCTATAGAATAATTCCCAAGCATATTGCCAAGGTTTCTTGCCCTTCGAGTTCTTGATTGATTTATGTCCTTCCTGGGAGATCAGTAATGCAGGCACCTTCACGTTCAGGAAGGTGGTGGTAGCCGTAAGTTAAGTTCTTATTCATTATTTAAACTTATTCCTTTATTTTGTTGCTTCCCCCATTTAATGGTTCATTTTAACAGTTATCAGGGAGTTCAGTGACGGTCACAGTATGCTTCCAAGCAGTGTTAAGTTGGGGGTTTTGAGTGGGAAAAGGGTGCAGCAATCAGGTGTTACAATGGTAGGCAGCGGTGTTTTGGATAATTTTCTTGAGAATTATTGAAGCCTCACACGTCTGTCCATTCGGTCACATGCTGAAGTAGTGAGGGAGTTCAGCCAGAGGCCCACAAGCTAGAGTTCGACGGTAATCCCACGTCAGTGCGATGGGCATGGAGTGGGCGATTCAATAGTGTCGTGAGGGGCTGGTAAGTTTAAATTTAGTCGCTAAGAGCCCGCCTTAGTTGGATGGACAGGGTAATAAATACTCGACCTTCTTCAACCGATTTAAGGATGTTGCATGGTACCTTTCACAACAGCAGTTCTTGTTTTTTGGACTGTCTGGGCGGGGAATTTGACAGGGCGCTACTTTTTCCACGAGGCCGTGTTAGACACCCCAATCGCTGGACGTATGGTAAGGCAATGAAGGTGACGGTGGTTAACTAAGGGATGGCCTAGAAATTTTCTAGCAACGGTAGTAATGGTAGTGGTAGTCTACCCTATCTTGCAACCCTGATACCAGGTAATGATGGTTAATCTGACTGTGCGGCCGGAGAAAAACCTTCAGAAAAGCAAGGTCTGGTCGTCAACGATCCACCTCCCCTCACGTCAAGATGGCGTCCACCTCTCTTGCGTCATCGCCCCTTTATACTCTATTCTTTACATTTGCAATCAAACTCTTTATTGACTTTATTTACCATATTCCCAATGCATGCTTTTTGATTGAGTCTATTTTTCCCTCACATAGGCTATTCCAGTTCCCATTATTCCTAACAATCTCCAGCTGAGAAGGAACTACTTTGCTTGGCGGAGTATTACTGGTGACTCGCGGCCTCCCAGATATCAGCTGTAGATTTATTCCTGTCAAACATTGTCCACTGTTTCCACCAACAATATATAATTGAAACTAACCTCCACAGGAGGTAAGGTTCGTAACACGCTGCTCTTTCGGCCCACCTTTCAACTGTTACCAACTTCTACTGTTTTTTAAACACACACACCCAGGAAGCAGCCCGTAGCAGCTGTCTAACTCGCAGGTACCTATTTACTGCTAGGTAACAGGCGCATCAGGGATGAAGGAAACTCTGCCCATTGGTTTTTCCGGCGGTGCCGAAGGATCGAACTTCGGTCAGTATGTCCACGAGTCTAGAGCGCTGTCTACTCGGCCACCTTCCACCCACATGTGTGTGTGTGTGTGTGTGTGTGTGTTGTGTGTACTCACCTAGTTGTGTTTGCGGGGGTTGAGATCTGGCTCTTTGGTCCCGCCTCTCAACCGTCAATCAACAGGTGTACAGATTCCTGAGCCTATCGGGCTCTGTCATATCTACATTTGAAACTGTGTATGGAGTCAGCCTCCACCACGTCACCCCCTAATGCATTCCATTTGTCAACCACTCTGACACTAAAGAAGTTCTTTCTAATATCTCTGTGGCTCATTTGGGCACTCAGTTTCCACCTGTGTCCCCTTGTACGTGTTCCCCTTGTGTTAAATAGACTGTCTTTATCTACCCTATCAATTCCCTTCAGAATCTTGAATGTGGTGATCATGTCCCCCTAACTCTTCTGTTTTCCAGCGAAGTGAGGTTTAATTCCCGTAGTCTCTCCTCGTAGCTCATACCTCTCAGCTCGGGTACTAGTCTGGTGGCAAACCTTTGAACCTTTTCCAGTTTAGTCTTATCCTTGACTAGATATGGACTCCATGCTGGGGCTGCATACTCCAGGATTGGCCTGACATATGTGGTATACAAAATTCTGAATGATTCTTTACACAAGTTTCTGAATGCCGTTCGTATGTTGGCCAGCCTGGCATATGCCGCTGATGTTATCCGCTTGATATGTGCTGCAGGAGACAGGTCTGGCGTGATATCAACCCCCAAGTCTTTTTCCTTCTCTGACTCCTGAAGAATTTCCTCTCCCAGATGATACCTTGTATCTGGCCTCCTGCTCCCTACACCTATCTTCATTACAATACATTTGGTTGGGTTAAACTCTAACAACCATTTGTTCGACAATTCCTTCAGCTTGTCTAGGTCTTCTTGAAGCCTCAAACAGTCCTCTTCTGTTTTAATCCTTCACATAATTTTAGCATCGTCCGCAAACATTGAGAGAAATGAATCGATACCCTCCGGGAGATCATTTACATATATCAGAAACAAGATAGAACCGAGTACAGAGCCCTGTGGGACTCCACTGGTGATTTCACGCCAATCGGAGGTCTCACCCCTCACCGTAACTCTCTGCTTCCTATTGCTTAGATACTCCCTTATCCACTGGAGCACCTTACCAGCTACACCTGCCTGTCTCTCCAGCTTATGTACCAGCCTCTTATGCGGTACTGTGTCAAAGGCTTTCCGACAATCCAAGAAAATGCAGTCCGCCCAGCCCTCTCTTTCTTGCTTAATCTTTGTCACCTGATCGTAGAATTCTATCAAGCCTGTAAGGCAAGATTTACCCTCCCTGAACCCATGTTGGCGATTTGTCACGAAGTCCGTTCTCTCCAGATGTGTTACCAGGTTTTTCTCACGATCTTCTCCATCACCTTGCATGGTAAACAAGTCAAGGACACTGGCCTGTAGTTCAGTGCCTCTTGTCTGTCGTCCTTTTTGTATATTGGGACCACATTCGCCGTCTTCCATATTTCTGGTAGGTCTCCCGTCTCCAGTGACTTACTATACACTATGGAGAGTGGCAAGCAAAGTGCCTCTGCACACTCTTTCAGTACCCATGGTGAGATCCCATCTGGACCAACAGCCTTTCTAGCATCCAGATCCAGCAGGTGTCTCTTGACCTCCTCTCTCGTAATTTCGAACTCTTCCAAGGCCGCCTGGTTTACCTCCCTTTCTCCTAGCACAGTGATCTCACCTTGTTCCATTGTGAAGACCTCCTGGAACCTCTTGTTGAGTTCTTCACACACCTCTCTGTCATTCTCTGTATACCTGTCCTCACCTGTTCGAAGTTTCAATACCTGTTCTTTCCATGTTGTTTTCCTTCTGATGTGACTGTGGAGTAGCTTTGGTTCGGTCTTGGCTTTGTTTGCTATATCATTTTCAAAATTTTTCTCTGCTTCTCTTCTCACCCTGACGTACTCATTCCTGGTTCTCTGGTATCTCTCTCTGCTTTCTGGTGTTCTGTTATTCCGGAAGTTCCTCCACGCCTTTTTGTTCAGTTTCTTCGCTTCCATACATGCCCTATTATACCATGGATTCTTCTGTTGCTTCTCGGATTTTTCCCTTTGGGCCGGGATGAACCTGTTTACTGCCTCCTGACACTTTTGGGTAACATAGTCCATCATACCCTGTACAGACTTGTCTCTGAGGTCTGTGTCCCAAGGTATTTCACTTAGGAAACTTCTCATCTGTTCATAATTCTCCTTTCGGAATGCCAGCCTTTTGATTCCTAGTTCTTTTTGGGGGGAGATAAGTCCTAGCTCTACCAGGTACTCAAAGTTAAATATACTGTGGTCACTCATTCCCAAGGGCGCTTCCATCTTAGCTTCCCTTATATCCCACTCATTTAGGGTAAATATCAAATCAAGCATTGCTGGTTCATCTTCTCCTCTCATTCTTGTTGGTTCTTTGATGTGCTGGCTTAGAAAGTTTCTTGTTGCCACGTCCAGCAGCTTAGCTCTCCATGTTTCTGGTCCTCCATGCGGGTCTCTGTTCTTCCAATCTATCTTCCCATGGTTGAAGTCTCCCATAATTAGTAGTCCAGATACATTCCTGCTAGCAACAGAAGCTGCTCTTTCTATTATGTTAATGGTGGCCATGTTGTTTCTATCATATTCCTGTCTAGGTCTTCTGTCATTTGGTGGTGGATTATATATGACTACGACTATAATTTTTTTCCCTCCATTTGTTACAGTTCCTGCTATGTAGTCACTGAAACCTTCACAGCCCTGAATATACATCTCCTCAAAATCCCAGCCTTTTCTTACCAGCAGAGCTACACCACCCCCACCTCTTCCTTCCCTCTCTTTCCTCATAACATAATAGTCCTGTGGGAACACTGCATTTGTTATCGTTTTCGTGATCTTTGTTTCTGTGAGGGCTATAATGTCTGGGTTTCCTCTAGTACCAGTTCTCCAAGCTCATTTGCTTTATTTGTAATTCCATCTATGTTAGTGTACATCGCTTTGAGGCTCACTTTCTTCTGTCCCTTCTCAAATCGCCTCCTTGGTGAGTGTTCTGCTGGTGGGGGAGGCTGTTCCATGGGTGTGAGGACCTGTGAGGTGGATAACAGGGTCTCAGAGGATACTGGGATGAGGGGTGGGGGATCCAGTGAAGGGGGAGGGACAGGGAGGGTATGGGGTGAAAGGGGAGGGAGGACGGGAAGGAAAGGGGGGGAGGGAGGACTCGGGAGGAGGGGAGGGAGGACTCGGGAGGAGGGGAGGGGTAGAAGGGTGGGGATTTTAGATTTGGCTGAACATTTGAGTGGGGGCAGGGAGGGTTTGGGGTAGGGGTTTTTCTATGCAGAGGAGGGAGGCGGGGTTGTCCTCCCTTCTGGTGTTACTGGGTAGCTGGTTGTGGGTTCCTCCCTCGCCTCTGGGGGTGTTATGTTGGGAGCTGTGACTTCCTGGTTTTCCCCTCTCGCCCTGCGCCTCTTCCTTGCTTCTGCAGCGACGGCTCTCTCCTCCCTTGTCATGTCTCTCTGGAGGAATACATTTTTGAATTTTCCCACGTTTTTCAGGGAGCTCTTCCTTGATAGGATCTTCTCCTTTGTGTTCTCGTTTGCAAACACTATCTTTATCATTCGGTCTCGGTCTTTGTTGTACCAGCCTAGCCTGAAAACCTTCTCAATGCTATGCTCAGCCCCTTCCATGTCTAGTGCCTTTAGTACTTCATTCACTGCTGCTTTGTCCTTGTCATTCCACTCTGTCCTATTAGATCCTTCCTGCTCTTTAATACCCACAGCAACCACTGATCTGTTCCTATCCAGCAGTTGGCTAGTGGAACGTGCCGCCTCCTGTGAGGTGGCTGCTTTCATGGCCACCTCCATCACTGCAGTCATTACTTCAGAGTTATTTTTTTTTAGTATTTCCGCAAATGTTGCTTTTATTGTGGCATTCTCATCAAAAAAACTATTACCACCTTCTCCCTGGATGGTTTTCTGATTCTCAGCCTCGATACCATTCTCTTTGAGGGCTCTAATCTCCTCCTTTGCTGCTGTCAGCTCTCTTTTCAGGTTGCTTATTTCGTTCTTCACTTCCTGCATCATTTCTTGCATCTCACTCTTGATGTCCTTCAGAAACTGGGCGAACATTTCCTTCATTTCGTCACCTTGGCTCTTCCCTGTTCCCCTGGAACTTTTGGCTGCCATGCTTGTCCCTGTTCCTATAGATGTGACGTGATAGGATTCGTCAGGAGGGCAGAGCGGGATGGGGGAGGGAGAGAGAGAGAGAGAGAGGAAGAGAGAGAGAAAGAGAGAGAGAAAGAGAGAGAGAAATGGGGTGATAAAGGGAGAGATAAAAATTATCCGACCCTTCCACTGAAGTGAGAAGAAAGTAGAAAGGGAGGGGGGGAGGAGATAGAGAGAGAGGCGTGAGGGAGAGAGAGGGAGAGAGAGGAGAGGGAGAGAGGGAGAGAGAGGATAGGGAGAGAGATGGAGAGGGAGAGAGTGGGTGAGGGAGAGAGCAGGTGAGGGAGAGAGGGGGGGGAGGTGTGTGTGTGTGTGTGTGTGTGTGTGGGCATAGAGGGAGGGAGAGGGAAAGAGAGAGAGAGAGAGAGAGAGAGAGAGAGAGAGAGAGAGAGAGAGAGAGAGAGAGAGAGAGAGAGAGAGAGAGAGAGAGAGAGAGAGAGAGAGAGAGAGAGAGCAGGAGAGAGATAGTGGGAGTGGGAGAGAGGGAGAGTGGGGAGGGGAAGAGTGTGTGTATGGGCGATGCAGGGGACTGAGGGTGGGGCGGGCAGAGATGGCAACTAGGTCAGGTCAGGTCAGATGGTGGGGTCAAGAGGGGGGGATAGTAAGGTCCTGATCCCAGGTGTTAATGCCTTTTCCCCTGACTGAACAATTGTGTGTGTGTGTGTGTGTGTGTGTGTGTGTGTGTGTGTGTGTGCGCGTGTGTGTGTGTGTGTGTGTCTGTTTTAGCGTGTGCACACTTGTGTGCGTGTATACGTACGTGGGTGGGCGTGCTTGTATGTGTCAAGATATCCCTTATGCGTTACCTCTGCCTAAATGAGCCACTCTGAGATTTTTAAATATATATGATATCCTGAACAAGAATTTGATAATATTTTACCTCAATCTGTACACCTGATTAATTGACCAGAGAGGGGGTACATACCAGTCTCCTCCCGCTCACACAACCAGATGAGTAAGGACGATGTATGATGACGAGGGTTATCCGTCGTTGTCTCCCACTAGGTGATTCACTAAGTGCTGGTAGATTGATGAGGTCGGTTCTTCTCTGTCTACACAAAGCTCTGGAGTCAATCACTGTATCGTTATGTGACAGTTCACTAATTCACTGTACTACTGATCACAGTTACCACTCAACAGCACAATCAGGTAGTTCCACGGCGGGGCGTCCCACCCGGTCAGGTCGCACACTTACATGCACCGGTGATGCCACTAGCTCCACTTTGTTTTCTTCGCCAAATCTTTGCACTATCGCTAGCGAAATGACTATGCTATGTTGCACCCTGCTAGCTACACACTGCGAGAGGCCAAATACTATGATCTAGCCTCAATACTCCTTCAATGTCCCGATAAATTGACGAATTTCCGCGGACCTCACTAATCGTGTGTCTCTCCTACCGTCTCCCGGCCTACTCACTGTCAGTAGGCACAGACACACACACACACACACACACACACACACACAAACTAACACACACACACACACAACACACACAGACACACACACACACACTGTGTGTGTGTGTGTGTGTGTGTGTGTGTGTGTGTGTGTGTGTGTGTGTGTGTGTGTGTGTGTGTGTGTGTCTGTGTGTTAGTGTGTGTGTGTGTGTGTGTGTGTGTGTGTGTGTGTGTGTGTGTGTGTGTGTGTGTGTGTGTGTGTGTGTGTGTGTGTGCTCACCTAGTTTTCTTTGCAGGGGTCGAGCTCTGGCTCTTTGGTCCTGACTCTCAACTGTCAATCAACTGGTGTACAGATTCTTGTGCCTAATGGGCTCTATCATATTTACATTTGAAACTGTGTATGGAGTCAGCCTCCACCACATCACTGCCTAATGCATTCCATCTGTTAACTACTCTGACACTGAAAAAGTTCTTTCTAACGTCCCTGTGGCTCATTTGGGTATTCAGTTTCTACCTGTGTCCCCTTGTTCACGTACCACCCGTGGTAAACATTTTATCTTTATCTACCCCCCCCCCCCTGTCAATTCCTCTGAGAATTTTGCAGGTAGTGATCATGTCTCCCCTTGTTCCTCTGTCTTCCAGTGTCGTCAGGTGCATTTCATGCAGCCTGTCACCGTAACTCATGGCTCCTAAAGATCAAATCCACTAGGGCCGTGACGAGGGTTCGAACGTATGTTCGAGAGGATCCCAGACGCTGCCTTAATCGACTGAGCTACGACATGGCCAAAAGAATTGCAACCAGAAGTTCTACTGAACTTTCATGGATCCTGCAGCCTCTCCGAGACACAAACCAGGGTTTTACACAATTCTCCCCTGCACTCGAGCTCTATCAATAAGCTGTTCTACCTCTTCGCCCTTACTTCATTACACACAGAAATCACAATAGTGTGTTGCATCAGATGAACAAATCTACAACGGGGGGGGGGGGGGCACGAATCCACAAATTCCTTGTGGATTTGCTCATTTGATGCATCACACTATTGTGATTCCTATGTGTGTCATTCCTCTTAGTTCTGGGACTAGTCTAGTGCCATACCTCTGAACTTTTTCCAGCTTCGTTTTAGGCTTGACAAGTTATGGGCTCCATGTTGTGGCCGCATACTCCAAGATTGGTCTTGTAGATGCGGTATACAAGATTCTGAATGATTCCTTGCACAGGTTCCTGATGGCAGTTCTGATGTTAGCCAGCCTTGCATACGCCACAGATGTTATTCTTTTGATGTGGGCATCAAGAGACAGGTTTAGCTTGATATCAACTCCTACATCTTTTTTCTCTGTTCGTTTCATGAAGGACTTAATCTCCCATTCGGTATCCTGTGTCTGTTCTCCTGTTTTCACCGCCTAGTTTCATTCCCTTACATTTACTCGGGCGGAACTTTAGTAGCCATTTGTTTGATCATTCACTCAGTTTGTCTAGATCATCTTGTAGCCTCATACTATCTTCCTCTGTCTTAATCCTCCTCATAATATTTGCACCATCAACAAACAATGAAAGGAACCAATTAGTCTTGGGAACTCTCCACTATCACATTTTGTACACCTTGGTCACCAGTTAGCGTCTTGGGATCTCATCACCATCACAGGCTGGACACCATGGTCACCAGTTAGCGTCTTGTGCACTCTCCTTTCGATTGTTTTTTTTTTGGGTGGGGGGGGGGGTTTGGGCAGCAGAAAATAACATGATGTTTAACGGTGATAAGTTCCAGGTACTCAGATACGGCAAAATGAGGATCTTAAACATAATACAGGGTACAAAACACAATCGAATCTGCCCATAGTAGGAAAACAGCATGTCAAGGATTTGGGAATAATGATGTCCGACGACCTATCGTTTAGGGAGCATAACCAAGCAAGTATTGCGTCAGCCAGAAAAATGATTTGGATGAATTACGAGAACCTTCATGTTCAGAGATCCCATCACAATGGTTGTACTCTTCAAATCACTTGTGTTGTCCCGTCTTGAGTACTGCTCAGTACTCACTTTCCCCTTCAGAGCAGGAGAGATTGCTGAAATTGAGGGAATACAGAGAACATATACGGCACGCATAGACGCAATAAAGCACCTAAATTATTGGGATCGTTTCAAAGCTCTCCAAATGCACTCACTAGAAAGGAGACGAGAGAGATACCAAATAATATGCACATGAAAAATACTGGAGGGACAGGTCCCAAATCTGCATAGTAAAATAACAACGTACTGGAGTGAACGACATGGAAGAAAATGCAGAATAGAACCAGTGAAGAGCAGAAGTGTCATGGGCACAATCAGAGAACACTGTATGAGCATCAGAGGTACACGGTTGTTCAACCTCCTACCAGCGAGCATCAGAAATATTACAGGAACAATCGTGGACATCTTCAAGAGGAAACTAGATTTATTCCTTCAAGGAGTGCCGGACCAACCGGGTTGTGGTGGGTATGTGGGCCTGCGGGCCGCTCCAAGCAACAGCCTGGTGAACCAAACTCTCACAAGTCAAGTCTGGCCTCGGGCAGGGCTTGGGGAGTAGAAGAACTCCCAGAACCCCATCAACCAGGTATCAACCAGGTATCTCCATAATCACCGTCTCTAGACCATGGTCACCATTTAGGGTCCTGGGAACTCTAAACAATCCCAGTCTGTACACAATTGTCACCAGTTAGCGTCCTGGTAACTCTCCACCATCACAGACTGTACATCATGGTCACCAGTTATCGTTCTGGGAACTTAATACCATCACAACCCTCAAACCTTGGCCCCCAGTTGAAGAGACGAATTAATGCCGTCATGTTCCATGCTTAAGATGAAGACGTGGTTTGGAATTTGCTTTAAAAGATTTATCTTGATTTGAAGGAGGTATCCGAGTTCTTGTACCCAGCTCTGCTGACCACACTGGCTTCCACTCACATCATCTCTTGCAAACGGAAATTTTTCTTTTTAATTAACTTTTAATTAACGTAAAAAATATGAAAATTGTATGAAATTTATATGAATATATATAAAAATTGTACCACAGTTTACCAATGGCGATTTGTGACTGTCAACACACACACATAGTTCATGGTTAACAAGGTAACAATATTGACTATCTTAAGATTGCTAAAGTTCTTTTAGTAACTATTTGGTCGACACTACCAATATGTTGTGATGGACCACCAGAAATTTCACTTTTTGTATTAATGAATTTTGACAAACTGGAAACTTTTTCAATAATACCTTTCATTACAAGCTTACCTAAGCTTACCTAACCTAACCTTTGCTATCAATCCTAGGCCTAATTCTCGCGATTTTAGGCCTAATGTACTACATATAGGTGCAGTACTAGGAATGGGAATTTTTATGTTTTGATTTTAGCTTTTTGGGGACTGTGAATTTAATATTTCAAAAATTAGTTTACTGTTGGTCCATCACTACATATTGGTAATGTCGACCAAATAGGTACAAATAGGTAAGTATGATCAGGTAATGAGGAAGGGGGGAACAATGCAACAATCTGCACCAACCTATCTTTGTGTTTTGTCACACTTATAACCCATCCAACTTTTGTCTAAATTAAGGCATTGATAAATTGGCCAACAAACTATATATCTCTATTGAACTTTGGAGAGTGGAAGGTGAGCTTGGAGTGTTTCTTGGCTTTGGACGTACCTCTGGTTATACATAAGCTTCCTCACTACTCAAGTCTGGGAGTGAAAAAATGGCTTTATTGGTTTAGGTAATGCAGTTGGCTGTTTTGGCTCCAGAATTACCAAAATATTCTAGGTTAAATTAACAGTTAACCACACCGCATCCTGCCCTTGCTCGGTTTGTTTACAAGTCCCACTTGGTGAAGTGAGAGCGCCGAGCCAGCGAGCATCATTTTTTTATATATAATGGAAAAATACAAATAAATACAATAATAAAAGCAAGGTGCCGAACCACCAGAACAAATAAAGACAAAACCGTGAACAGTACAGTAACATGACAATAACAGAACAGTAAGTAACACAAACAGGAACTGGGAAGCGTAAACACAAACAAAAATACAAAATACATACACATGATTAGCAGGCAGAAGCAGGGTACATAAAGTTAAGCATAAAAGAAGAAGGCACCAGAGTGCCACATCATAATTACAGAAAAATAACAGGAAGAATAACATAATGGCAAAGACAAAAACTACAGTAAGAGCAGGGCACAACCTGCACATAGTCACCCATATCAATACTACTCTGGAAACAAAGTTCCTGGATATCTCGCTCAATTCACATACATAACTCCTAAGGTTTTTTTATCCTAAGTTATTGTGTTTGTGAGAAGACATTATCATTACTAATAATAATAATGTACAATGAAATCACATTACCGTAATGTAACAATGAGAAAATCCTTTATACATCATGCTTAAAACGCTAATTTTGCTTCAGTTGTAAGCCTCAGGAACCTAGAGGATTCACTGGTATCATAAGTTGCATTGCTCTTGACCATGTTGTGCGTGGCTTTTTTATGGTGATAGCTTGGGGGGTACCAAGTTAGTGGGTATAGAATCCTCCTCATGGCTCCTACTCATCTATATAAATAAAAATGTGGAATGTTCGTTTGTGCATAACCGCTAATCTCCAAAAGTTCTTCACCGATTGCTTTGAAATTTTCACACAACGTTCCATTCGCATCCGAGCAGGTTTTATATATATACCATATAGATGTCACGTCTGTGACGGTAAAAAAAAACATGTTTTTTTCTGAAAAACTGTGTTTTCATGTGTTTTTCATGTGAGGGAAATCTTCGAACCTCTTTACCGATTGTTTTGAAATTTTGACACAATGTTACATTTTCATGTCATTTTTAAACTGTTTTTCTTGTATTTCAGTGATGAGAACATCAGATCACCTGATGTTCCCAATTTTCTGATGGGAACATCAGACCACTTGGGAAGGCATCGGACGAGGGAGTGGAGAATGGTGGGGATGACGGAGGTGACGGAAGTGAGAGATGGTGGGGAGGACGAGGGGACAAGGGAGGGGGGTAATGGTGGGGAACGACGAGTGGACGGAGGTGTTTGGGATGGTGGGGGCGAGGGGATGAGGGGAAATGGAGAATGGTGGGGAGGAAAAAGGGGACAGAGGAGTGGGGAATGGTGAAAGGAAGATGGGGATGGTGGAGTGGGGAATGTTGGGGGGGGGGGGGGATGAGGGGACGGTGGAGTGAGGAATGGTTGGGTGGCTGAGTGGCTGAGGAGACGGGTGAGGGGGAATGGTGGGGGAGGACTGGGGGGGGGGGACAGGACAGGTTGCTGTGGCTCAGCAACGCGTGACCGGGTACTGCTAGTTTTCCTCAATAATAATCAAAATAGTACAAAATAATAATAATCAAAACAATAATCAAAATAATATTTTATTCATCCCCCAGGAGGCCTGGTCAGGGACAGGATCGCTGGGACGTTGATCCTCGGACTCACCACAATGTAGGCCTGATAACATTTGCATACATCAATACTATGAGAAGAAATATCAGTTTGTGAGTCTGATATCTGTGTGTCTGACCAAAGTTGGAGGCCAGACACTTGGGTTACCCTCACCCCACTTTGCAGCGGGAATAGTCTGGGGTATGGGCTGGTGTAGGATGGTCGGGGATAGTATTAAGTTTATTTTTTAATAAATATCAGTATTAAAACCCCTCGGTAATACGTTTGGAAATTTTAAAATGAAATCGTGGAAGTGTTTCCGTAGAGTTTATCGTAAAAATTGTGACCCAGGAAAATGTTTACACTGATGGGGGGGACATGAGATAGATGAAGGGAGATTGGGGACAAGGGACTAATAATAAAAGGAGAGGTGGGCAGGAGGAAAGGCGGGAGGGAGGGTAGGTGGGAAGAGAGGGAGGGAGGGAGGGAAAGGGGGGAAAGGGGGAAGAAGAGGAGGAAAGGGGAAGGGGAGGTAAAAGACAAAGACCCCTGCCTAATTCCCCTTTACATATTGATATAAATGTAAATAGCTGTCTGGTGGCGATTGGAGGCCAGACGGAGGAGAGTGGGAAAGAAGGAAGTGAAGTAAGGACAAGTGTGAGGAAGGGGATGATAGGGACATGGTGGGAACAAGGGTGGGACTGGGGGAGATGCGAGGGAGACGGGGAAGACAGACAGAGAAAAGAAGGAAGAAAGGGGAGGGGAGGGGAAGGAAAAGGGTAAAGAGGGAAGGGAAGGTGGAGGAAGAGGTGGGGATGTGAAGAAGGTGGAAGGAAGAGGGGAGGAATGGTGGTTGGGGGTATGAGATTATCCTGGACACTGCCGAGCGCCCTCCTGGTAATTTATAGTAAAGAGGCAAGTGAGAAGGAGGCCAACCTATGGAGACTAACCATAATACCACTTGATCTATATGTAAAAGGGCCAAATTAAAACTCTAACTGCCAGAATATGCCTAGAAGGAGTGAGTGTAGGCGTGTCCGCCCTAACCAGCGTTCTCAGCCTCCACACTTTCAGCCACAACATAACCATAACCAGGCACTGCATCACCAACCTCAACAAGGCCCTGAACAATGTCAACACCAGCCTCAACACCCTCAGCCACAACATAACCATAACCAGGCACTGCATCACCAACCTCAACATGGCCCTGAACAAGGTCAACACCAGCAGAACACACATCACGGGTCTCAACTCGGCCTTGCTCAAGGGGGACTTGAACAGCCAAGCAAAATCTTTCACCAATCGTATACTGGTGAAAGAGTTATATAAAGATCGGCAGGCATATTCATCTGAGCACACAATCCTGCCTGTAAACCGGGAGGATGGAACTGTTGCAACCAGCAATCAGGAGAAGGCTGATCTAATGACAACCCACTTTGCTGCCAAGATATCGAGCTTGGGAGCTTTTAGGGTGTGTGTGCGATTACATTACAGAAGCATAGAGTATGTGGGGCTAGAACAAAGAGAATTGTGTGTTTGAGGGAGATAGCTTTAGGGAGATAGATAGCAGTATGAGGAGGGATGAAGTGTAATCACATACATAGATGAGAGAAGAGGGTTCTACCAGAACAGCAGTAGCAGACAGACAGACAGAGTTAACAATCCATTCATACAACTAACCACCAACCAACCAACCAACCTCTCTACAAATTGGACATTTCCACCACATTTCGCTCCCATCATTCGCCTGGGATGCCTTCTTGCTTAAATCAAAAGTAGAACTCGATGTAGTGTCAGATCCTCTGGTATATGACTTAATCCCGCGGAAACTCCGCAGCATGTTCCCTCAGCGTACCTAGACAGTATACAATGTTGTGGACCAACATACCAGGCTGAGCCGAGTGATGACAAGCGGTTACAATATTTACTTGGACATTAAGGCCACATTTGACCAAGAAATGTTAACCTCAACAGTAAAACAGTTCAGTAATATCACGACCTGTACAAGGCCATTGGACGTGGCAATAAAGTGCTGGACTTACTTTTCTTAGTAATAATTATTTACTAACAGAAATTTAATTATATTCAACAGTAAAAGCAACAAAAAACAAGTTACAAAAGGCTCATCTCCGAGCTTTAGCATCTCTCATATTAGAAAGATTTAGAACCAATTGGATAATGGACAAAAAAGACACCAAGATCACCATGTGTGTAGCCTGAAGAGCCACATTTATAAGTATATATATAGGTTCCAAACAAATATATATGCGGGACGCCGTAATACAGTTGATAGAGCGATCACCTCGAGTTCTTAGATCTGAAGATCAAGTCCCACCCCGAGGAATTTCTGTCACTGTCTCTGGCATAAACAGTGTTGTGACCACAGTAGCCATCATGGACCGCCGCTATGAGGTGTTCACCGTTGGCGATGCCCAGCGCCAGCTCGTGAGGCATGCTCTTCGAAAGACCAAGAGCCAGCGCCGACGCAGCAAGGAGCGAACCCAGGCATACTGGATGGCAAAGGTCTGTGGCAAGGAGGTCCAGACCCTTCCCTCCCGCGCCACCCACTCTCAGTGAGTTTCCTCTCATCTAAAAAAAAAAAAAAAAAAAAAAAAAAAAAAAAAAAAAAAAAAAAAAAAAACGAAATAATAAAATCCCATAAAAAAAATAAAAAAAAAATTATATACCTTAAAAAATTTTGCTACTTGGAACTTTATGTTCCAGGTAGCAAATCCAGGTAGCACAACAACATATGACATATATTATTATTTATATATTATATATATTTATTTTATATTTATTTTATATTTATTATTATTTATTATATTTATTTTGTATTTTATTTTATTTATTTTATATTTATTTATATATATATATATATATATATATATATATATATATATATATATATATATATATATATATATATATGTATATATTATATAGTCGTACTTCATTTACTGATGAAGCCAGTGTATAAATCGTTACAATAATTAAGAGGTGAGTAAAGGATGTGGTAATTGTAATGGAGGTAGTGTGTAGTGTATGTGGTTAATGTAATGGAGGTAGTGTGTAGTGTATGTGGTTATTGTAATGTAGGTAGTGTGTAGTGTATGTGGTTATTGTAATGAGGTAGTGTGTAGTGTATGTGGTTATGTAATGGAGGTAGTGTGTAGTGTATGTGGTTATTGTAATGAGGTAGTGTGTAGTGTATGTGGTTATGTAATGGAGGTAGTGTGTAGTGTATGTGGTTATGTAATGGAGGTAGTGTGTAGTGTATGTGGTTATGTAATGGAGGTAGTGTGTAGTGTATGTGGTTATGTAATGGAGGTAGTGTGTAGTGTATGTGGTTATTGTAATGAAGGTAGTGTGTAGTGTATGTGGTTATTGTAATGAAGGTAGTGTGTAGTGTATGTGGTTATTGTAATGGGGTAGTGTGTAGTGTATGTGGTTAATGTAATGAGGTAGTGTGTAGTGTATGTGGTTATTGTAATGAAGGTAGTGTGTAGTGTATGTGGTTAATGTAATGGGTAGTGTGTAGTGTATGTGGTTATTGTAATGAAGGTAGTGTGTAGTGTATGTGGTTAATGTAATGGAGGTAGTGTGTAGTGTATGTGGTTATTGTAATGAAGGTAGTGTGTAGTGTATGTGGTTAATGTAATGGAGGTAGTGTGTAGTGTATGTGGTTAATGTAATGGAGGTAGTGTGTAGTGTATGTGGTTAATGTAATGGAGGTAGTGTGTAGTGTATGTGGTTAATGTAATGGAGGTAGTGTGTAGTGTATGTGGTTATTGTAATGAAGGTAGTGTGTAGTGTATGTGGTTATTGTAATGAAGGTAGTGTGTAGTGTATGTGGTTATTGTAATGGAGGTAGTGTGTAGTGTATGTGGTTAATGTAATGGAGGTAGTGTGTAGTGTATGTGGTTAATGTAATGGAGGTAGTGTGTAGTGTATGTGGTTAATGTAATGGAGGTAGTGTGTAGTGTATGTGGTTAATGTAATGGAGGTAGTGTGTAGTGTATGTGGTTATTGTAATGAAGGTAGTGTGTAGTGTATGTGGTTATTGTAATGAAGGTAGTGTGTAGTGTATGTGGTTATTGTAATGGGGGTAGTGTGTAGTGTATGTGGTTATTGTAATGAAGGTAGTGTGTAGTGTATGTGGTTATTGTAATGGGGGTAGTGTGTAGTGTATGTGTTTATTGTAATGAAGGTAGTGTGTAGTGTATGTGGTTATTGTGATGAAGGTAGTGTGTAGTGTATGTGGTTATTGTGATGAAGGTAGTGTGTAGTGTATGTGGTTATTGTGATGAAGGTAGTGTGTAGTGTATGTGGTTATTGTGATGAAGGTAGTGTGTAGTGTATGTGGTTATTGTGATGAAGGTAGTGTGTAGTGTATGTGGTTACAATAATGAAGGTAGTGTGTTGAGTATGAGGTTACAATAATGAAGGTAGTGTGTTGAGTATGAGGTTACAGTAATGAAGGTAGTGTGTAGTGTATGTGAGTTCAGCATGGACAGTTGAGTGTGGTGTATATAGGTACAGTAATGATGGTAGTGTGTAGTGTATGTGGTTACAGTAATAATGGTAGTGTTTAGTGTATGTGGTTACAGTAATGAAGGTATTGTGTTGAGTATGGGATTACAGTAATGACGGTAATGTGAAGTGTATGTGGTTACAGTAATGAAGGAATAGTAATAATTATTAAATATTTATATTATTATAGTAATTATTATAATAATAATTGTTTTAATTAATATATATTATTCTTCCTTGTGCTGGGTCATGAAGGAAGCGGGCCTCGGGTTAAAGCGGGCTGTGACGATCTATGTCTGGAACCCATAGGTGCGGGGTTCGAACCTCCACCTCCTGGGGCTCGTTTGGCCCAAGCTGTTCAAGTGGCTGGGATCGTTGTTGGCCTTGCTGGGGTGGGTCTTCTTCGGCCTCGACCACCGCGGTGTCCGAGTTTGTAGTCCTTGTGCCTCCTTTACCAACTACGAAGTAAACTCCTGTCGCGTCTTCATGCTTCACAGCATCACTGGAAACACTGACCTGGTCAAAATCTCAATAATGCCACCTGGTCGTCAGTACTATTGTCTAGGGTTAAGTAAAAGTAAACAAAATTTACCGGTTTACTGGGGCATATCTAGGCAAGACACTGTAATATAAGTAAACAGCTCTATACAACTGCTACTCCCAAAGTATATAATATAGCTTCAATCAAAGCTTTTCGGAATCATTATCAAGCACACATCAATTGCACACCCTATGAACTAGCTGTCACTAGGCTCCAATCCTAGTGCAATGGTACACTAATTCTAGCATGCTACAATATCAAGGATACAGGATGGTGGTGCCACAATAATCAATTAGTGGGTGAGGAATCAGTATCAATCAGGATACATAACAATCAATCAAGGTCCTCAGATTCCCACCACATATATGCCATTCAAAAATATCATCTACCACCTGTTCCACAAAATGGTGTAGATCGGTAGTTACGATCCATCACACATAAACATGGTTACATTACACCCCAGAAGCTTACAAGGTCTTTAGACCGAAAATATGTGCCACAAGCAGGAGCAAGATCAAGTGCACCTGCCCCGGCTGACAAGCCAGAGAACAGTAAGCTGGCGACGGGCGCCGAGCCGCGATAGGCACAGTATTACATTGCAAGTAAACTATCAGTACTCTTTAAAATATTACAACCACAGAATAAAACATTTTCAAGTAAATAAATCCTTGAGCATACACCGAACTAATTAAGTATCACAAAATATAACTGCTGGTATAACATAAGAGCAGTATATAAACACACAAGAAACACATAATCATATGCCAAAATATACTGAGAGAATTTCTATCTTCAGAACTTGGTACTATTGACTCTGACCGGTAAGCATTGGGGGAGGGGGTTGGGGGGAAGGGGGTTATGGAAGGATTCAAAGAACTTGCCAAGTCAAACCGTCACTCTATATAGTGGCCAAACCGCCACTCCACAATAATCACTCCAACTACAATACCAAGTCACAGAACCCAAGAGCTCAGACTGTTCACACCACATCGTCTGGAGAATCTCAAAGCAACCCTCTAACCCAATCAAGTTAGCCAGTACTTGTGCCCCTCCCTGTTTATTCAGTAGCTGCCCAAAACAGATTTGAACACTTGACAGAGGACACTGACAAAAGACCAGTTGTATTTGTTGATGAAACCCAAGTCAGTTTGACCCCAGGCAAGACGCAGACATCCTAAGCAACGTAAGTTACAAACAGTGAAAACAAACAGTTATGTTTATTTTGTTGACAGCCGACTTGCCATCGTTGGTTTGTCAGGCCCATGTCACAGTAACATACCCGGAAAGCAGGCATTCAATTGAAGCATCGTAGTTGTGTGGTTGCTCAGGAAGTGATTATGGAGACTTTCTTGACGGGACGCCCTAACGGATTATCATTGTCTTGCTCGCCTAGCGGCTTCCATCTCTGAGGTCAGTGGTTCTACGGCTGCTGAAACTGTGTTGCACTCTCACTCGCTCACAAGAGTTAAAGTTAAGATTGAGGGAGTGCATGAGTTATTGGATATCATTGCAAACAGTGAAACGTGTAAGTATGTTGAACCTTCCTCTCATGTAGGGCAGGATGGTACAGTTACAATGTAACGTTGCAAACACTAGCAGTGCCAACATCCATCTCCAGTCTGGCACCCACATTGTAGAGTTTGCCCATTACTGGTTAATGGTGCGAGTGGTGGATGATGTCTCCGTGGAGCATGTTGTGTGTGCACTCACATCAGGAGAATGTGGATCTCAGCCAGAGGTGCAAGTGCAACACTTCATTCCTTCTGATTTTCCCTGACTCCATGGTTCATCTTATAGGAAATTATGAACAAGAATAGCGCATCTTATCTTTACTTTACCTTTAACTTTACTTTAACAGTAACTTTACTTTAACAGTAACTTTACTTTAACAGTAACTTTACCAGGCGAAACGTTTGATCTTACATCTCTTATTAATCATAAAATTCCCCCTGTGCCAGGAACTAGACCAATTTACGTACCAGCTTATCGTTTACTACATTCTCAGAGAGCAGAAACTTATAGACTTATAGAGGAAATGCTACAGGATGATGTAATATAGCTAAGTAATTCACCGAGGAACACTCCTTTGATTATCGTTCTAAAACAAGATGGGACATAGAGACCAGAAACGACTATCAGAAGCTGAACAGAGTAACTATACCTGACTGTTTCCCACTTCGTCCTAAATGATTTGTTGCAAAACATAGGTCGTAACAAGGTATTCTCAACTTTAGATTTGTTGCAAGGATTCTGGCAAATCCCATTTGATGAGGAACGTAAACAGGTGAAAGCCTTTCGTATTCCTAATGGTCATTTTCATTTAAAGAGAATGCCATTTGGTTTGCAGAGCAACCTAATAACCTTTTCCAGGCTCGTGACGAATCTATTTCATAGATTGATAGGTAGTACTCTTCGAGTGTACCTCGATGATCTCATAATAATGATGCAAGATGTTCAGACACACTTCTAGAACCTTGAGAAAGTACTTGCAAAAGTAGCAACAGCAAATTAAAAAAAAACTCTCAGAGTGCTAATTTTTCAAGAAGATTAACTTCTTAGGTCATGCAGTTAATCTTCAGGAAATACCTTGAATGAATACAATATTATTGCTGCCCATGATTTTCCATAGCCATGTAATGCAAAAGCCGTAAGACCTTTCACGGATCTTGTTGGATTTTATCGTTCATTTATTGCTGGGGTTTCTCTGTCATCGCAGCCCAACTTTACAGGTTGCAAAGAAAAGATGAAGATTTTGTTTGGGAAGAAGCTCAAGAACAGTCATTCAATAAACTCAAAGCAGCACTGAATACTGCACCTGTCCTTAGGTACCCAGATTTTTCTAAATCTTTCATGTTAGTCAAAGATGCTAGTGATGTAAGCTTGGGTGCTGCATTACTTCAAACCGAAGGTCACAGAGATCATGCAATAGCTTATGCTAGCCGTACAATATCTAAAGAAGAGAAAAATTATAGGGTAACTGAGCGTGAAGCTTTAGCGGTTGTGTGGACTCTGAAATATTTCAGGAATACAATTTATAATTATCCTGTCCATGTTCTTACAGATCATCAACCATTAATTCCTTTTTTTCAAGAATAAAGAATCACGTGGGAAAATTTGCTAGATATTTGCTCACAATTCAAGAGTTCAACCCAACATTTGGTTATATCCCAAGAAAACAAAATGTTGATAGCTGATGCTTTTTCTTGATAGATAGCTGCAATTCATGTAAATTACCAAGCATTAGACGGTATAGAAGTTGAGACAGAAACAGAGACAAAAACCCCATATTGGGCACATGTCATTATGTTTCTGACTAAGCAAGATTCTCGTCTAATTCACTAACCCCCCCAGTACCATTGAAAGAGTTTAGTATTGACAGACAATTTTACTTTGTAGAATAGTGAAGCTAGAGACCCCCTAAGGAAGTGCTGTCAGTCTGACAGTCTGACATCTGTCATCAACTTAATATCTGATTGTTAGTCTGACATCACTATTAGTACAAAATGGTGTTAAAGATTATGAATGATGCTCCTGCTAGCCATACTCAAATGGCTAAAAGATTGCTTATTATGTTGATAGATTGTTTGATCTGTTTACAGCATTAAAGGCAAGTCATGGGACCAAACCCTATTCATGTGTACCGAGCGACTAATGCACCATGGGAACGAGTATCAATGATTTGTTGACAAATTTTGCAGAAACAGAAAAGGGGAACAAACACTTGCTCGTAATGGTTGATAACTTTTCCCGTTAATGTAAATTAGTTCCCATCCAGAACAAAACAGCAGAAACTATAGTCAGTGCAATCCATGATCAAATAATTTGCAGATACAGTATACCTAAAGTTATCCTTTCAGACAATGGTCCTGAGTTCAGTATATTATATTAAATAGTTTGTGTGATTTATTAATTAAACATTCAAAAAATATTGTATTATGCCATATCATACAGCAAGTAGGGTTAGCAGAGCGTACTAACAGGAAAGTGTTAGATGTTTAGAGTCACTTCGAATTTTCATAACAGTAATTTGGATCAGTTCGCTCCCATAGTACAGTGTGGCATAATTTTTCAATTAATGCCTCAACAGGAGAAACCTCTCATGCTAATCTCTTTGATGGCAACAGATAAAATCCTTCCTAATGTATTGATTAGTGAACTCAGAGTTCTTGTATAACTCAGATTATTATGATCAAGTAAAGTGTAGACATATGCAACTAGTTTTCAAGAAAATACGAGAACACTTGTCTAATGCAACAACAGAGTTTTCTCGAGCAAGAAATTCCACAAGCTAAGCCCAGTAAGATAACTGTGGCATCTGTAATAATGGAACTTAACCAACACAGGTCTGGCCCTGTGTTCAAGATAACTAAGAAATTTTTGAGCCCATATAAGGTAATAGAGCTAATCAAGAGTAATAAGTACAAACTTAAGAATCTGTTATGAAGAGAGTATATAAATGAACACCTAGACCACATGAAGTAGGCTAAAATGACTGTTGATGAGGCTGATGCAGAAGATGATAATGTAGTTACCCAGACAGATTCTTCTATTGTGACACCATCTACAGTGGTTGACAGACCAGTTGACATAAAGCTACCTCATGCCAGCAACTATAATCTTAGATCTAAAGCTTTAGTCTCTACTGTGCACACACCCCAAGTCCACTGTCTAGATGCTAACGAGATTAACTACCCAGTTGTGAGTCTGACACATGCAGTTTCATATGTTCCTGACCTTCAGTCAGAGCCAGAGTTGTATAGTGCTCTTGAACTAGGTGTTAATATTGGCAGAATGTGTAATTAAGTGCAGTCATCGTTCCGTTTTTGTTTCGCCAAACCAGAAAACTATAGTCTCCTGGACGAAGGCGTTCTCTTGTTTGTTGCCTTACTTCCCAGTACTTCGACCTCGTGTCCTATTAATGTCGTGAAAAACATTTACTTTTGCAATGCATTTATTTTTTCAACTTTGTTTTGTTTCTTAATCATATGCCAGTGTGAAGTCTACTGTGCCATTTGTATTGTTACAGTTCATGTCTTCAAGAGTTTTCTTAGTGTTCTAGCAACCACATTAAGGCCAAGGATTCCTGACAAGGAATAGCTCCTGTCACCCCAGAGTTGACTGACTGACTGCTGTCACCAAGATGTTAGCCTTCTCGGTCCAGTCCTTGTAAATATTTTATAGTGTACATATTTGTTTTCTTTCTTAAAATATTAATTCATTGTAGTTGCTAGGTCATGCTCGTGATCCATTTAGTTTCAGATGAGTGTCTTGTATTATGTCCATACACATGTCATTGACACAAGATGTGGATAATGTTTTGGACACAATATTTTCTGAGTATGTATTGTTCATACCTGATGATTAGACCTGCATATTTTCTTCATGCTCTTGTTCTAATTAAGCATTGTTACCATCACCTTTTGTCACAAGATGTTTCACTGAGTAAGACTATGCTATAAGTTTTATGTGAACATGCCAAACTGTGTCAGTATAAACGCACACCTGTCCTGTCATTTATTGTGTTATTTGATCTTTTACATTGTAAGACATTAAGCAAGCCACCGAGGTCCTTCAGAATCTATGTATTAGATAGCCAGAGATTTGTCGACAAGGGACGTCGACTTGGTAGTGTGTCCGAGAGGTGTCAGTCTTCAAATTTAAGGTTGGAGTATAACCAATCACAGAGGCGGTAGGCCTCTGACGTCACACACCATAGAGCTGGTGGGTGCCTGCTCAAGTGGACGGCACCAGTACTTAGCCAGGACTAGAGTACGTAGAACCTCGGTTGTGCTGGACCTATATTATTATCTCTTCTCAATAAAGTCCTGTGAAGCAATCTAGTGTGATCTCTTCAGTCCCAAGTAAGAACCATCTCCAATACTCCAACCAACAAACAATAAAGTTGAATATATCTTGTATTTAAACACTTACTGTTAAACCTTGTAATGTAATGCTGCCGAACCTTGTATTGTAACATTTACTGCATCACCTTGTATTCTAACACTGCATCACCTTGTATTCTAACACTGCATCACCTTGTATTCTAACACTGCATCACCTTGTATTCTAACACTGCCACACCTTGAATTGGTACGCTTACTGCCACACCTTGTGTTGTAACACTGCCACACCTTGTGTTGCAACACTGCCACACCTTGTGTTGCAACACTGCCACACCTTGTGTTGTAACACTGCCACACCTTGTGTTGCAACACTGCCACACCTTGTGTTGCAACACTGCCACACCTTGTGTTGTAACACTGCCACACCTTGTGTTGCAACACTGCCACACCTTGTGTTGTAACACTGCCACACCTTGTGTTGCAACACTGCCACACCTTGTGTTGTAACACTGCCACACCTTGTGTTGCAACACTGCCACACCTTGTGTTGCAACACTGCCACACCTTGTGTTGTAACACTGCCACACCTTGTGTTGCAACACTGCCACACCTTGTGTTGCAACACTGCCACACCTTGTGTTGCAACACTGCCACACCTTGTGTTGTAACACTGCCACACCTTGTGTTGCAACACTGCCACACCTTGTGTTGTAACACTGCCACACCTTGTGTTGCAACACTGCCACACCTTGTGTTGCAACACTGCCACACCTTGTGTTGTAACACTGCCACACCTTGTGTTGCAACACTGCCACACCTTGTGTTGTAACACTGCCACTTCTTGTATTATAACACTGCCACACCTTGTGTTGTAACACTGCCACACCTTGCGTTGTAAATCTTACCACTACACTTTGTATTGTAACACTTCATGCCACACCTTGTACTGTTACCCTTACTGACACACCTTGTGTTTTAAAACTTACTGCCACATCTTGTGTTGTAACACTTACTGAAACACCTTGTATTGTAACACTGCCACATCATGTATTGTAACAGTTACTACCACACCTTGCATTGAAACACTGCCACCCCCTTGTAATGTAACCCTGCCACATCTTGTATTGTAACAGTTACTGCAACACCTTTCATTGTAACACTGACGGCCATACCTTGTTTTGTAAAACTTACTGACACACCTTTTATTGCAATACTTACTATTTTACCTTGTATTTTAATAAATTACTTCCATACGTTATATTGTTACACTTACTGCTACACCTTGTATTACAACACATACTGCCACAGCTTGTATTGTAACATTGCCACACTTTAAAGCACTGCCACACCTTGTATTGTATCACTTATTGTCCACTTTGTATAACAACACTTACTGCCACACCTTGTATTGTAACACTAACTGCTACACCTTGTATTGCAACACTTACTGCAACACCTTGTATTGTAATACTGCAACACCATGTATTGAAATACTTCCACACCTTGTATTGAAGTACGGCCACACCTTATATTGTAAAACTTAATGCAGCAGGTGGTATTCTAACACAGCCATACTGTGAATTGAAATATTTACTGCTACAACGTGTATTGTAACACTTACTGCCATGCTTATAATTTATCGTTCAATATTTTAAAAGAAACGTGGCTAAGTAAAGGCTATATCCAATTCTACTACTTAGCTGGATATAAAGCCATTCACAATTGTAGGCCTAATAAAAAAGGTGGCGGCTCACCTATATTACCGAGATACATTTATCTGCAACAGTGTCATTTGTGATAGAGATGACTACTGTGAATATACTTTTGCTCAGTTTACAATTAAATCCCTTAAATCCTCCTTGACTATTGGAACCATCTATACATTTCCCAATACTAACATAGCTTCATTCTCAGACAACCTAAGGAATCTTATTATAAACAACAATCTCAACAAAAACCACATCATTCTGGGAGGAGACTTCAATATTGACCTGGGTCAGCAAAATTGCTCTCAAGTTTACTATTTCTTTAACAGCATGAACTCCTGTATGCTAATCCCCACAATCACCAAACCTACCCGAGTCACTCAAACATCAGCCACTACCTTGGATCACATATGGACTAACATAACAGCTCCCCTTGTATCTGGTATAATCTACGACAGAATAACTGACCACTATCCTACCTTTCTCATAGCAAACATGAACATAACACCACCAAAAAGCAAAAAACTTACATTCAGGTTGCACAGTGAATCAGCTTTAGGCAATCTTACAAATGCACTTCACAATATTAACTGAGATTCTGAATTTAATAATTCTCAGGATATAAATTCATTAGCTAACCTCTTCCTCTCCAAAACTCTAAGCCTCTGCAACCTTCATTGTTCCCTTCTTACCAAGCAAGTAACTGACAAAAGATTAAACAATCCATGGCTCACAAGTGGCATTCTCAACTCAATCAACAAGAAACATGAATATGAAAAGAAACTTAGGATTGGCCTAGTTACAAAGGAAGTAGTTAAAAGGTGCTCATCAATGCTTACCAGTGTCATAAGAAAGGCAAAACTTTCATATTATGTGAATAGATTCAATGAAGCAAAAGGCAACATGAAAAGCACATGGAAAACTATCTCTAGTATTCTAGGAACTAAACAATACTCACATAACCAAATAAAACTCTATAAGGATGGGTATACACCGTCAGCTGATTTATAAATGGCAAATGAATTTAATAGCTTCTTTTCATCGGTTGATATTAATCTTGCCAGAAAAATCACACAGACTCAGACACATATTACCACATATCTCACAGGCATATATCCAAACTCTCTTCTCCTTTCACCAGTCAGCCCGGCAGATGTTGTGTCCATCATACACTCACTAAAAACCAAGGCAGGGAACACCAGTGAAATTCCGTCTATTGTATACAAAAGCGCCTCCCATGCCCTTGCGCAACCCATAGCTATACTGTTCAACAAATCCATAGAGTGTCATACCTTCCCTGATATCATTAAAAAAACAAGAGTAACGCCAGTCCATAAAGGAGGCAATCTGGCGGACATAAACAATTATAGACCAATATCAAATCTACCCATTCTATCAAAAATATTTTAAAAAATTATCTACAAACAGCTCTATTCCTACCTCCTAAAATTCGACATACTCAGCCCCTGTCAGTTTGGCTTCCGGTCCCAAAAGAGCACCAATGAAGCAATCATTAGTCTCCTTGACGTAATCTACTCAGCCCTTGACAAAAATGAGTTTCCGATTGGACTCTTCATTGACCTAAAAAAAGCCTTTGATACTGTTAATCACAACTACCTCCTACTTAAAGTCCAGCATTATGGAATCCGAGGCCTTGCCCTGGACTATATCCGATCCTATCTTAGTGACAGACACCAGTGTGTAACCTTCAATGATACAACCTCTTCCACTCTACCAATAACCGTTGGAGTGCCACAGGGCAGCATCTTGGGACCTCTACTATTTCTTATATCAATGATCTGCCTAATGTCTCTAATATTCTTAAACATATATTGTTTGCTGATAATACTTTCCTCATCTATTCAGACCCCAACCCACATACACTAAATAATGTTGTGAATAATGAATTAAAAAAGTCCACTTATGAATGTCAACTAACAAACTAACACTAAACATAGAAAAGACCTACTACATCTTATTTTGAAGCAAATCATCGAATGTAATTCAGCTACAGATAGACAACATTAATTAACATCAGTAATAAAAATGGAAAGTTTCTTGGCCTATTCCTAGACAAGAGACTGAACTTCAGCACCCAAATTCAACACATAACTAAGAAAGTCTCTAAAATAGTTGGTATACTCTCCAAAATCAGATATTATGTTCCTAATTCTACTTTCCTCTCACTATAATATGCACTAATCTATCCCTATCTTAATTATAGTCTGTGCATGGGGTCTACCGCTGCAAACCACCTTAAGCCCATCATCAACCAGCAAAAATTGCTATCAGAATAATAACAAACTCTGCTTTCAGACAACCCTCGGCTCCCTAGTTTAAATCCCTTAACTTGCTAAATATTTAATCCCTCCACACATTCTCTTGTATCAACTACATTTACAAAACCCTGTTCTTAAATGCAAACCATGCTCTGAAACTCTCCCTGGACAGATGTAATAGGACCCATTACCACCACACCAGAAATAAATATATCTTTGATATCCAAGGGTCAAACTTAATCTGTGTAAACACTCTATGCAAATTAAGGGACTTAGTCTTTGGAACTCACTCCCTAGTGAATTGAAAAGCTGTCAAACTTCTGCCTCATTCAAAAAAAAAATATCAAATTTCATCTTCGTAGTTTCCTACATTGAGCTTTAAATTTGCTTTGTATCTAGTGTTAACCAATCTCCCAATCTTTATGTACTTAATCCAAACAACTTTATCATTGTGTTCATTGCTGTCTTCTTTTATGTTCTAGCCATTAGCTGTATTGTGCCTACTAATTTTTGTTAAACTACCATTCAAGCTGTCATCGCAATCAATCTGAGCTACCTATGTACTCTAATATACCTACAATTTTCTCTCATCTTTTATTTTTTTCTTGCTATGTAACTGTTATCATTTTTATAAATTTTGCACGTATTTACCTACTTAAAATTTTCTTAGTTTAAGGACCTGCCCGAAACGCTGAGTGTACTAGTGGCTTTACAAGAATGTAATTATTATGCTATGTATCCTCACAATCCCAATGTACATTCTTGTATATATATATATAATATATATATATATATATATATATATATATATATATATATATATATATATATATATGTCGTACCTAGTAGCCAGAACGCACTTCTCAGCCTACTATGCAAGGCCCGTTTTGCCTAATAAGCCAAGTTTTCCTGAATTAATTGTTTTTCTCTAATTTTTTTCTTATGAAATGATAAATCTATCCATTTCATTATGTATGAGGTAAATTTTATTTTATTGGAGTTAAATTTAACGTAGATATATGACCGAACCTAAACAACCCTACCTAACCTAACCTAACCTATCTCTATAGGTTAGGTTAGGTTAGGTAGCCAAAAAGTTAGGTTAGGTTAGGTTAGGTAGGTTAGGTAGTCGAAAAACAATTAATTCATGAAAACTTGGCTTATTAGGCAAATCAGGCCTTGCATAGTAGGCAGAGAAGTGCGTTCTGGCTACTAGGTACGACATATATATATATATATATATATATTATATATATAATATATATATATATATATATATATATATATATTATTAAAAATTACCGAAAAAGTAAGATTAATAATTCTAACACGAATTTTCTCAATCTTTCGTACATTTCTATTCACTGTTGGAGGTAATACAAAAATCAATTCTCCAAAATTCATTTTTATTTCTAGTCTGACGCGACACGAGCGCGTTTCGTAAAATTTATTACATTTTCAAAAACTTTAGTTTACAAATACACAACTGAATAGAACTTACACATCTCCGATTTTGTTTATATCTACATTTGAGTGAGGTGGATGGGTGAGGTGCATTAATAGGGTATTAATTTCATCAACACAAGACAGAACAAGAGGTGGCATTAATAGGGTATTAGTTTCATCAACACAAGACAGAACACGAAACAATGGGTATTGAAATGGAAGTGATTGTAGAAAGCCTATTGGTCCATATTTCTTGATGCTTCTATATTGGAGCGGAATCTTGAGGTGGGTAGAATATAGTTGTGCATTAATTGGCTGTTGATTGCTGGTGCTGACTTCTTAATGTGTAGTGCCTCGCAAACGTCAAGCCGCCTGCTATCGCTGTATCTATCGATGATTTCTGTGTAGTGTACTAGGATTTCTCTGGCGATGGTTTGGTTGTGGGAAGAGATTATATGTTCCTTAATGGAGCCCTGTTGTTTATGCATCGTTAAACGCCTAGAAAGAGATGTTGTTGTCTTGCCTATATACTGGGTTTTTTGGAGCTTACAGTCCCCAAGTGGGCATTTGAAGGCATAGACGACGTTGGTCTCTTTTAAAGCGTTCTGCTTTGTGTCTGGAGAGTTTCTCATGAGTAGGCTGGCCGTTTTTCTGGTTTTATAGTAAATCGTCAGTTGTACCCTCTGATTTTTGTCGGTAGGGATAACGTTCCTATTAACAATATCTTTCAGGACCCTTTCCTCTGTTTTATGAGCTGTGGAAAAGAAGTTCCTGTAAAATAGTCTAATAGGGGGTATAGGTGTTGTGTTAGTTGTCTCTTCAGAGGTTGCATGGCGTTTCACTTTCCTTCTTATGATGTCTTCGACGAAACCATTGGAGAAGCCGTTGTTGACTAGGACCTGCCTTACCCTACAGAGTTCTTCGTCGACTTGCTTCCTTTCTGAGCTGTGGCTTAGAGCACGGTCGACATATGCGTTAACAACACTCCTCTTGTACCTGTCTGGGCAGTCGCTGTTGGCATTTAGGCACATTCCTATGTTCGTTTCCTTAGTGTAGACTGCAGTGTGGAAACCTCCGCTCTTTTCCATGACTGTTTCATCTAAAAGGGCAGCTTCCCATCCTTTTCCATCTCGTAAGTGAAACGCAGCACGGAACTCTGCTCAAATACCTCCTTCAGCTCCTGCAGATGTCTGACATCAGGTACCTGTGTAAAAATGTCGTCAACATACCTGCAGTATATGGCCGGTTTCAAGTTCATGTCGACTAAGACTTTTTGCTCGATGGTTTCCATGTAGAAGTTTGCAAACAGGACACCTAGGGGAGAACCCATGGCGACCCCATTTACTTGTTTATACATGTGCTCATACGGGCTCAAGAAGGGTGCCTCTTTAGTACAAGCTTGGAGTAGTTTCCTTAGAATATTTTCTGGTATGTCAAGAGGAGTACAGGCCGGATCACGATACACTCTGTCGGCTATCATCTCGATTGTCTCGTCCACAGGTACGTTGGTAAACAATGATTCTACGTCCAACGAGGCTCTTATCCCTGTGGCCCGTGTGCCCCGCAGTAAGTCAACAAATTCCTTTGGAGACTTCAGGCTGAAGGCGCAAGCGACATAAGGAGTCAGCAGGCCGTTGAGTCGCTTCGCCAGTCTGTACGTGGGTGTGGGTATCTGGCTGATGATTGGCCGAAGGGTGTCTTGACATTTCCATACGTATATCCAGGTTTATATTCCCCAATAATCTTTGGCAGGTGGAGTCCGGATTTCTTGATATCTGACGAAGTGAGAATAGGATTAGAATATGGCAAAGGAGCACTATTATGGTCCTGAAAATGGTTATGAAGATCAGGGAGGATTTCCGAATTGGAAAGCGCTGACTCAGTGTCAGTGCTTTCGGGAGGAGAAGCAGGGAAGGTCTCACTGTGGATGTATGGACTTTTAAAGGAAGAATATGTTATCAATACAGTGGGAGGAGTACCGTTATATAGCTTCAGGAGGTTGACGTGGCACAACTGGTCTTCCGCCGTCTATCTGGAGTCTCTAGAACGTAGTTGTGGTTGTTTCTGCACTCCTTGATGCGGTAGGGTCCTGAAAACCTGTTTTGAAAGGGAGAACCTGGGATAGGGAAATAGGCCAGCACGAAGTCTCCCGGTTTAAATTTCCTTACTTTGCTGTTCTGGTCGTAATGAGTCTTTATCCTCTCCTGTGCTTTCAATAGATTATCGTTAGCAAAGTTATGCACCTTCTCTAGAATGTGTTGTAGGTTTTGAAGAAACTGGGGCACACTCTGATGCTCACTGAAGGTGGCATCACGTAGAGAGTCTTTAAAAGCTTTGAGAGGAGTACGGCACTTACGTCCGTAGAGCATCTCATAAGGAGATACTCCTAGAGACTCATTGGGAAGACTTCTAAATATACACATTATTAAATCTATTTGCTTATCCCAATCCTTAGAGGTTTCATTGCAAAACTTCTTCAGGAGTGATTTAATAGTCTGATGACTACGCTCAAGAGAACCCTGTGAAGCAGGATGATAGGGGCTGGAAAATACCTGTGTGATGTTGAACTCTTCCAGTGTCCTCTTGAAGAGATCACTGGTGAAGTTGGTGCCACAGTCGCTCTGAACCTCCCTTGGAAATCCATACTGATTGAAGATCTTCAATAAGTGTTTCACCACCGTAGCAGCCGTAATGTTCTTTACTGGAACTGCTATGGGGAATCTGGTGG